>NC_056726.1:1748455075-1748805075 GCF_019279795.1 Protopterus annectens | reverse complement strand
GCAACATAGAAAGAGGGTTCCATACAGCATGCTGCTGGCTTTTATGAACTTTTGGATGTGGGATGGACGATGTAGCACTGACATCACATCATAGGTGGGTCTTTTACTGTTATTTCACTTGCATGCTAATGTGGTAGTGCTGATGTCAATTTGAGGGAGGGAACTTCAAGAATACTACTGTACTTCTCTGGTGTTCATGATGTCACTTTTTAGGAGACTACAGGAGGAATTCTCAAGAGCGATGGCTTGTTTTTCAAAGTGAAAGTTAGACAGTATGGTAAAGCTTTGTACTTTCGGGATAAACAGTATATTTAATTTTTTTTTAAATATGGAACACAGATTTTTAGCACCAGGATCATGTAATAGAGAGTGAAAAGGGGCTGGCATGTTGAGGATTTACACTTAATATCCCGTTGTGGTCCTTTAAGGCACAATATGAAGTATCCCTGGGGTCTAATGTTACTAACTCCCCAATATTGCAGAATTTGCTCATTAGTCTAGGGGAGTGTGGAAGTGTTACATCCCCCCCACACACATTTGTAAATACACACACAGCCTCCCATCTGATCTCACTTACAGAAGCATTCACCCACAGACACACACACACACACACACGCACACAAACAGACACCTCTACCTACCCTTATCCCTCCTTACATATCCCAAAACTAAATGCCAAAATGCAGCTTCCTGGGCAGACACACTCACAAATGCAGCCCCAGTACATACACACAAACACACACCTGCACATGCATGCACACACCTTAGCGCTGCTGGTCCACTAAACTCCTTAGCACTTAACTTCACCAAGATGGGTAAACACAAGCTTTTGGCTACATAAATGCATTACAGCAGGCATTTTTGGGAGAAAGTAGTTAGCTAATTGGCAAAGGCTGTCCCCCCTGGAACACCTTATTAGCATTTAGCATGGTTAAAGAAACAGCTCACTGCAGTGCTGTACATCTCTGTACCAAAACACCATGATATGGCTGTCTTTGAATCAGAAATGGTTCTAACTAAGAGTACAGCAGTAACTTTTCCGAATTCTGCCCAATGACTATACAACATTTTTTTGCAAACAGCAGGAAATTAACAATAGCAAGTAGTTTCAGTTGCAGTTTGTTCTTCCTAAGGTCAAAAGCAGATACTGTTGTTGTTGTCTTTAGGCTTTTCCCGGTTAGGGGTCGCCACAGCGGAACTCTGGTCCGCTAATGATTGGCAGTAGATTTTCACGGTTCCAAGTTGCCAGCTCAATGCCCACCTTCAATGAAGCATGCCCATTCACGCATGTCTTTCAGAATGCCACTTGACTTGCGGGGAGGACATGTAGACTCCACACAGAAGGCACTCCCCACACACTAGCTGAGAATCGAATGGGAGAACCTCTTGCTGTGAGGCAACAATGCTACCACTGCACCACCATGGATTACGTCAAAAGCAGATACTAAAAATTATAATTAGCTTAGAAATTTAATTTGCTTTACATTCCAGCAAAACATCGATAATCACATCATGAACACTTAAAATTTCATGTAATCTTCCAGTGGTAGCAGTAGTAGTAGTAGTTAATCTTCCAGTTGTAGCAGTTGTAGTAGTAGTTAATCTTCCAGTAGTAGTAGTTAATCTTCCAGTAGTAGTAGTAGTAGTTAATCTTCCAGTAGTAGTAGTAGTAGTTAATCTTCCAGTAGTAGTAGTAGTAGTAGTAGTTAATCTTCCAGTAGTAGTAGTAGTAGTAGTAGTAGTAGTAGTAGTTAATCTTCCAGTAGTAGTAGTTAATCTTCCAGTAGTAGTAGTAATAGTTAATCTTCCAGTAGTAGTAGTTAATCTTCCAGTAGTAGTAGTAGTAGTTAATCTTCCAGTAGTAGTAGTAGTAGTAGTTAATCTTCCAGTAGTAGTAGTAGTAGTAGTAGTAGTAGTAGTTAATCTTCCAGTAGTAGTAGTTAATCTTCCAGCAGTAGTAGTAGTAGTAATCTTCCAGTAGTAGTAGCAGTTAATCTTCCAGCAGTAGTATTAGTAGTAGTTAATCTTCCAGTAGTAGTAGTAGTTAATCTTCCAGTAGTAGTAGTAGTAGTTAATCTTCCAGTAGTAGTAGTAGTAGTAGTAGTTAATCTTCCAGTAGTAGTAGTTAATCTTCCAGTAGTAGTAGTAATCTTCCAGTAGTAGTAGCAGTTAATCTTCCAGCAGTAGTAGTAGTAGTAGTTAATCTTCCAGTAGTAGTAGTAGTACACTGACTGTCATCTAAATCTATACATTGGCTTATGCAGTGATATAATTCCAAACAAAAAAGTACACAAAGTACCTTTGTTTTGCATTTATCAAGAAGTTAACTGTGGCATATTGTCCCATAATTGGCATATACATACATTTGTAACTCCACTGCATGTATATGCACTGTACAAGATAACCCAATGAAGAACTCAATAATACTTAGCAAGACCAAGTAGAGCATTTTCTTCTTCATGCATTAAGACCCACACAGGCATGCATAGTAGGAGACAATGTAATTTGCAGTGAGGCTGTAACAATAGAACATGAAAGTGAACTAGAACATGAATCTCAAGGCATACCTCTCAAGTGTCCAGATTTTCACAATATGTCCAGCTTTTTGCCTCATATTGTTGGTCTGTTCCTCTTGAAATTTGTGATTTTCCTGCAAATCACTGATAATTGAATTCACTAATATTATTTATTTCAGTTTCAGACTTTATACAGGCTAACACAAATCCTGATATTCTAGCAGCTTTATAAGTTTATAATCTGTCCCTACTTTAGGCCCTTTGTCCAAATTTCTTACACTAAGAGGTTGAGAGGTATGGATTCTCTGTGATGATAATGTATAAACAGATAGTGATGTGATAAAGCGTATATTTTAAAATGTTTCGTGAATCCTAACAGTTTGTGTTTGCTTGCTGCACTTACATACATAAGCCAGCTGTGCTACCAGTGAGTAGACTACATATACTTGCAGTACCCTTGTCAAAATTATACATGTCATCTACTAACTGTACTGGCTAACCGATATGCAGCACATGTCCAGTCCACTGCACTTTGCTACTGGTGATGGATGACAAGGGATTCACAACATCAAGCCAATTTATATCTTAGACAAGAAAAAATTCACTTCCTATGATTTTTCATACCTGCCTGCCAGCTTTTGTATCATTATGCATTTTCAGAGCACGGATACAGAGCTTATTTTTTTATTTCCTTTAAAGCCCCTGTTTAGCACTACCTAATACAGTGGCAATGGGGGTGCAACCCCTTGATTTAAAATACAGTGTACACACCCAGTAATAGTATTTGCAGAAAACAAGGTAAGCTCGCTAAACACATATGCTTGTTTGGGGGCAACCCAGAAGTACTTATTTGGTTAAAAATTACTTGTTCAAAGTCAAATAGGAGGCAAACGTAGAGTAAGGAAACCAAACCCAGGACTACTGAATGAAGCTTTTTAGCAGCTCTTAGGCTTAGTCCTCTGTGCTAAACTGCCAGACATTATGCACAAATCCATGTTTTGTTGTCTGTTTGGGTATTCTTTATCAGTGTAATGCTGTCTGTATAATTGGCTTAGTCATATCAAAGATTTTTTTTTTTAAATATCTTTTTTATTGGAAGAATTTTTTATTATAACCTAACATAAGATAAGGAACTTCAAAGGTACAAGGAGATTAATAACCCTAAAAAGAAGTAATAATTAACAATTAACTTACTACACTATGTGTAACTGTATACACTGCATACAGTAAATGCTTGACTTAAGTTTATTCTGGAACAAAATAGTAAAACAACAAGACGGGAGGATGATAGAAAATATTTTTTTATTTATTAAAGTACTAGGGTATACTTATGGTCTGTATAAAAGCTATAAACAGAGTGCAAAAGTTGGAGTTAAGCAGAGTATAAAGTACCAATTAATAGGGAGTGATAAAATTTGCAAGAGGAAATAAGATACTTTTTCTTGAAAGTTAGTCTTACTTCATGCACCTTCCAATGAGACAGACAAAAAGTATCAATTCGTCTTTGTAACTTGTTTTTCCCTTTTGAAATTAACATTACACAACACTGGTTAGATTTTAAATCCTTAAGTTGGGATCGTTTTAGAAATATGTCATATAAGCATTTAAAAGCATTTAAATTTTAACCTAAATTCTCAACACAATATGGTCATATTAAAAATTATTCTGCTCTAACATATCAAATATCAGCAGAAAATTTCAGTAGGAAACAACTCTGTCCAAAGTACTTTGCTAGTGGTCAGTTAAATAAACAGCAGGGAAGGCAGTGTATCAGAACAGCAAAAAAATGTATATGCTGCATTCTGAGAAAACTGTCAACTCTAAATGATATATAATAATTGCATGAATGATTGAAAGGATTAAATGTCAAGTGCAAAACAACAAAATCCTTTTAAGCATTGACAATACTGATCTTACAAAACTCAGAAAGTACAAAAGATTATAACCTCTATTCACTCATTGAAAAATTTCACAATCATCTATTGATCCTTGGCAGGGACTGGAACATGACTATCAGACCGGAAATGGACAGAACCTGCAAAACCAACAAACAGCCCATAGGTACTACTAACACTATAAGAGATATAATGGACGACTTTAACTTGTTTGATCCTTTCGAACTCTTTAGAAAAGACCCCTCTATTAGTAAATACACATTCTTCTCAGCTTACCATAAATCATGGTCCAGCACAGACTTTTTTTAATTTCAACATTCTTTTCTTCCTATGAAATAGTATATCGCAGTGACCCCAGAACTATTTCCGACCATGCCAAAATTAACCTTCACTTAATTATCTATAAACCAAACCATGAGAAATGTATTCCTACAAACTGGTCCCTTAATCCAAACCTTTTGAACAACTTGACTCTCCAAAGAGAAATTCAAGATTTCCTGTCACAGACAATTACCTCCTTTGATATGTCCGATACACCTTTAGACGAACAATGGGTGACAAATGGGCGGGTAGCCAAAGCTACCTTAAGAGGTACCCTTATCCAAAAAGCTTCTCTAATTAAAAAACAATCTAAATCACACTCCACGGCGCTCTAAAAAAATTAGAATCAGAGCTGCAAACCAAGTTCTCTCTAGACATTGAGAAACAGATGACAACCACTCAAAAACAACTGCATGAATTACACCTAAGTCAATACTCACTTATGGAGTCCAGACTCATACAAAGGTATGCTGAATGGACGCAAATGCCTTCGAAGATCCTGGCAAGGATAATAAATGTCAAGCCCCCTCCTACCACAATAAAACAAATTAACCATAAGGGTCATTCCTTTTTCACAGATAAGGAAGTCATACATGTATTTCAGGAAGTATATGAGGAAATTTATGGTCCTCAAACACTTGAGTCAGAAGGCCTACAGGATATCTTCCTAAACGAATTACAATTTCCAACAATAAGTGATACTCACATGAACTTACTAAAGGCACGTATAACCATTAATGAAATCTCGCTGGCCATTGACAGACTGAAACCAGGTAAAGCCCCAGGTCTAGATGGTTATGTGTCAGAATTCTATAAAACCTTTAAGCAAGTGCTTGTCTCCATGCTTCATAAAGTTTATAACCACATAATCCAGTTTGGTATATCTGATTTATATATTAACAACTCCAAGACCATTTTTATACAAAAATCAAATGACAATAATCTCAGCACAAATTACTACTGCCCAATTGCTTTAATTAACCTTGACATAAAAATTCTAGCATCTATTTTAGCAAATAGACTAAAAAACATATTACCACATATTATATCCCATGACCAATTAGGCTTCATGAACAATAGGCATGTTTGGGATAACACTCTATCTATTGAAGCCATAACCCATATGACAAAGTATGACAAATTCCCCAAGTATGCACTTTCTATTGATGCCCAAAAAGCTTTTGACAGGGTAAATTTAAACTTCCTCTTTAAAATCATGAAACGCTTTTCCATCCCTGATGAATTCATCAAAATGGTGACAACCCTTTACATTAAGGCCACTACTACTCTCAACATAAACAAAAAAAACTCCAAACCAATTCAAATTATAAATGGCATAAGACAGGGGTGTCCACTATCACCTTACCTATTTAATATCTATCTTGAAGTTCTATTGCTTAAACTAAGTCAAAAAACATTCCACCGTTCAGTCTACTTATATAAAGTACCAGTGAAATACACCGCCTTCGCAGACGACTTAAACATCTATTTAGAACTCCCCTCAACGGAACTGGAGAAAATTCTAAGCTCAATAGACAAATTTTCACAAATCTCAAATTACGCCATCAATCCTAACAAATCAATAATATTCCCACTAAACCCTCTAGGTCAGAAAGAATTTTTTATACCAGAAACAACGATCAAAGTTAATTATTCTTTAAAATATTTGGGTATAACTTTTGTCCACCCCAAACAAGAGCTAATCAATAGCAATTTGTACAAAACATGGTCTAAGGTCATGGAAGATCTCACAAGATGGAAGAGTTTAAACCTACCCCTCCTCTCAAAAGCAGCTATTATAAAAATGAACATTCACCCCAAACTTCTCTTCCACTTCTTCACCCTTAATCAAAATATCCCAAACACTTTTTTTCGAAAATAAATACTACACTGGGGAAATTTTATTTGGTACCCTAAAAATGTCAGAATTAGCTAGACCAAACTAACACTTCCCAAAGAAAGAGGAGGCTTGGCCCTTCCAGACTTTCTATCATACTACCATATAATAAATGCTAGTCATATTGTACACATAGCTAACTTCCAACATTCAAATAATGACTGGAACCCCTTATGGATAAGAATCTACAATGCACATATAAAGGCATCCAATATCAACCCTAGAGCAATTATTTCTCTTAACACTAAAACTCTCAAAGAAGATAAAATTCATCCTATATTAATGAAAAATATCAGTGAGTTTCAAAACCTGATAACATCCCTTGGTTTGCGGCACTCTCTAATGATGGCCCAACCAATTCATTTAAATCCCAATTTTAAATTGAGTAACAACATGTTAAATTTCGATAGTTACCCTCTTATCAGGAACTATACTGTGTGGGACTTCTGTATAATTAAAGACCTACCATTGAATGCTATCATATCTTCATTGGCAGTCAATAAAAAATACTATATAATCGTTAAACAAATATTTTACCTAATATCTCTGGTTACAGACAAGATGTCAGTGATCCCCCTAGATTACCAGCTGAACCAGACACTAATAACCCAACTTTTATCATGGACTAAAATGCTTTCCAATATCTATAGACTAAAAACAAAAATAAAACATCAAGACAGTATATTATTCTCTAAGTTCTGGGATGGACAAAACAGGGAAATAGCACTTAGCCAAAAACTTGATGCAATTGACCCAACAATAAAATTAACCCCCTTCAAAAAACTAATTTATACCCAGCTCATGATAAACAATAACGCCTATCACACGCCGTCATTCTTAAATAAAATTAATCCAAACACCTCACCCTTCTGCCCAACATGCCCCAAGTCAGTGGCAGATATAATCCACATATTTTGGTCCTGTAAAAATGTGTACAAACTATGGTGCTCTCTAAGAGCCCAACTTGAGAAAATGGGATACATGAAGTCAACCCTATCCTGGGAAATGGCGTTATTAAATATATTTCCAAGTCCATTTAAGTCTGAAACTAAACATATTATTGTGACACTCTGTGCGCTACTCAAAACGTACATCACATTAAACTGGCTAGACAAATCCAAAATGTCTTGGAAGGACTTCCAGTCGATGGCTGTCAAGTATGTTTTGGCAAGTAAACTAAAGACAACAAGCAAAAAGAAAATAAGTTATTTCCAAAAATACTGGAATAACCTTATAGATGCTCTTAATTAATAATGTTCCTACATATATTTCCATCCTCCCCTTTTTCTCTTTTGGGTCTCCTTTCACTTTCCTCGTATCTAACTCCCCCTCTTCATTCGGTGTGTTAATTTTTCATCAAACATTTCTTATCTTTAAAATCTACCTCCACTCTAACCCATGAAAGACCACAAAAGAAACCTTGTTACTACATTTTCTCCTACCCTCATGTAAACACTAACAACTAACTTCCTTATACTAACACCCAATCATTTAGTGACAGTCAAGTGTACATAATGTATATAGTTAAATCAAATAGGTTTTAGGCGTACTGTTACACATCCTCATATCTGTATAATAAACACCTGTTATTGAATTTGCTACCTCTCACTTTGATAATCTCCTATTCACTTGTATAATGTAGGTTAATATTTTCTCCTTGTAATATTAGGATGATTATACTTGTACCTAAGCAGGTTTTTCTAAGTATATTCACTTACTCGCTTTGAGCCTATTTGTTTTGTGTGACTTGTAATTATCTCTGTATTTGTATATTAAAAAAAATAATGCTAATAAAAAACAGATTGCAAAAAAAAAAAAGAGAGTACAAAAGATTGCAGACATAAATAATTTCATTTTCCCATCTGTAAACAAAAATCCTTCTGTAACACAAAGCCCTAAATTTTGTCTGAGTAGTGGTAGTGTTATGGAAAGGATTTTTCTAAGGTGAGATATCAGTCAGGTTAGGGTTAGAAGCAGGGGCAGTGTTAGGTTAGCAGGTATTACTAAGGTGGTGTAGGGGGTGCCATATAATGAATCATCTGAATGAGCAGGTCCATTCTCAGTAACCTCTAACATCTTTCCTTTTCCTGGCTTTGAAACTGATCTAGAAGCATGTTAGTTTTTGTCTGATTGTGTGGCTCACTACACATTGTTAGATGTGTGGCACCAAGATGACCCACAAATGTTTTACATGCTGAACTGCTGTTATCAAGGATGAACTTGCTCATCCAGGTATCTTTCATTTATAGCACCCACATTAAAAGAGGCAACCAGAAGTAAATCTCCTACCATCATGCCACCCTGTATGGGGATGAGGTGAATGGCCTTAATCCAATTGCCTGAGTGGGAAAAACACAGCCTTGAACACAAATTCAATATAACCTTTAGCACTGTTTTAATGTCTCATCCATTTTCAGGCTTATAAAGGCTGCAGTGCTTCTACCAGTATTTTTCAACTAAGATTTACCAAACTTGAATTCACAAAAATGGAAAAAACAAAACTAAAATGTAGATGAGCATGCTATTTAAAAAAAAAGTCAAATGTCAAGACTTGCAGTTCCCTGGATGCTAAGTCTGCATTATGAAAGTTGAGTCCTTGTAGAAGACCCAAAGCCTTGGATGTTTCACGGTGAATATTGGAGAAGCAGTGACCAAGATATCACAGATGTCCTTGTAAGTAGTTTAGCCTTGCTGGGCATCCAAAAGAAAATCCACAGTATTTTTGGGCTGCTCTATGAGTAGCATTCTTTGATGGATGTTCTAGTATGAAAATGAAAATTATTACCATCTTCAAATAATTAAGAAATGTAATAATCAAAGACCTCAATACTTTTCCCTGAGCATTATAGAACAAAGCAAGCAATAAGCACATTCTGTAATATATTATGATCCATGATTTGAGAGTCCCACCATTTTGAGGAAGAACTTATGTAAGGATTAGATAGTATTTGGTGTTTCTTCTCCATTAGATGGACCAAATAAAGCTAAACTGGTTGCCCTAGGGTGACTGTCTAGGTTTTCCATGTTGTTCAGCAGTTATTATTTATTTATTTAAGTTTCCTGATGAAGAGCATCTATTGCGGTTTCTTGGGCATTCTCTTACCTAGGGAAGAAATACACATCCACAGTGGCTACTTTGGTTTTTTCGAAATCCACCTTTCACATTTACAATTCCAGTGTTGAGGACAATTGATCATTTCCAAAGATCAGCAATTTCTTCCAAGAGTTTCTCTTTTAAAAGCAAAATTTAGAATACCTTTTAGTACCCTTTTTATATCCTTGGCTTCCTTTATTTTCTTCAGCTCCAGTTTAGAAGTGCTAGTGCTTGAATGGCTTTGGCTCTTCACACTAGGCTTCTCTGAATGCATGGGGACATATAATGAAGTGGTACATCCTGCATATCAGCAGCACTTCCTGCTAGCATAAATATTCCACTCCCAATGATATTGCTACAACAGGGGTAAGCACTTTGCATACACTTATTTTTTGACTTAAATGCAAGTGACAGACAAGTAACTCGGCTTGAGGTAGCAGAGGTCCATAAACTCACTGTTTCACTCAGTCTACCATTACTGGAAATCCAGGAACCTCATTTGCAAGTTAACTCTCCTCATTTTCAGCAGCTGTATTAGTGATCTTATCCTTTCATTCACTACATGCACCTTGTGACTGTAAGTCAGGATAAGGATCAAGTGCAACTTTTAAACTAAAACTTTATCATATATCACAGCTCCCACTTCACCACACTACTCCAGTACAATACCTGTGGTAGTGCTGCTGCATCATCCATTGGTCAGTCTCCCAGTCCCCTCTGTTAAGAAAACAATTGAGGTACCCACTCCCCCATCAAACACAGAGAGACACACACACACACTCTCTCACACAGACACACACACACACACTGAAGAAAGCAGTCAACTCTTTTTTGAGAGAAACAACATGAACTCCAATTCAGTGGTGCCAAGTTTCATCCCAGATTGTGTCTTCATATTTAATAATGAACCACTACAGTGCACATTAATGGTCACAGTCACTTGAGACCAAAATGATACAATCATATGCTAACAATATGAATGTAACCCCTCATGTGCCTAGATTGGGTACTGTATTTTGTATAAATGTCAAAACTGGTGTTAAATGTAGAGCTTTTCTCCTCGGGCCTCTGCTGAAAAAGAGTTTTATTCAAGTCGAACTTTCACAGTAAACAAAGATAATTAAATAAACTTCGGTTACATCTACATCTCAATAACTAGTTCACAAAAGTCATGAACAGGGGAGGAAACAATAAACTACAAAGTCCTGTTCCCACTCAGAATGCAGCTACAGTTTTCTGCAGATACATGGACCAAAAGCCATGGGGCAGTGACCCATGGACCTTGTACTGTTGTAGCACCTTTCACAGGGCATTCTAGGATATGCAGTCATATTATTTCTCTTGGTTCACAAAACATATTTAAACATTAATGGCAAACACCTCAAAATCCTCCAGGAAGCTTCCAAGGAAAAAAAGCAGTTGATTCATTGCTTCATGGCCAAGACAGAATTTGTTTTATTCCTTCTTATCAGCATGCCAGTTTTCTGATTAAGTCTCCTTTCTAGCACTCTGATGTAGGCTTTCTTAATAGGATGGGTAGTACAAGTGCTGTGTAAATGTAACACACTCACTTGTTTCACTTTTCAAAAACAGGATCCACAACCTAATTTTGCCAGTCCAGAGGTACTGACCCTGTCTTCAATACAGCATTGAAAAGGTATGTTATCCATGGCATGCTATTATCATGCAGAACCTGCAGTATTTCCGACGAGATCTCATCCATTCTTGCATCCTTCCCACCAGGGAACTGTTTGATTACAGTACTGGCATCATTTACAAATATGGACATTATCTCACAAGTTTCTTACGTCACTGTCTCCTCAAAGGGAAGGCATGCCTACCAGATTGAGTTCATCAGAATGCTCATACCCTCTCCTGACAATGTCCTCACTTTACGTTAGTCTTTCTTCATCTTTTTTGAGAACAATCTGGAAAATATCCCACAACCACTTTTGAGTAACTGGGTAATTTTTAAGCCACATAGAAGTCATTTTCCAGGACTTTGCTAAACCTAAGCCTTGTCTTCATGAGCTGTCATAGGTAATACCTTCCTGGTCTTTTGATGTCTTTTGGTCAGATTTAGAGACATACCTATTACCAGTGCAAGAAATGCCTTTTCCTTTTAAACTGACTGCTTCCCTCACCACTGATGTCACCACAGGTCCATTAGGACTGCATATCCCTGATCACCCCTAGTATGTAAAAGAGGTTGCTCCACAGGCTGCTCAAGAGACAGGAGTTAGGCATACTGCATAGAAGTATCCACTAGGTGCTCTCAGGATATCCTCATTAAATGTTTAGGGTTTCCAGTATTTACCATAGCCACAGAACATACTGCCTCAGGTATGAATACTTCTACAAAGTATTTATTTAACTTTGACTGAAGGTGTTCTGGTACTAAGTGTACTTATGAGTAGCCTTGAATTCAAACACAATGTTCATTATGGACAGCCAGTGACTAGCACAGAATTTGAGCAGCAATTTCCTGACTTGGATTAAGATCAGGCAAGCTATTTCTCCCAGCCACACCCCTCCGATTATCTTCATCATTCCCCAAATGAGCATTGAAAGCTCCCAGCTGAACTACAAGGTTGATAGGTAGCATTGTATGGTTGTAGAGAAGACCAGATAATCTGGTCCGATTATCTTCATCATTCCCCAAATGAGCATTGAAAGCTCCCAGCTGAACTACAAGGTTGATAGGTAGCAGTGTATGGTTGTAGAGAAGACCAGATACTCTGAATAGCTGTTAGGTGCATATGCTTAACCAGACAGTTTTCTGTTCTACAGCTTTCACCTAGATTGAATTGAATTTACTGGCACAAATTCCAAGTGTATGATACCCAGGTAGGGCATTTCATTAGCCCCATACTATCCCTGGGACTCTCCCAAGTCTCATCTCCAGAGTAAGAGAACATCCATTCTTAACAGAGAAGTCTGGTTTCTAACCAACATTGTGTAGGCACAAAACCAGCCATAGCTTGCAGGTGACTAACAATATGTAGCTTGTACTTTTCAACCTCTTACATATTTATTTCTTGCATCCCCAGCACTGAGGTAACATTCCATATTTTAACAGTCAGTTTACATTGTTAGGGTGTAGTCTGTGCAAATCGGTCACAGTCTTATCTGCCACTTGACTAGCATTACATCTCAGCCCTACAGTTCACCTTGTGGGTGGTGATCCCCAACAGTCACACAGCTTTTTCAGGCTAAATGGCTCATCTGACCAGCAAGCAGTCACTATTAAATACCATACCACCCTCAGACCCAGTTCCTGAGGTAAGTCCTAGTATTAATGTCTTGGACCTTGTTTGCAGATTCTTTGAGTGAATCATTATAAATATTTTAATAAATAATGTCACACTTTTGTGTATGTACATAAGAGCAGTTACAAAAAACATTGTGTACTTGCAGTGCAGTTATTTATATTACATTTTCTTTCTTCGTAGGGAAAACCAAAAGTACAGAAAACCTTACCAGAGTATGTACCTATCTATTCTGATAAAATTCCAAATACCATGAATCAGAATTTTGGAAGACAGATTAATACTCCAATTGGCCAAAAACTCATATTGATGGATCGTCTTCTGACTGGATCAAAACAAAAGAAGAAACTTGGGAATGAGCTACAGGCATGTTAGCGTATCATAACCATAAATGGATTTTTATACAATTTACTTATTGTATTTTTTTAGTTGTATATAATAATACTGAATTATAATATAATCCAATTTTATTATGGCATGCTGCTATCTTAGATATTTTAGTTATGACATTAATGTGATCACAGTATCTAGAAGACTAGTGACTGATTCAAAGATCTTCCCAATGTATAGTGTGCATCTTCAAGTAAATCACATAAGCACTTTAGTACTATGACATCACTCCTTAAAATAGATGCTTTTACTTACTGAGCTTTCCTTGGTCACCAAAAATACTCTCTGTTTACATGACTTTACCTGCTTGGAAACACCTATTTAGAGAGTACCTGAAAATTTGCAACATTCATGAGATTTTTTGAAATCTAAAAGTGAAGGATGTAAACATTTTGTGGCAGTTAATTTTGCTTTAAAACATAGAAAGTTTAAAGTAAAAATTAAGTCCTAAATTAGATTATAAATATTGTTACTGTGAGTGCTGACTTGTGACTTGTGATCAGTGGAGAGTAGCAGTATGGCTTGGAACTGAAATGCACATAGTCTTTCATCTGTTTCTAGTTAATAATCTTCTACTGTGTACATTTTCAACCTCAAATAAACATTTTATTTCACCATCCACTTCTATATATTTATTATTTTTGCATAGAACAGTCAATGTAAAATGTTTATGTATCAAATGGACAGGCTATTATTTATTTGTTAAAACCTTCATTTATTTTTTATTTTTATTTTTTGTGAATGAAAAATATCTCTGTGCAGCAGCCTAAAACTGTTCAGTCAATCAAAATGTATTAATGTTCATAAGCCTGTGCACAAAAGAGCAATTTATCTGCATAAAGCAGATCAAAATCAAGTCAACAAATAAGCAACAAGAATCTAAATTGATTCATTCAAAAACTGCAAAAAAATGAAGAAAGTCTCTTGTAAAACAGATCATGTATCAATGTCTCTGTCATCACTGTGCTGATTATTTAGCCCTAGCAATTTTTTTTTCCATGAACAGTATGAGATAGAGCCCAAGGTCATTGACTGGACATTGGCTAATACCTTCCAGTTGTGGTCAGATGCTCATCTCCCCACATCTGCTTACCTGAGGTTGTAATACATATGTTGCCATCACACCTAAGTAGCCTATCTCCTCCTGCACTAGTTAGTGTCCCATCTGAATTTTTTAAATTTAACTGAATATGCGGGTATTATTTTATTTTTTTTACCTTTTCCTCTGTAGTAGCCAGTTTAGTCAATCCAAGAGAATCAAACTATACATGTGTGAAAACTGTCTCACACTAATGCGCAAGTCTCTCTCCATTATGCTCATTTCCAATCCCCAATTTCCCAGCTACCTTAAATGACTAACTTTATACCTTTCTTCTCTTCTACTCTCCACTCATCAAACTTCTCCAATTAAAGGTCCATGAATGTCTACAATTGTTCAATCCTATAACCCCACCTTCCTGTTTCACAGTCCCCCTTTCACAGTTGTACATCATATCTACTTAGTAGTTCCACTTTAAACACTTACTCAAACACTTATACCTGTAGATTCCTAATATTAAAACTCAGTGTCTCTACAGTATAAACTCATTTAGATAACAGTTCACAGAACTACACTCCCCACAGGGTTACCACCTTTTCAGATGTCTATTAATTATTCATTTATTTATTGACATTTGATTACTGGGAAAGTTTGACTGGGTTGGTGCCCATTTTCAGCAGAGTCTCGGAGAAAAGCCTCAAAGGATTACAAAGACATTTAAGAAGAAGAATTTTACAATCTTCAAAAATACAAAACAGCTACAGATTAAATAATTATACCAAATTAGACATAACTTAAAAACAATGGTTAAAAATAGATGCAACTTATATGACAATGATTTCATATTTAGAGAACTTTTAGCAAGTTTAGAGAAATTAAAGGTATGTTAGTGTAATACAAACAGGAATTGCAGTATGATGTGAGAGGGGAAAAGGGGTTATGGTATATTTAGAGAGTCAGGACATAAAAACTGATTGAACTAAGAGATTGCGGGGGCTAAGAAGGTATAACTTAAGAACAGGTACTTGTTCATATTTAGGCTTATCATTTATCCTGGAGTTGAGCAAGAACAGAGACGGATTTTGACTAGGAAGTCTTTCAGACTGGTTTTAAAGGACTGGAGGGAGAGTATCAGTATTAGCAATACAGGTAAAAAGTTCAAGGCTGTAGCAACATGGTATGAGTATGGGCCATACTCAGCAGATTTGATAGGTTTGTGGACAGAAAGGAATTTTTGGTCATTAGAGTGTAATGACCAATCAGGAATATACTTGTGTAGAATGATATTTAGTGCTGGACAAGCAGATGGATGCTGGATAGTTTTATAGGTGGTAAGAAGCTGTGTATATATTAGTTAATAGGGTGGTTCTAACTAATTTAGGCTTTTTAATATTATACAGTAGTGGGTTCTGAAAGGGGAATTTGCTGCAAATTTAACCACTTTATTATAGCATTTTTCAAGTTTTGCTTTTTATGATGCCTGGAAATTAGAAAGGATAGGAATGCCATAAAGTAGTGAGGGGAGGAGATAAGTAGCAGCATGTATACATTCATTTGCATTAATAGCAGCAGCGGCCAGAAATGCTGCTTCAAATAGAACAAGTTAGCACAGATCTGAACTATCTAGTGCCACAAAATTAGCAAGTGCCTACCTAATGTAAGTAATCCCATCCACAAATGATAAACTAGATAGATTATCAAACTAAATTAAATAAATACAGTTCAAAAACATTGTCATTTTAAAGCTCATAAAATAACTAGATATCGCAAAATGATTACACAAGTGAATAATTATGACATTTTAATTAATCAACCCTTTAATTCTTTTAAATTTGATGAATAAACAGTGCACTTATAAAGAGATAAAAAGGCTTAGAAATTAACTTTATTTTATTTTATATCAATAATGTACATACCTCAATACTACTGCCAGTAAGAAAAAAAGTTAAAAATTCACTTTCAGGTCAGGAAAATTCAACTCCCATGAATCCTGCCTACACTCCTAAGGTACTGTAGGCAACAATGAAAACAGCCAAAGGATCAATTAGTTTATCTAAAAAAATCCTCTACGGAAGGTATGAGCCCTAAAAACAGATAATGCCCTTTTCTCAGAGGAAGGAAGCAATAGAGAATTCAAGGAAACTTTATTGAAACAAATGGACAAGCAATCTTGCATCCTTCCTTTAAAGGTTGTGTAGTAGCACTAATCTCCAGTCTATATTAGTACTGACACAGTTATAGATTTGATGTTAAATCAGCTGAGATTCTTCATTATCTTACCACACAAGTAGCTGGAGAGCCTGGAATGAATTTTTTGCACAGACTGAAGTCCAACCATCCACACATTCAACACAGTATAAGCTTCTGGATCCAGTATTGTCCTTAGTGGGACTGCCGCTTCAGTCTTCCCACTGCTACTCAGCTAAAAGAACAATAATCTATTGAGGTAAAGGTGATAGAGACATTGGCCTATATGCAGGTAAAAAGTGACCATTTTATGTCTAGTGGCTCCTTTTGTTTAAGGATTTTTGGACTCTTAGAAGTCCAAAAACTAGGTGGTTGAGGAAGCACTGATTAAGTAGCAGCACCCACCTGTCATCAGTCAGGTTTTGCAGAGTTTCAACTTCTTTGATTTGTTTGCTTTTGGATTTTGTGTTCACATGATATTGTGACTGGCTGTTTAATTCATTCTTGCTAAATGATTCTGAATTCAGGTACTTTCCTCTCCTTCTTTGTGGAAACAAAAAAGCCTGAACAGTCACTCCCTGTGACACTTGAAGGCTTCCATCTCCGGATATGTTACTCCCTATGACAGTTGAAGGCTACCCTCTCGGGATATGTTCAGCCAATCATCTGTCACATGAAGAAAGAGGCTGGAGAGTCTGAGCTTTTGAAAGATAGCCAGTACTGGGTTATCTTGGCAAGTAACCCAAAATGCCACTGAGGCAGTGATGCATTTGAACATCTACTGTTACAGGTAAGTGGGACTTACACAACCATCTTTTCTGGTATTTAAACTCTGTGCCTGCAGGGGGCTGTGCTTGTTTCTGCCAGGCTGTGGAGTGGTGATTCATCACTGAGACAAAGCAGAAATTTCCTAAGATTCCAAGAGCAGAATAAGTTATTTCTTACATTTATTTAATTGAATTGCACTTCTTAATGCTTGTAATTGTGCAATACAGCTAATCTACTACATTTTGCACATTTATAAAGCTTTTTTTACTGTTTTACTGCGTTTGTGTACTGTTCTAACTGTATTTTTCATTGCTAGATAGTGCTTCATTACTGTAATTGCATTTTTACTGAATTACTTAACTGTAAACTGCTTTTTCACACCGAGAGTTGTATTTTCTGTTTGTGAATGCTTTACCTGTGCTTTTCTGTGCATTTTTTGAGGTTTCTGTGTTCTAGTCAGGTAGCATACTCTGGATAGAGGCCTGCTGTTATCCAGGACTGGTTGTTTTCTTTGTTGTTTCCTGTGTTTCTGGCAGCTAGTTTTACTGTGTGTAAGGTATTAACTGGAAATTTTCTCCATTTGTTAAACATCTGTTTGTTTGTTCTAATTTCCTGCCAAGGATTGCATAATATAACTGATTTGTTTACAGTTAAAAGCATTCTCTAGAGTCTCCTTGCTCCTTTATCTGTTTAGAACTTTCATTTAGTGCCTCACTGCTGTTTTTCTGCTGTGATAAACATCTCTGTAGTGTTTTCTGCCTAAAATAGTGTAGCTAGTAGCTGTAATAGTTTCTCAACCACCTCTCCCTATTGGTGTCTTTTTCTTATACTTGGTGGCTTTGCAGTTGCCCGCCCCTACTGTAAATTTGATCTGGGACACTCCTCCCAGTCTAGTGTCATTAGCTCATTCTGCCTAGTAGAGAGAGAACATTTGAGAAGGCCAACCCACTTAGGTTCTTAACCTTGAATTATCTTCTGTTCCTCCTTTCCCCCTTTCGACTTTACTAACAAAATAAAACTTTGCTAGAATCTCCTTGTGTTCTGACTGAGTGTGTTTCTCAGCTGATAAGTATATTTTTGGCACTTTTTAACTGTTCAGAGTTGAATAAAACAATAACTGAATTCAGTTCAGAATACAGTTTGAATAAATTGCATTTATTTAAACTGTATTTGCTTTAATACTGCTACACACTCAAGTGTTCTAGCTTGCACTGCACTTGAAATTGTTTTTAGTGCTGTTTTAGCTGCTTTTCTGTAAAAAAAAAAACTCTAAGCTTGTTTCTTGCCTTTCCTGTAACTAGTCTAGTCCAGCTACAGATTTGCTGTATCCAGGACTGTTTGTAAGCTTCTGAGCCCCCAAGCCTTTCTGTGTTGGATGGAAGCCGTGTAGCTTAACAGTGGAAGTGGTAAGCACTAGGTAGCCTATCTACCACAAGAGGAGTGGTTTCTGGCCCAGAAATTGTAGTTTATTAGTTGTTTGAGCAGTTTTTCCATCTCTTTCAACTTTCTGGCTTAAAAGCCCATGTTTGCGCTTTTTACTGCCTTTCCTGTAACTAACCTAGTCCAGATACAGATTTGCTATATCCAATACTGTTTGTAAGCTTCTGAGTGGTGCCAAAAATCTGCTCTTCAATTTTTCCCTTAGATCTTCTAGTTCTCTCCTCTCCTGCAATTTTACTAGCTTATTGGTGTAGCACTTTACCAGACTTCTTGTAGCAATTATTGTAGCACACAAAAGTGCTACCAGTACTAAACGTTCTACAAGGAAATAGCTCCAGTACTTATAATTAATGTCCACCCCTCCAGGCATGTCTAAAGGTCAGTACCCTGTGCTTTTTCCTATTAACCCGGTGAACTTGGGCATCCTGAAGCAATGTAGCAACTGCCTCATGTACACCGACAACCCTCTCCTCTTACCTCTCAACACTCAGACTTGCGAGAGATGCAATTATATATCCAAATTGGAAGCCACTCACTCTCCAGCGAAGACTGGAATAGCTGGTCAAGAGGAGAAGGTCAACACTTGCACCACACCACATGGAACACATAGCCCTTCAGAACACACACCAGCATGCCTTCCCATAAAAACACAAACCAAACACCCACCTTTGCGGAGGCTCTCAATAAAAATCTACCAAAACAGCAGAAACCTCCAAGGCAGAAACACATTCAATCACCATAACACAACACTAATCACGAGATACATAACTCTCCTAAAGAGTGTGCCACTCAATCAAAGCCCCTAAGGCAAAACAGCATGCCCAACACACTAGTCACAGGTGACTCGATAGTGAGGCACACTGATGTCCCACTCACTAGGCTGAATAAGGAGAAAGTAACAGTCAGCTGCCTGTCAGGTGCCAGGTCCACCACATAACGCATGCACTCAGGGCCCTCAACAACAGATACAAATATGACTCTGTCATTGTACATGTGGGTATGAATGACCTGAGACATACCTCCCTGGACTACATGAAAAGAGACATGGAGGAGCTCTCGGATTATGTAGCCCAGGCGGGTATGACCCTAGCCCTGAGCAGCATCTTACCATCAGCCAGAATGATACCACAGTGCAAGCAGAAAATGATTGATTTCAACAACTGGCTAAGTTTCTGGTGTCATTCTAAGGGGATCCAGTATCTATCTGCCTGGGATAACATGATTGACAGACCTCAATGCTTTGTCAGAGATGGCCTGCATCTGTCACCCCTGGGCTTCGGGATACTGGCCAAGGCTCTTGCCACTCCTATAGTGCCTTTTTTGGGTGGTATTCCAAAGACCAAATTACCACCGTAACAGCTACAAACAAATGCAATCTGAGGGTCATGCTGCTCGATGATAGAAGTCTAAATCTCAAAATGCACTCACTCAAAGCACTCCTTAAAATGGAGAACATCAACATTTGTGCTGTAACAGAGACCTGGTTCAAAGCAGCGGAAAGCACACCTGCACTACCAGGCTATAACACATTCCACACCTTTCAGCCCCAGAACTTGGACCGAAGCTCCAAAGGTGGTGGTGTTTCCATATTCATAAAGGATGCGCACACCTCCAGGCTAGTAGCCCAACATAATGCATCAGAGATACTTCAGGTGCAGCTAACATTAAGTAAGACAGTGATTCAGGTTGTAGCCTGCTATAGGTCTCCAACCATGTCCCAGGGCTCACACTCCACGTTCCTAAGCACCCTGGAGAATGTTAGGGTCCAGCCTGACACTCTCATACTGGGCGACTTCAACTACCCCTTCATTAACTGGGAAAACTACTCATGTACCAATACACTTGTCCAACGTTTCCTGGAATTCATTAATTCCAATGCCCAGGACCAGCTCGTTCTTACCCCCACTAGAGGTAACAACATCTTTGACCTGGTCATTACTAACATGGGTGACCGTTGCTCTACACCAATAGTCAGCTCCTCCCTGGTTAGATCCAACCACAAATTAATCACCTTGGAAATCCACATCCCTCCCACCCACCCACCCCACAAAGGTAACCACCATGAAAACCTTCTCCAAAGCTAACATTGGGCTCCTAAAAACAGAGGTGGCTAACTTCATGCCCCCCATGCAAATGGAGAATAGTTGCATGACCACCGAATCATACACCAATGCACTGTACGAACACATACACAAATGCATGGATCTCACCATACTCAATAGAACCAAGACACTCTTCTCCAAGAAAAGGAAGCCAATCTGGTGGTCCCCTGCCATAAACAAACTCTACAACAGAAGGAGGAAACTGATGCGGAATAAGGTGAAGTATCAAGATTGGAAAAACTCCCTTATCAGCCTCAACAAAAAGTTGAGATCCCTCATCAAATCCTCTAAAGCTAGCTATGAAAACAGAATTTTAGCAGATAGTAAAGACAACCACAAGGCCTTCTATAGTTATGTAAAGAATCTCTATGGCAATACCCAGATTTGCTCTGAGCTACTGCAGAATGATACCTCCTATACCAAGCCAAATTATATTGCCAATATACTGTCTGACAGATTCAGTGCCAACTTTACCCCTCTCTCCCCCAAAGGACCAATCATAATGCCAGTAGATTGCCAGTCACCCAGTATTACTGCTGCACAGGTTAAAACAGCACTGTCCAAGGCCAAGAATACAGATTCTATGGGACCTGACAATATCCCTGGCTGTGTTGTACATGAACTACAGAGTGAACTGGCACCTCACCCGTGTGCCCTTTTCAATCACAGCCTCACCTCAGGCTTTGTCCCTTCCGAATGGCACACTGCTACAGTTATCCCTCTCCACAAAGGAGGAGGGACTACAGACCCTGGGAACTATTGCCCCATTAGCCTGATGAGTCTGATATGCAAAGCTATGGAACGCATCATTATGCACCTAATAAACAAGTATATAGGGAATCTCCAAACTCTGGATCCCAGACAGTTTGATTTTGCAAAGGGTAGATCATGCCTGCTCAACCTGGTGGACTTCTTTGAATCAGTCACCAGAGCTGTGGATGAAGGCAAGGTGGTTCATTCAACCTACCTAGATCTGGCCAAGGCCTTTGATACCTTTCCCCACTCAGGAATCATAGAAAAACTCCCTAAGCTAGGCATCAACCCCTATATCACTAGGTGGGTTGTAACCTGGCTCACAGATAGAATCCACAGTGTGAAAGTAGCTGACTCCATGTCAGACTGCCGATCAGTCATGAGTGGAGTCCCCCAGGGTTTGGTCCTAGGTCCTCTCTTGTTTGGTATATACTTCTCTGAACTCCAGGCCAACATGAAGGGACTCTGGCTGACAACGTTTGCAGACGATTGCAAGTTGAAAGCTATTATTAACTCCCCAAGTGATGTTGACATCCTACAGAAAGGCCTCACTGAGACCAACGACTGGTGTCAGAACCATGGCCTTAAGCTCAATGCCAAAAAAATGTGTCATCATCCCCTTTGGGAAAAACCCAGTTCCCATGAATTACAACATCAATGGTAGTCCACTGAACACAGAAGGCATTATAAGAGATCTGGGAACACAAGTTGACAGCAGCCTCTCTTTTGACCACCACATTGCCACTGTGGTCAGAAAGTCCTTCTATGTGGCACATCTCATTACTAAGAGTTTTTCATCCAGGAAGAAAGAGGTCATTATCTCCCTCTACTCTTCCCTCATTAGGCCAATCATCGAGTATAGTGCCCCATTTAGCATGTACCTCACTAGACACCTGCAACAACTGGAGAGGCCGCAAAAGTACCTCATAAAGAGGATCTTAGGCCTTAAATACTGTCCTATATGGACAGACTCAAAAAACTCCAACTATTCTCTGTCTCATATCACCTACTTAGAGACGATCTCTGCCTGACTTACAAAGCCATGTCTGACCCAGCTCTGTTAGAAATGCTACATCTAAAGAAATCCCAATCCCTCCACACCACACGCTCCAGAGACCTCAACCTCATTACCACAATCAACAGAACAAGCTGGATGGACAGGTTCATAACCCAGAGACTGATCATGCTATGGAATAAACTTCCCATACATGTCAAACAGAGCACCTCAATGGCTCTCTTCAAGAGAAATCTTGATGAATGGATGGGAAATAGAAAATTCACCCCGGGGATCACTCCAGTGCCTCTCCTTGACAGAGACACTGGGAACTAAGGTCGGGTGGCATTAATGCAGGGTAATCCTATGAGCTAGGCTTGTAAAGGCTCCAGGGCCATTAGCCTAGTACACACCTATGAACCTATGAACATGGAAGGAGAAGCAAACATTTTCCAGTGAGCGAGTTCGGAAGGAGGTATTATGGAACTACCACTTTATCCATCCACTTCCACTGTGTCTGGAGATAACTTGGCTGCTTTAGAATAAAATAACTCACCACAGAACCAAAGAACTCAGTTCCCTTTGAATTGGAACCAAGAAAGGAGTCAGAACCGCTGAAAGAAGGACTTTTAAAAGGACATTTTGTAAGTCATTCTAATAGTGTTTTATTTAACCCAATACAAATTTTCTGAAATTCAGTTGATATTATTGGGATTGGGGTTAAATGTTGTTCCTTTTCATGGGGCAAATTTGACTAAAACATTGTCAGAGCTTAAATTTTATACTAGGAAGCTCAATTTGCAGTATTTATTACATGAAGTTAATTTGCTAGTTTGTTCTGTAAACCTGTATATAATCCTACTCTGCATAACACTCTAAAGGTTTTTGAAAAATGCTATAGGTTCATACTAGGCTATCTGCCCTAGGGCATTTATAAGCCTAGCCAGAGTGTGTTTGGCTTTCGCCACCCATTTTAAATTAATTTTGCTATGCCCTTTTTCGAGGTTAGTATACTGTGCCTCTGTCTAACAGTGACACAGAAGTGATACCCAGGGTAAACCTACAATCTCCCATCCACTCATCAAGATTCCTCTTGAAGAGAGTCAATGAGGGACTCTGCCTAACCTGGACTGGGATTTTATTCCAGAGTGAAGGGAGCCTCTGGGTTATGAATCTGTCCCTTCAGCATGTCCTATTTATTTCAGTGCTGAAGTTCAAGTCTCTCGAGCGTGTAGCTCGATGGGATTTGGATTTTCTGAGGTGCAGCATGTCCATTAATTCCGGGTTGGACATGGCTTTATACGTCAAGCACAGATCGCCTCCGAGCAGGCGGCATGCCACTGAGTAGAGCTGGAGTTTCTTTAACCGGGCAGCATATGGCATCTGTTTGAGGCAGATATATGGAAATTGTTGGCTAATAAAAATTAAAGTCATTTTTAGAATTTGAACCTTGAAGAAAGGAAGGCTTTGAAAGATTTAAGAAGTAATAAAGATATTATACTAATGTAAGCCAGCAAGTGAGGAAGGCTGCTAATTATGCATGATAATGATTATAGAGTAGCTATAGAAAATATGCCATAGAATGTAAATGAATATAGTTTGGTTACTTTAGATACCATACATAGAAGTTATAAGTTTATACATGCATGTTTGTATGATTTATTAATGAACAATGACATTGATTATGAATTATATAACTTCATGATGGTAGTAAAATCCCAAGACAGGTGTGTTATTCTGAAAATAAAGAAGAGCCTGACAAGCCCCCCCCCCTTCAGGCCTATCATTTCTGCACATAACAGTATTATGGAAGGCATTTCCTTATTTATGGATACCATATTGAATCCATTAGTTTGTGGAGTGCTTCTTTCATTCGAGATGCTTGGTATTTTTTAGACCAAATTAGGAAATTTAATCAGGAATATAGATATGAAAATGTTGACGTGCAGATGTTTACTACTGACATCGTTTTTTTTTCTATTTATAAATAGTCCACAAGATAAAGGAATATAATTTATTAAGTCTTTTTTAACAAAAAAAAAAACAAGTTTTCTAATGAAAAAATGAATTGATATTGTTTGTTGTTAGGATTGTAGTTTGACCATAATTATTTTTTAAAGGGAAGTACTACAAACAAACTAAAGGAAATGTGATGGAGTCTACAGTGGCACCTGCTTTTGCTAATCTACTTCTAGGGTGGTGGGAAAGTGAACTTTTACCTTGAAACAGTCTTTTTGAAAAAGTTGTGATTTTAGAAGGTTTGTTGATGATGTTTTTTTTATTATTATTAGAGGGACTGCAAGAGACTGTGAGCAATTTTTGAATGAACTTAATATGGGATCAGGATTTTTGAAATTTACTATGGCCAACATTGGACTTAAAGTCTACTTTTTGGATATCACACTAGAATGGGATGTGACTAATAAGAATTTTAACAGTAGTATATTACATAAAGAAACATTTTCTAGTTGTTATCTGCATTTTAATAACAATCGTCCAGTGTTCATCAAAAAGATGAAAGGGGCAATATATTACAGCCTCTAGATTGATTACTAGAGAGTCAGATTTTGAGAAGGAAGTTGAATTCATTACCTCTTTTTTTTAGAGAGAGAATATAGTAAAGAACAATTGTCAGTGTTAAAGAAGTTTCATTGAAAAGGCACGGTTATTTTGCCCCGATCTTACTTAAGACCTTGAAGAAATCTGTACAAAGTAGTACCTATAGTAAGACCACCCCTGTATGCAGCCTTGATATGTTGGTTGATAATATTAGTATTTGTAAAATTATTTCTCACAATTGGAGATCTTTAAAAGGGAAAAAATATATTTTTAAAAGTGTGGTAGAGAAGCCTTTGTTTGTTTATAAGAAAACAATTAGTTTGAAGACCTTTTTACAGAGTGATAGCAGATTAGCTTGGTTTGTACCAACAATGAAAATGGAACATATAGGTGCAGTATGAGTAATATTTGCAGGTATATTTATGAAGGCCCTTTTATTATTTTATCCCATATAGACAAAACTATATCAGTTACAGGGAGATTTACTTACAACTCCAAGGTGCTGGTGTATATTACTGTTTGTTCTGGATGTGATACATTTTATGTAGGAATGACATCCAGAACTTTCAATTAAAGAATTAAGGAACATCTTTATTCTATTAAAAACAAAGACAACAATACTGCTTTATATAAGCATACTTGCTTATGTTGTTGTTGTCTTTTGGCTTTTCCCGGTTAGGGGTCGCCACAGAGGAACTCCGGTCCGCTAATGATTGGCAGTACATTTTGACGAACGCTGATGTGCCAGCTCACCATTCAACCAAGGCACGCCCATTTACGCATGTCTTTCGAACACCCACCCAACTGTGGGGAGGACATGCAGACTCCACACAGAAGGCACTCCCCGCACTCCAGCCAAGAATCGAACGGGAGAACCTGTTGCTGTGAGGCAACAACGCTACCGATGCACCACCATGGATAAGCATACTTGCTTATGTAGTAATAAGTATAAAAATGTTTTTATTCTTTGTGTTGGAGTAAGTTCCAGAGGATTTTAGATGTGGTGATTATAAGAATAGAATAAAGAAGAAACTGAATAGCAGATAAGATTAAGGTCAGTTGAACATCCAGGATTAAATAAAACAATAAATATTAAATGTTTCTTAAAAGATAGGAGGTTGAAAATTATGACTTAAAATGTTTTGTGGTCCTTTTAAGTGTACTTTGTGTATGTTTTTCAGAAACTGTATTTTTAACCTTTTAATGGTTTAAATGAGTGATTGATGAAGTATTCTGATTGGGTGTTTTATACATACATATTGCAGTAGTTTGGAGAGTTGTATTTGTAAAGAAGTCAGTATTGACAAAAAGTGGAGAAATTAAAGTTGTGTACACCTAATATGTGCAGGTCTCTGCAGTGCTTTAAGTGGTATTTGTGTTGTATTAGTTGTATTTTACCACTTATCTGTACTTTCTATTTTTGGACTTCCCTATCCTTAAATTCACACATTTAGATTAAAAGTTTACATACCACAAAACTAACCCACAAATAAAAAAGTAAATTCCAAGCTAGAAAATTGCGGTCCCTAACAAAAGACTACCAGTACTATGAAAAAATACAGGGATTCCTAAAGAGCAAATACTGCTTTTAGTCACCGTCACCATATAAGAAATAGCATTGTTTTTTTAAAAAGATCAATAATTTCTGTCTGAAAGGATTCCCCTGTGGGGGATTATCTGCCAGAAATGAAGGCTGAAGGCTGACTGCTGCTTCTGTGAAGCCTCAGAGCTACTTCCTACCTTGGCAGCAAAAAAAGTACTGAAATTGCCTTTACTCTGCTGAGTTTCCTCCAAGTAGCTTGCCAATCAGCAGTCAGAGTGAAGATGTAGGAAGCAGCCAGAGCTTTATGATGCTGGATGATTATTGTCTCCTAGGCAAGGTAAAACCCATATAGCCAAAAGGCTATTGCAGCAGTGAAAATGATGAACATCGAGCATTTAAAGTGGAAAGATGTTGAAAGATAATATTTTATGAAAGAATAAGGGCAGGGTGCAAGTTAGGTAGAAAAAAACACATTTAGAGCTGAAGTAAACTAGTGATCAGCATCCTGAGCAGTACCTAGCTCCAAAAATGTCAAAAAGTTGATAAAGGATTAACTTATCTGTATATGAATTGTAAAACTTGAAAGTTCGAAAATAATGCAAAGACACTGAATCACACAATGGCAGCAACAAGGGAGTTTCACAGAGGAACAAGAGCTTATGGGGTGGAGCTTGAGCTAGCAAAGAGTGTTGTTGCCATTAGAATTGGTGCTAAGATGAATAGACCACCAGTTCCAGTGTCTAGACAGGACCAGCTAAATCCTATGGAAATTCCTCTAGTAAATGCAAAATATAGAAAGTAGTCTCCTTAAAGAAAGTGAAGTAATAACTGTAATGAAAATAATTTTGTGTCTACACACATTCTGTATTTACCCTAGGAAAATTGCAAAATCTTTCTAATGGTGTTTATACTACTATAAAAAGGTTTTAATGATGGCACTTATAAAAAGAGATAGAAAGAAAAAGCTAATTGTTATTTTGTTATGATGTGGTAGATATGTGTGCAGTATTTAAGAAAGGGAAGCAGGCTATCATACGTGGCATGGGTATTACTTATGCTATAACAGCATGGATACTGCTTTTAACTAAAACCTTGTGAGTGCAGCTTTGTGAAAGAAAAAAGTACCTGGAACAGTAATAAATACTGACAAATTTTAAGGCAAGGTTGTACATTGTGACTTGATATGGAAACCAAAACTGAAAAAATATCTTAAGCAGTGCAAAGAAAATTGCATTAAAACTGAAAGCAATGTAATGGTGTAATGAATCTTGGAATTCCATAAAACAATAAGACAGGTAAAGGGAAATTAAAAATCTGATGCTAACCATAGTAAACATTATCACTTGAAATACACTGCTTGCACTGATAAGATGAACAAAAGAAACACAACAGGTAACAATGCTGGTGCTAAATGTACAGGTGTATTAGCTTTTAACAAAGACAGAAGTATTAAGATGCAGGATGGAAGAGAGCTGTTGAAACAAAGCAGAGTTACTGAATCACAAATATGTCAGTGGATTCTGTGTAAAGTTTCAGACTGGTAAAGCTGAAACACTAAGTGTACTTGATATACAAAGGGAAATCAAACAAAGTGCTGATAATCAGTGGTGTATATCTAATGGTGCTATTAACTTAATACGGCAAAGTAATACTAAAAGTTTATATATTTATTTTACATTTGTTAACCGGGAGAGTCCGACTAGATACATGTCCATTTTCAGCAGAGGCCCGGAGAGAAAACCTCCACATGTACAAAAGATGACAATCAATATTCATGGTTACATTGAAAAATAAGTAAAATTATAAAAGGTGATTATTTATATATATGGTTACATTGACGTTTAAGATCTTTGTAGGTTTATTATAGTATGAAATATGTACAGAAATCATTGCACAGCATTTGAGTGTACAGAATGATATAATACTAGACTTGATGTCATGAATGACAACCAGGAGAAGAAAAAGGTGGTTAGTTAAGAAGGGGAGTTATTGAAAATTAGATGTAGAACGGTTAAAACATATCCTTAGAATGGCTAGGATAACAGGATGCTATAAAAGAGTTAAAAACAAGGCATTAGTATGGTTAGGATAGGGAGTTAGAAACTAAGCATTATAATGGTTAGTATAGCAAGTTAGGTTAGGTTTAGTTAGTATTGTTCTAAAGGTTATTGAGAAGTATATATAATCTGGGTGGGTTAGGTTTAGAAAGTTTATTCATGTAGGATAAGGAAGTTGTTTACTGCATAATTTACCTACTAGTGTAGTATGTTTATAGGGTAAAAGTAAAAATGTATTTCAGACTGATGATGAAAAACTAAGCAGTGTGCACTCCAAACTGGGCAAGATGAAAAATATTATTTGGGGTTTAACATTACATGTAATACAGCTCAGTGGACAACAAGAAAAAAACATTTTCCTAGCAAATAAAAATTAAATACACTAAGTCATGTGGCTGACAAACCAAGTGCTTTAGAAAAGGTTGACTAATTTGAAAGCAAAACAAAATAACATTTTCTTGATTTTGAGAGAAAAAAGCAAAGTCAGTCTGAAATCTATAAACTGTTTAGAGTGCTTAAAATTTTGATAAGGAGAAAATATGGCAATAACTGCAAACTGAATGAGTTAACTTAAAAATTTACTAAAAATGGACAAACTACAAAATGTTCTGGGTAATGTTTTTGGCACTGCAGAATGCAGTGTATTAAAACTATTTGATTTGGATTATGGTTTGGTAAAGAGGTTTGGTTATATGATAATGCAAGAAGGGTTTTCAAAGAGACCTGTCTTTAATGAAGAAAACCTCTCAAGTATGCAAAAGGTTATGGAAAACATTATAACAAAGCAAGCACCAGAGGTGCTGTTGTTGAATAATTTCTGGTTGAAAAAGATGTCTTAGCTGTTGAATTTTATTACATTACCACATTGAAATAGAAACCAATATATAAATCAAACTACAAACTGTGCTAGGAATATTTTTTTTAAATGTCTTCAGCAGCAACATGCCTACTAGGACTTAAAAACACACACAGCAAAAACAATCCTTAAATAAGATATGGTCATAAATTAAAAAAATCCAATCAATTAAATAAAATTAAAAACAAGCAACTAATTGTAGAATTAATAGTCTCCACCTGAACTCATTTATCCCAAAAGGGCAAATAATATTGAATTTCAAAATTAATTCTGCCTCATTTGCAAGAAAAAAGATACCTTGCAGGGGAGTGAGGATAAGACACATGATGTTATGAATTTGGAAAACACTGTCGCAAAAGAGGAATGAGTTACAATTAACAAAGGCATCATAATTTCTATGTAGAACTTGGAAAAGAGTGTAAAATGCAATGTATTCTCTGTGTTGGGAGGTTCTGCTAAGAGGGGGGAGTCTGCAGCAGAAGTGGATTAGTTGTGTTAGGAGCACATGATTCAATATAAATTAAGGAAGAGAATGGTATGGAAAGAGTGACCACAGCAAAATCATGCTGGTTGTATGACAGCCATATTATTCAGCAAAAAAAAAAAATGTTAACCTATGAGTAATAATGAGACAATAAAAGCTCAGCTGAGAATTCTGTTGCAAAGTCCAAAGAATTAAAACATACCACAACTCAAAATAAAAGCAACGACTTGTTAATGCAGATGAAAGGAAGTAACAGTATAAAAGGTATAAAAAATATTCTAAAGAATGGAGCTCTTTCAAAGTATAAGGCTGTTAAAAAATGAGCTGAAGAATAAGTTGATTAAGAACCATATAGCAGGGATGGAGTTATCTAATACAGAAATGTGAACAAATAAAAAAGAATGCATTAAAATGAATGCAGCAATAAAGGGAAGTGCCAAAAGCATGCCAGAAAAGTAAAAGTGTTGCTTTAGAGTGTGTAAGGCAAGAAATTGCAAATAATAAGTCAAACTAAACAGTCCAAATGGCTATCAGGAAAGTCTTCCAAACTGGTATTGGGAAAAAGGAAAATGCCCAGGTGAATACAAATGTAAAATATATACAGGCCAGACATTATCCTGTTTAAATTTCCATCTGTTACAAGGAAAAGACCTTTGCCAAAGACTATAAAAGAAGGAAAATGTTTATTAGTGGTTTAGCCAATACCACAAATGAACAGAGCATGTAGAGGGTTTGGGGAAATATGGCCAGGTTTTGAGTGTCACTGTGGTACAAGATAAAGAAAATTGACAATCTAGGAAATTTGGCTTTGCAACATGTCAAAGCCTAGAAAATGTTGCAAATCCAAAGTATCATTGGATTGTGGCTGGAAAAAAAGGTAAATCCACATAGCTACAACACTCTTATCCCATGGTGCCACATGGGTACTACATTAGGAGTACACTTCCAAATCAGTTGACTGGCTATGCAAGGAATCAGAAGGTTAGTGATGTAGCTCATACCAAGGTCAGTGCCTGGGGAGATATGAGTCATAGTGAAGTTGTAAGAACTGCCATTCAATAAAATGATCCATAAGGGGAACTATTAAACAGCTTGAATATCCATCATGTACAGAGATTGTAGCAGGTGGAGCCAAAGTAGGCTTAATTCTTCTAAAGAAGAACATGGAAACTGGAAGAAACAGAAGTTTTCTTCTACAACAGAGGGATTTGCTCAGTGATACAGGTGGGGGTTTGCTCCACATGAGCTATATAAGTGGAAGCCTGATATAAGGTAAGGAAGACCTGGACACTTTGTATCAATGAGACTAAGAAATACAAGTAAATGAAGTTTAATGGACTATTTAAGTTCTTCATTTAAGTTTTAGAATTTTAGAATTATCTGAAAACATCTCACAAGCGTTATTGTAAGACTGAGGCTCTTCTCTTAAAAGTAGTTGTTAGACATAAGATATAATAAATTTAGTAGAATAGGCCTAAAAATAGAAAGTCAGACCCGTGTCTTCATTTTATACATACAGTTTCAGTAGGAAAGTTTTGTGAGGTAACTTTTGGGCTAAGCATGAGACGTGCAGGAATAACAGCTTTCAAGGGAATATTATGTGCTTTCTTAATGGAATGTGAAGACTTTGCAGAGACAGAGAACAGACCATTAGTTACCTAAAATAGTAAATATTGTTTGGATGGTACAAGGCCTAGGAATCAAGGCTGAAGGGGTGGATACAGCTACCAGAGGAAAATTACTGAACAAGTAATATATGTAGGTTTGAGAATAGAGCACTCAGTTAAGTTTTGGTTCAAGACTTGCTCAGATACCTTTGTACCTTCAGTTATTAGTCATATGCTGCTATATATCAGTTTGAATGTGCTGATGTTACATTTATATATACTGCTGTTATACTCTGCTGCTCACTATATACTATGAAACAAAAAAAAGTTATATACTCGCAGTAATGCTCCATATTCATTCTTCCACAACTGATGGTTCAGATATGATATGAAGGTAGAAAGGAAAAATGAAGCTGGAGTTCAAACAAGGAACAGAGGTTCCTGTACAACTCTTAGTTCTTTCTAGAAGCAACAGGAGGGGTCAAGTGGGTAAGAAGTTAAGGAAGAACGAAAATGGACAACACAGATGGAACATTATGGTGAGTACATAACTTTTTTATCTGATATTGTCCTTTTCATTCATTCCTCAGCTACTGTAATCTTGGGAGGCTCTCATGAAAAGATATTCTGGAGCACTGCTGAGCCAAAGGCAGCTCTGTTCCTGGAAATCAAATCTAAGTTGTAATGGGCAAGGAACGTATGAGAATTAGTCCAAGTTGCAGCTGCACAAATATTATCCAAGGAAGCCCTTGACCAAAAGGCTGTAGAAACTGCCATAGACTTCACAGAATGAGTTCTAGGAGGCTCGGTCAAGGATTAACTTGTTTTCCATAAACAAAGGAGATACATTCAGTTAACCATTTGACCAATGTAACTTTAGATATTGGCTTGCTCAATATGTTAGGAGAAAAGGACACACATAATTGGTCAGATTTCCTAAAGTCTTTGGTTCTATGAAGGTAAGAAATGAAGTTGTCTGTGAAGATCCAGAAGGTAGAGCATATGCACGCCTTATTTAAAAGGCTGTGAAGGAAATCTGTTAGATTAATGACCTGGTTTACGTTGGAGTCAAAAACTACCTTAGGCAAGAAGGATGGATTTGTTCACAAGGATACTCTGTCTTTGTCAAAAAATATAGGTAAGGAGGTTTAGATGATAGAGCCTGAAGTTCAGATACTCATCTAGCTGATGTGATAGCAACCAGAAAAATGGTTTTCCAAGGCAAAAAATTAAAATCTTCTTTGTTTGAAGGTTCAAAGGGAGATTGTGTTAAAGCCTGAAGCATGATAGTTAAGTCCCGAGGAGTAGGATCTTTTAATGGTGGTCTATGCAAAAAAGCTCCCTTGAGAAAAAGCTTTGCATGCTTTAGAAGAGGCTAAGGTAGAGTTATTTTTACCAATACAACCAATATTACGAAGCTAAAAAAAAAAAAAACTCAAGATGAAGAAGATGAATCACCAGTTAACACTTTATTCCTGGTATATCGGCCTTTCGCCTTCAAGGGATAATTATTTCACAAAATCCAGCACCTTAAATATCATGCACAATACAATAACAATTAAATATATTAATTACCATATTAATCAAATACCTTGGTAACACAACCTGATTCAGATAACCCTCTCAACAACTGCAAGAAAAGAAACAGCAGTGGGGGCGTGGTCAAGGATGAACACAGGATAGCAGCAGATTTCTTCAGCTCCACCAATTTCACAACACTGACAGGAAATAATTACTTTTAAAATTAATTTATGAAGTAATTTTCGTTCTAAATACGTTTGGAATATCTATTACTTGAATAATATCAAAAAAAGAAAGAACATTTTAATAATATTCCTGTCAGAAAACACTTTGGAAATTTTTCCTGTCAGCTTTTCTGTTTGAAATGAGTTCTAGTAAGATAAATTCTCAAGATTCCAGCATCAAGAAAGAACTTCAGTCTCTGATATCTACAATCCAGCAACTTACTGCCAAAATGGATAAACTGGATACTAAAATTGATACCTTTATAGAAAAAACTACAAAACAAATAGACTTGTTACATATAGACTTGCAACAACAGAAGACCCAGATTACAGGCATAGAAGAGACTGTAAATGACATGGAGAATAGAATCCAAGAAGAAGAAATCAACATTGAGTTTTTTCTGAAACAGAATACACATCTACAAACTAAACTTGATGACCTGGAAAATAGATCTAGGCGCAATAACATTAGGATTTTTGGACTGCCAGAAAATATTGAAGGTATCAATATTACTTCTTTTTTAAATACATGGCTCCCTAAAACTTTAGACTTACCAGAAGCTTTTTCTTTTGGTATTGAAAGAGCCCATAGATCTATATCTAATTCTAACTCTAACAAAAAGTATCCTAGGTCAGTTATAGTTAGATTTCTATCATCTTTTGATAAAGAGATGGTACTTAAAACTGCTTGGGCTAAAGCACCTGTTAAAATTAATGAGACAACTGTGCATTTTGACAATGACTATTCTTCCTTGGTAATAACTAAAAGAAAAGTTTTCCTGCCATTAATAAGAGAGCTTAAGAAAGCACAGTTTAAAACCTACCTTCTGTTTCCTGCCAAACTAAAAATCTTTCTTCCTGATGGCCCTAAAACCTTTGAAGACTTAGACTCTGCATTGCTGTTTATCAAAAAAAATAAGATTTTGGATAAAATAGAGGAAATGGAATGGGCTAGTCCTTCATTAAAGAGGTTGGCAACAGAAGCTTCATGGAAGACTTCAGAGAAGAAAAAAAGACTAAAAAACAAATGACTTGTTCTATGTTTTTTCTTTTTCTCTCTCTCTTTTTTCTTCACTATTAATCTTTTTAAATACAGTTACTGCATTTTCAGAAAGCCACAAATATTCTGAAAAAGATTTAATCAAAGTTACTTTCTGTGTACAAAGAATTGTTTTTGTTTTATAAATAGTCAAAATATCTGAGGAACTAATAACAAGCTATCAATCAATCTGTTTCTCTTTGTGACAAAGAGACAAGGTTAGTAATTAGATACATTTCTTTTTTCTTTTATTTTAAATAATGGCATTCTTTTTAGATTATGCATTTAGTAAGGGGTGGGGGAGGGCAGGTAGAGAAGTGTAATGAAAATATGATAAGTGGAATAATAACTTATTAATTCCTTGTAAAAAAGTATATATGCTGTTTAAATACTGTTGCTAATTATTTTCCATGATTCTATTGCTCATACTTGTTTACAAATAATCTGTCATGCTTTAATTATTAATAATTAGAACTAAATGGTAGTAAATAATATGTTTCATATCTATCTTTATTAATATATACAGCAAGTTATATTCCACTGTAGATACTTTTTATAGCTTCCTTTTTTATTTTTTTTATCTCTTCTCTTACTTTCTTTTATTTTCTACTCTCTGTTTTTTTTTCTCTCTCTTTTTTCTTTCATATAGGTACATTTACATGCTTTTGATAATTCTGATACAGTAAATAATAAGATTTGTATAAAAATTGAATAGGGACTTAAAAAATTAGTTGTATTATATACTGGTAACTGTGGGCTTGGTTTCACTGTCATAGAGGCTGTAATAACTTATAAATTACTTTGCGAAGGTTTTGCTCTGTTTAGTTTCATTTATATTGCTAAATGAATGTCAGTCACTTGTATTTATGAAAATTCCCACCAGAATGTTAAGGGAGACAATTTGGGATGTGGGTTACCTCGTGAATAGTGTCCTCGAGTTGTTTTAAAAGCTTCAACACTCAGAATGCACGCAGAAAAGCTGAATGCAGTCAATTTGAACTTTGACCTCTGAATTCACACTGACACATCGCAGATTCAAGGAGAACACTCTACCAGGAAGTAGAACTGCTGCAAATGCGACTCTGCGATGGAAAATGAACTCTATTACATTTAAATGTGAGTTATTTTTTATAACTATGTACTTATTTATGTTATAATTTATAAAATATGAAAGTTATAATGATTTTAAATGATTCAGTATCCCATAGTAAACAAATGTGATATTTTAGAAGGCACAGAAAGTAAAACATATATGCATATGTTTTTGAAAGTTTACTTGACTGCAACATATTATAGTATGTATGTACTTATGATTTAAACATATACAATGTTACAATTCATTTGACTTATCTAACTGACAAGCATAAATATTATTATGATTTTATTTTAGAAGAAGTTGTCATGTGACATATTTTAAAGCAGCAGTTCAGATATATAAAATACAGATGGCTTTCTTCACAACAATGCAAGTATATTTGGGAATTTATATAGTTATGCAGTATGATTTGTAACCAATTTTATAAACATAAATATTTTATTTTACTGGTAATAATAAGCATGAGAAAAAAAGTTTTGATGCAAGTAGTTTAAAGTCTTTTAGAAGCTGTTAACTGCATTTCTATGACAGAAAATAGGTACATTATTTTTTTGTTTTTTTTTCTCTCTCTCTCTCTCTCTCTCTCTCACTTCTTTTATTTCTCTCTCTTTTCTTGGTTCCTAATATCAAGTCTATTTGAATGCTATTTGATTATAAATGTATTATAGTAAATAGATGTACATAGAAGTATGAATTGTTTTTAAAAGTTTCTATTTGTTTATACAATGCTGATTTATCAAATGTTTAGTTTTGTCTTACTAGATAATCTAATTGAAAGATGTTAATTTTAGTTAATAATAACTAGTATTAAATTGATAAGGTGGCAGCTGAGGTACTGCTGCTTAGGGTAGGGGGTTAACTTGAGTAGTATGTGCTACTCAAAGTTGGAGTTTTTAACTCCAGGATGGGTGCAAGGTTTAATCCTTATATTATTTTTTTTTTTTTTTTTTACTGTTGTTTGTATATAGTTCTGACATCCACAATACATTTTGTAAGCTCATTGTCACTACAAACAAAATTGAAGCTTATACAAAATCCCATAAGAGTCTCAATAAATACAGCTATATTTAAAGGTACACATAAAGGAGGAGGTATAACATTACTTATTTTGTTAATTGTTATTTTGATTATAAGTTTTATATATTTTAAAAATGCCAAATGACTTCTCTAAAAGGAATTTCTTTAAACATTAATGGACTGAATAATCCATGTAAAAGGGCAAGCTTAATGAGATACATTAATTTACATAAGGCCAACTTAGTATTCCTTCAAGAAACACATCTCTTGAAAAAGGATATTGATAAATTAGCCACTAATAAATATACAGTATTAGTTAGTTCAGAGCATACTCAGAAAAAAAGAGGAGTGGCTATTTTATGGAATAAAAGTATGCCCATACCTAAAACTATTAAGTCTTATGAAGATGATAAAGGTATGTTCTGTATGGTTACAATACAAATTAATGGAAAGACATATACATTAATCAATGTATATTGGATACCAGGAATTGGTATTAATACAGTGAAATACCATCTTAATAAGATCATATCATTCTCTATAGGAGATATTATTTTAGCAGGTGACTTTAATTGTATCCTACATGAAAAAGATACTACTACTATAGGAAAAAGGAAAATTACATCTAATGCAAAACATTTAAAGGACTTTGTTAATTCTTATCATTTAAATGATATTAATAATCAGATAGACTCAAAATCATTACCATACACCTTTTTTTCTAACAGATATAAAACTTATTCAAAAATAGACAGAGTCTTTATTTCTAACCAGATGGTAACATAATTAATAAATTCTAAAATCATTTCGTGTCCTATATCAGATCATAATTCAATTGTCTTTGAGTTCATGATAAAAAGTACTTACAATGTTCAGATCAAAAGGATACCAGCATATTTAACTCAACTAAAAGACTATAAAGATTATATACTTTCAGAAGTGCAACATTTTTTAGAAATAAACAATACACCTGAAGTCTCCATTGTTTATGTTTGGGATGCTTTAAAATCATATCTATATGGACAAAGTATCAGATGGTATAATAATAAAAGGAAATCTTGGGATAAGGAATTACTAGATATTCAAAGTAAATTAGACTCTTATAAGCATAATAATAAAGAAAATATTATGAACAAAAAAGTCATTGAAGAAATAAACAAACTAAATGAGAAATACAAAGAAATTTTGACTCATAAAGTTAAAATAACTTTAGAGAAATACAAGTTTTTGTCTTACTCAATAAGCCCCAAATACTTACATAGACTTAAAAATAAAACAAAAAGGTTGAATAAGCAAAATCATATTAAAGAAATTTTCTCTAAGGAAAAGAAGAATGTTTCTAGTCTACCAGAAATATTAGATGAATTTAGAAATCACTTTCACAAAATTAATCATAATAACATTAACATGGAACCTATAGATAAAATAAAGGAATTTATAACTACAAACATGAATAAAAACTTAATAAACAACAAACTAAACTATTGGATAAAAGTATTTCATATACAGAGGTTGTTACACAAATAAACAAGCTTAAATCAAACAAAGCACCAGGTAATGATGGTATTATACCAGAGATATATAAAATTCTTTCTAAAAGTACATACTCATTAATACATAAGGTTTTTATTTTGGCCCAAAATGAGCTAATAACTCCCCATCTTGGCAATACACATTTATTTCGCCAATTGTAAAACCCAATAAAGATCCAACTAGATGCACTTCATATTGACCCATTTCATTGCTTAATGTTGATTATAAAATGTTTATGAGTATTTTTGCTGATAGATTGAAGACAATCATCCCAGGCATTATAGATATAGATCAGACAGGCTTCATTGTAAATAGAAACACTTTTGACAATATAAGGAGGACTCTAACATTAATTGATTTTGCAAATAGGAGAAAGAAAGATTTAACACTTATTAGTCTAGATATAAGTTCAGCATTTGATTCAGTAAGTTGGGACTACTTGTTTACCTTACTGAAGTGCACAAACTTCTCAGATACATTTGTAAATCTAATTGAACATCTATATACAGGTGCATTGGCTTATATTAAGATAGGAACATATGTCTCACAAAAAATACCCATCTTAAAAGGTACAAAACAAGGGTGTCCACTTTCTCCACTATTATTTACTTTAATAATGGAGCCTTGGGCTAATCTGATCAGAAACAGTACTGATATAGAAGGATTTGAAATAGATGAAAATACAACATCTAAAATTCAACTTTTTGCAGATGATGTTCTAATGACATCAGCAGGATCTAATTCCTCTATGCAGTCCCTATTTGATAAAATGATGAGTTTTAAAAATATTTCTGGTTTAATATTCAATGAAGAAAAAACTAAAATGCTACCTATATATACACGAAAAAATGTTCTCATTAGTGATTTTAGTAAATATATACCCAATTCAGGTCAGATAACACATCTAGGTATAATATTAACTAAAGATATCAAATCTATTATACATAATAATTATAATACCTGTCATCTTAATATACAAAATCTTTTCAATACCTGGAATAATATGTTTTTTACTATGGAAGAGAGACTTACAATTATTAAAATGATAATATTCCCCAATATATTATATTTAATACAATCAATAATACTCCCACCTACAAAAATAATTATCAAGAAATTGAATACATTAATGTTAAACTTCCTATGGGCACCTAATAGACCTAGGATTGCATTAAAGAAACATACCAATAGCTGGTCTCAAGGGGCATTTCTTTTCCAGACTTTAACTTATATACTATCTCTTCTACTATAAAAGTTATTACTTTGTTAATAGATCAGTCATATGTTGCAAAATGGAAAGATTACTGGGAACTAATTAGTGTTCATTTCATGAAAATCTCTTTAACACATAAAAATATGATTGTAAATAACTCCATGCTATGGTTACTAAAAGAATTTTGCACTTCACCTATTACACCAAAATATATAGTTAGTTATCCATTAAACATTATTATTAGTTATCGTAATTTTATATTCATGCATCCTAAGTATAAGGAATGGAATTTTATTATATTCCCTATAAAGTATACACGTGGTATGATTTTGTCATCTACTTCTGAAGGAACTCATTCAGTCACAGACAATGATCTAAAGTACTGGTATCAGTTGCTATCTGATAATAAAGTTAAAAATTTGGATCTTTTAAAACAAGAATTTGATCTGAGAGAAACTTGTTGGTTAGAAGTTCAGACCTTTAGACAACATCTCATTAATAAAATTGATTTAATGTCTATAACAGTTAAAGAATCTATTCCAACACTGATTGATTACTTGATATTAAATTTACAACATAAAGTTTCTGATAAAGGTAAACTTTCATACATACATAAAATTATTAGAGAAGAAACTTATTACAATGTAGATACCTATTGGAATTATTTCACTTCCATTAATGGTGAATTACCAAATCAACAAGATAAACAGTATATATTGGAATCTGCCTATAAAACTACTTCTTCCATTATCTGGAAACTTTTTACTTGGAAATTTTTACATAGATCCTTTTATACACCTTTGATGATGAATAAAATAAATAATAAAGACAATCTATGTAAAAGGTGTAATGTAGAAATTAATGCTGATTGGGCACATATGTTTTATGACTGTATAAAATTGAAAGAATATTGGAAGTCAATCAATGATTTTTTGCAGGCTCTTTTTACAGATAATTTTATTATTTCTAAATCTCTTATATTATTCAACACTCCTGTACCTCAAAGTGTTAAAAAAGTTAAGCTTCCCTTGTTATGGTCTATTCTAGCAGTGGCTAGAAAAATAATAACCAGAAATTGGATTTCAGATACACCTCCTTCTTTTAATGAATTTAAAAATGTTATGACTGTAGTGTGCCATATGGAATTGATGACAATAAAATCAAGAACTACTAGAAAAACATCTTATTATGTTATATGGGATACCTTACAAAATTTGTTAAAAAAATCTTAACTTCAATAGTATGGTATTTTAGTTTAATTAATTGATTTGATTGTAGTGGATGTCTTTGTAAATACTTTGGTTATTTTATTGAATGTTATAACCATTTCTATTTTAATTACTTGTATAAAATTGTTATGATATTTACTTGTATGTTAAAAATAATAAACTTGTTTTTTTAAAAAAAAAAAAAGAAACAGCAGTAAAAATAGAAAAAGCAGTAAAAAATACAAAATGTTTTGCCTATACAAGTCTGCAAGCATAACACTTCACAATCATTTTCATTATTATCATTAATTTATCGGACTTAAGTTTATCTTCTGATGCAAAAAAGGTACTGTTAAAAGGCGCTAAATTTGTGCCAACCAAAATACCTTCTTTGGCTAGTGTTCTCATTGATGCTAATAGATTCTGTCGCAAATTGCATCTTAGAGTGTATTTTTCTGATAAAAGAAAAAATGTTTATGATAACAGCTTTATAGCAACTGTTAGTGATGATGATCCATTGTTAAATGTGTCCTTGTATGAATGTGATGACATTTTATTTGATACTGATGTTATTGATGGCAGTAATGTTTTCGGTGATAATGAGGATGCATTTAGTACTGGAAATGGTCATCTTAAAGTGCCTGCACTTCTGTTTTCTTCCAGTACTTTTTTCCCACCTAAGTTATGCCAGTTGATTTGTAATTTTGAAAAATTATTATATTACAACATTGAGAGGGAATTTAAGAGATTTAGGTATCAGAAATTTAAGAAGAGAAGAATGGTAGGCTTTAAAGGAACTCTGAGTTCAAGCAAAGTGGAATTTAAAGAAGCTGACAAGGGAGGAAACTGGGTAATAATTTGTAGAAATCATTATAATAAGATGGTGAATGATTTATTGGGACAGGTGAAGGATTATACTTGTCTATCTGTGAACCCAGTGAAAAGCTTCAACAGGTTATTATTGGAACTCTTGGAGAAGGGGGAAAGGTTAGGTTTTTTAGCAGGGTCGGACGTAAAAAATGTATATATTTCTAATCCTTGTGATCCAATATTTTTGCCATCCCCAAGATTCACAAGGACAGGCAAGACCCCCCAGAAAGACCTATTGTCTCACATGGGGGATCTCTCGTGTATAATGTGGGCACTTTCTTGGATTCTTTGTTAAAACAACATGCATTTAAATTCTCTTCTTATATAAAGGATGGTCAGGATTTGTGCAGATGTATCAAGGTTATTGAATGGCAAAAGGACTACTTCTGGGTAAGCATGGATGTAGTGGCCCTTTATACCAATATTGATCCACATTGAGGTCTTGAAGCTGTGGATAGGATTCCTGGTGAGGGTCCATGTTCTTCTTATATTTTGGAAGTACAGGAGTTTTGTCTTTCTCATAATTACTTTGTGTTCAATGGCAAGGTGTACTTACAAAAGAGGGGTACAGCTATGGGAGTGGCATACCATCCATCATATGCCATTCTATACATGGGTGATTCTGAAAAGCAATTTATGTATTTGACTGAGTTTTTTAAGAACAGGGTGATTGTTTACAAATGGTTTATAGATGACCTACTTATTATCTGTAAGGGCTCAGTGGATGACTTTAAAGTAATTTTTGAGAAGTTGAACTCCAACCCTCATGGGTTAAAATCCAACTATTATTTAGATATGAAGACCATTAATTTTTTGGATTTAAGTTTTTTTGTGGATGATGAAGTGAAAGATGTTCTTCCTGTTTCACTGTTGCAGTCATCACATTTGGGTTATCCCTGCCATGGTAGCCCTCGGCCGGCCCAAATACCAGAGGCTTAGTATTTCTGTTGCTGTCACTTCAGGACTGATGCCAGGTCGTCACTAGTATAAAGTAAGGCAGGCAATGCCATTACACCAGTATTTCTTGCCGAGGAGCCCGAAGCAGTAGTAGTTCGCATGAGTGCCAGTCGGCCACTACCTGAGTTTCATCTTCTGAATTGAAGCTGAAGTCTTTTAAAGCCAAGTACCCCATTGGGGATCCTTTTTTCTTGCTCTAACTGATGTCAGAAAAATTTAACAAATGTCTCGCCTGTGGAAAGCAAATACCACACAGAGACTTTCATTCTTACTGCGTCACTTGTTTAGGCCCAGACCACGACTCCCCTCGCTGTCGCTTTTGTGCTTTATTCAACCCCAGAACTATACATCATTGGGCCCTTATTGTAGCTAGATATTTTCACTTACAGTCCTCAAATTCCAATATGGCTTCGGTAAGCCATCCAACAGCAGAACTTCCAAAAAAAGTAAAGATAAAGACAGAGACAGACTGCACAAGTCCAAACCTACCAACGACGCTTCCATTAAGCTAGTCCTCAGTTGTCCAGTCCTCATTGAGGCACTTTCACAGCCCCTGATGCCCACTTCTGTGGATTCGCAGGCCACTACCGAGACCCTTTCAGAGTCTGATATGACACAAAACTCTTCCTTGACTAAGGATCCTGCGGTTGTCTCTACCATGGATGGGTCTAGAGCCGCTGAGCAGGCACCGGCTTCCAAGGAAGTACTTTGCACTACCGATTCTCAACACAAACCGACAACTTAGGTTCATAGATTAGTACTAAGCTAGCTGCCCTTGCGAGCCATTTTAAGCTCAGCCAATTATCCCTTGTAAGACTCAAACCTTGCATCTTGTGTTTGTAAGGCAAACACCTTAACCATTAGGCCACCCTCCCAACCCAGCGACTTCTTTCGCATCTACCGTTCTTTCAAAACCTACCTAGTTTCTAAGGCCCAGGGTATGAACGACACCCAAGAAACCGACGACCCAATCTCAGACACCTGCTTCCTTGCCTCAGTCTCAAATGCTTAAAATTGCTGAAGACCTTATAATGCTGATCAGAGGAAGCCAAGCTACTCCTTCCAAAAGAAAAAGAGATCTGTCCCCAGTAGTCTTATCTGAGTAGGAGTCTGATGCATCTGAATATGAAGACATGCAACCCCTCTCTGCTTATTAGGATTCTGATGCCTTCAGCCTCTCCACCTGAGGACTTTTCCTTTGGGGAAGCCCTTCATACTTTAAGGGAGCATTTCCAATGGGAATGTCAGGACTACCCTCAGTCTAAAAAGAGACTCAGAAAATTCTTAGATGTTCCACAGCACAGACCCCTGGTCATTCCTCCTGTCCTGGATGTTGTGGATGATGTTTTCATGGAATCTAGTTTGACTCCCGACACCCTACCTCCTGCTCCCAGAAAACCTGACAGGAATTGCAGAGTCCCTGACTCACACAAATTTCTTTTCAAAAATCCTTCTGCTGACCCTGAGGTTATTTCTCGAGGACCTAAAGGAATTAAAGCAACTTCTTCTAAGAATCCCACCTCCTCAGATAGGGATTCCCGAGCACTAACCAGATGGGGTAAAAAAGTATACACCTCTGCTACTCTTGCTATCACACCACTAAATTGTCAGTTCCATATGCTAAAATTTCAGCAACATACCATGGAACTCCTAAAGCAAAAAATATCTTCCTTTCCTGCTTGTGCAGAAAATAAAGAGTTACAATGCATTCTGCAAGTCAAGTAACTAAGCACACCTTACAATGTGAATTTGATGCCCTAGATGCTTCTTGCAGGGCTGCAGTCACCAGTTCTGCCCTTTGAAGGCATGCTTGGCTTAAGGAACAGCCCCTGCCAGACCATGTCAAATCTAAATTACTGGATGCACCCTTGCACAAAGACAACTTATTTGGCACTGAGGCAGAGGAGGGCTTAAAAAAGATGGAAGAAAAAGCTAAATCTATGCAGACAGTTAAGGATTTTCTACAGGTCCAGCCACCCAGGTTCAGTAGGCATTGCCCCTCCAAGCACTGGTCCTTTTCTGCCCCCTCCTGGTCAGTTCAGCTCAGACCCCAGAGAAGCAGACCCCCCAGACAGCAGCCACAGGAAATGCAGAGATCAAAGCAATGGAGTTCCTCCACTTCAAAACCAGGGAGTGGAAAGCCACCCCCTCATGAAAAGAACTCACAATGACTCTCCTCCCCCACCCCTCCCCTCTGCCCACCTGCACTTGCCCCTAGGAGGAAAACTCTCCTTCCACGCAAGCACCTGGGCCACCATTACCAGGGACCGTTGAGTCCTCAACATAGTATCCCAGGGATACAGATTTTCTTTCCACACTCTCCAAACCCCAAAAGGGTTCCCAGATCTTCCTCCAAACCAGTGGGCAAAGATGAAAAAGCAAGTCCTTTCTCTGCTCTCTGTTAAGGCAATAGAGCACGTTCCTGCAGAACAGATAGGCCAAGGTTTCTACTCCAGACTTTTCCTGGTACCCAGAAAAGAGGGCACCTGGTAGCCCATTCTCAATATATCCATTCTAAACACCTTTCTGGTGATACCAAAATTCAAAATGCTCATCCTCCAGCAACTGCTACCCATACTCTCCAAGGATGCTTGGCTAGCCACCCTACACCTAAAAGAGGTCTACCTCCACATTCCTATCAGGGAATCATGCTGGAAATATCTATGTTTCAGGGCAGGATCTCTGCACTTTCAGTTCTCTGTGCTTCCTTTTGGCTTATCTACTGCTCCCAGAGTTTTCACAAAATGTCTGGCTCTCGCCACTGCCTTTTGCAGTCAAAGAAATATACAAATTTATCCATACTTAGATGACTGTCTAATTCACACAGACAGTCAGGAAAAGCTGCTCAAGCACCTGGCCTTTGTAAAGTCCCTATTGACCTCCCTAGGGTACACTATCAACAAAAAGAAATCCAAACTAGTACCCACCTAAAGGATTATATTCCTGGGTGCAACCCTGGATACAGCATCCCAGATGGCATTCCTTACACCAGAAAAGCAAACTTACCTGACAGCCTACTTCTCTCAACTAGCTACCAGACCCCAGTTATCTGCAAGGAAAATCCTGCAAGCTCTGTGGTTCATGGTATCTTGCATCCTACTCATTCCATATGCCAGACTGCATATCAGAAGAGTTCAATGGTACCTAAAAAGCCTTTGGTGTCAACACTCTCAAGACCTGGAAACTCTTATACCAGTGATACCTTGCCTAAGGAAAGATTTTCTTTGGTGGACAGCAGCATGCTCCCACAACAAGGGACTACCTTTCTCACCACCCCCACCACCCAGACCCTCACCACAGATGCATCAGACTATGCCTGGGGTGCACACCTGGATGGCAGGTGCATACAGGGCCAATGGAGCCCACAGCAAATACATCTGCACATCAACCAAAAAGAGATGTTAGCTGTCCAGTATGCATTGACAGCTTTCAGGCCCCTTCTCTCCCCAGGGGCTCTTCTGATCAAAACAGACAACACTACTGTCATGTGGTATATCAACAAGCAGGGAGGAACTCACTCCTATCCTCTATGCAGGCTGACAATGACCCTTTGGCACACAGCCTCAGCCATGCAACTACACCTGCTAGCACAATTCCTGCCAGGCTCTCTAAACTCCCTGGCAGACAACTTAAGCAGAAATCTTCTGGACCCACACAAGTGGCAGCTAGACCAAAGAACCTTCACCCTAATAATTCAGAAATGGGGCACCCCAAAGGTCGACCTCTTTGCCTCCCACACCAACCATCAGCTCAGCAAGTTCTGCACCAGGGAGCCTCACTGCATGGCCTGGAAAGTGGATGCCCTATCCTTCCCCTGGGTCAACCTCTCAGTCTATGCATTTCCCCCACTACCTCTCACTACCAGGGTACTGCTCAAAATAAGGGAGGAAAAACCAAGGACAATTCTGATTGCTCCAAACTGTCCTCTACAGCACTGGTACCCACTGCTGTGCAGCCTGTCCTCACTGCCACCACGGCATCTCCCTCAGACTCCAACCCTCCTGAACCAAAGGGAAGGAGAATTCATGCATCCTCAATTGCAGACCCTCAGCTTGGCAGCCTGGCTTATTCCCTGACCACTGATCAATCTGCCAATCTCAGTAAACAGGTTCTAGATGTTATACATGAGGCTAGACACCCTAGCACTAGAAAGTCTTATGCTGACAAATGGAAAAGGTTCTGCACCTGGATTCAGGCTAAGGGAGCCGATACAGCACAGTCCTCCCTCCTTCTCATCCTGGATTACCTAGCTGACCTGCTACACAGTGGTCTCTCCTTTTCCACAATTAAAATTCATGCCTCTGCTCATTTCAACACTGAGCATCCACTTTTCTCACACCCTCTGATCAAACAGTTCCAAAGAGGGGCTAGCAACTTGAGGCCACCCAGAAGAGCACCTACCCCAGCTTGGGACCTAAACTTTGTGTTGGAAAAGCTCACCCTGCCCCCTTTGAACCAGCATCTTCAGCAGAGTTAAAGTTTCTCTGCTGGAAGACAGCCTTGCTTCTGGCCATCACTTCAGCCAGAAGAGTTTCTGATCTACAAGCACTCATGGCTGTAGAGCCCTTCATCATCTTCCACTCTGACAGGCTGTCCCTCACGACTAACTCATCCTTCATGCCCAAAGTGGTGTCCAATGTGGCTCTCAACCAATCCATTCATTTTCCCACCTTTTTTCCTAACCCACAAAACAAGAAGGAAAGGATCCTGCACTCTCTAGATGTGCACAGACAGCTCTGATTCTATCTAGACAGGACGAAATCATTCAGAAAGACTGATCAATTGCTAGTTAGCTTTCCTGCAGGGGCAGAGGGCAAAGCTATATCCAAACAAACCATTTCCAAGTGGATAGCACACTGCATCCATTTCTGTTACAAGCAACATGGGAAACTTTCCCCTAATGGGGTCAGGACTCACTCTACCAGAGCAACCTCCACGTCTGCAGTTTTCCTCAGACGAGTCCCTACCGGGGACATCCTGAAGGCTGCCACATGGAAATCTGTTCACACTTTCACCAAGCATTACCACCTGCCTATCTTCTTCAAATCCAGGGCAGGCTTTGCCACTGCAGTCTTGCAGGGCATCCTAGCCAGCCCCTAGTCTCCTTGACTGCCTCCACCCTTTTCCTCAGCTTTGGGAATCAACCCAAATGTGATGACTGCAACAATGAACCATGAAGAACATAGTACAGTTGTGTGCACTTACCATAAATGTAGATGTTTGAGTGTATTCACTATGGCAGTCCTGGTTTCCCTCTCTCCATCCACCTCTTCTTCTCTCTCTCTCCATACAAGGAACTTTTTGGTACTTACTTTCTACCGGTGAGGTTCTTCCACCATATCCTGGCTCCCACTTGGGGGCTCTTGACAGATAGGACAAGAAAAACTGATGCAATGGCGTCAGCTGCCTTACTTTATACTAATGATGACCTGATGTCAGTCCAGAAGTGACAGCAACCGACGTAGCAATACTAAGTATCTGGTATTCGGGCCGGCCAAGGGCTATCCTGGCAGGGATAAGCCAAATGTGATGACTGCAACAGTGAATACACTCGAGCATCTACATTTATGGCAAGTGTACACAACTGTACATCTGATATTATTAATCCTCATTCATTCCTTACGCATGGGTATCTGTTCCGAGCTCGGAACTGGGCCAGCCATTTTCCAAGCTCGCGTCAGCTTCAAACTCTTGAATTAAACTCTTACCCACAATCCCCCTCTCCCTGTTACCTCAGATTCTTTCCCTGATCAATCCTACCAGCACTCCTGAACAGCGGCCCAACTCCTTTCCTCTGGAGGTGGTTGGGGGACGTTTCTCCTTGTACCCTTCTGCCTGGCTAATCATCACCACCAATTCCTGGGTACAAAGGATTATAACCAGAAGTTATCATATCCCCTTCGATCTTTGTCCTGTCCCTTCAAAAAATCTTCCCGACGTTCCATCCAGTCAAAGGGAAGAAGTAGCACTAGAGATAGAAAAGCTGCTAAGAAAGAGAGCCATCCAAATAGTCCCTCTAGACCAGATAGGATCCGGATTCTACTCAAGACTATTTTTGGTGCCAAAGAAAACCGGGGACTGGAGACCAATTTTGGATCTCAGGGTACTGAACAAGTTTGTGAGAGTACAAAAATTCCGGATGGTCACAATACAGTCTATGCTCCCACTTTTGGAAAAAGATGATTGGATGTGCTCTATAGATCTTCAAGATGCGTACTACCACATAAAGGTGGACAGGCCATCAAGACGATTTCTGTGCTTCCGTGTGGGAGACAGTCACTAGCAGTTCAGAGTACTGCCCTTCGGACTCTCTACAGCCCCCAGAGTGTTCACAAAGTGCATGGCAGTCGTCACAGCTCACTTGCGACTTCAAGGATTCCAGGTGTTTCCATATCTAGACAACTGGCTCATTTCCACCCCCACCAGACATCTACTGGAAAAAGCCTTGGGATACTCTCTCCTCACTGCTCAAAGGCTAGGCATAACCATAAACTGACAGAAATCCAATCTCACCCCATCTCAGTCGACAGAATTCATAGGGGTTATCTTGGACACAAAAAACTGCAGAGCTGCTAATCCCGGAGCACAGAATTCTAAGGATAAAGCAACAACTAATTCCAATCCTTTCAAAGGAAAAATCCACGGCTCACTCAGTTCTACAGCTGTTGGGTTCCATGGCAGCATCCATCACCTTTGTTCCCCTGGCCAGGTTTCACATGAGGCTTCTGCAATGGCTACTGCTCACCTAATGGTATCCTTTTCAGCATCCTCTTTCAGCCATGATTCGAGTAACCCACAGGTGCAAACAGGATTTAAATTGGTGAATGACACAATCTCTCACAATGGTCTCACCCCTTCTCCCCACAGCAACCCAAGGCCACAGTGACCATGGACGCCTCCCTAATGGGGTGGGGGGGGGCTATGTCAGGGATAGACAGTCCAAGGCACTTGGTCCAAACTGGAGGCCCATCTGCATATAAATGTTCTAGAGCTGAGGGTGGTGCTTCTGGTGTTGCAAGCATTCCATCCCCTGCTGCTGTCTGGGACAATTGCGATTCAATCAAACAACATGGCAGTGGTCTGGTACATCAACAAGCAAGGTGGAACCAAATCTTACCCCCTTTGTCAAGAGGCCATGAGGATATGGCAATGGGCGATGGCTACCAACCATTTTCTTCTAGCAATGCACATTCCCGGGAGTTCCAACGTGATAGCAGACAGACTCAGCAGGTGCATTCTTCAACCTCACGAGTGGTCCCTGAATCCCTTGATAGCGGTGGAGATCTTCCAACTCTGGGCCGTCCTTGCTGCGACCTCTTTGCATCCCCGACCAACTACAAATGCAGCAACTACTTCGCCCTGATTCCCCCTCCGGGACAGTCATCCAGGGACGCTCTAGTCCACAATTGGCCCTCGGGTCTTCTTTATGCATTTCCAACCTTTCCCCTCATTCCCCAGTTTCTGAAGAAAGCCTGGCGGTTGAAGAGCAAGGTGATCCTCATAGCACCATATTGGCCTCGACAGATTTGGTTCCCCTTCCTTTGGCCTCACCTACTAGATCGACCATGGATTTTCCATCCAACCCGGAGTTGATCTCACACCCACAGAACCTGATTCATCCCAACCTGAACAGCCTGAAGCTAATGGCTTGGCTACTCCAATTCCCTTGATTGCCAGGCAGAATGATCTTTCTTTACCAGTACGTGATATTCTCATTGCTTCTCATAAGTCTTCCACTAGAATTACTTATCTGAACAAATGGAAAAAGATTTACCTGTTGGCTGAAAGATGAACAAGTAGACCCCTTTTCAGCACCAGTGCCGATAATACTAGACTATCTGGCCGACCTGTTTCCATCAGGTCTTTTGGCCTCTACCATTAGAGTTCATTTGGCTGGAATTTCTAATTTTCATGAGGGTATCCAAGATTCCCCTCTTATGTCCCATAAATTGTGCAAGACCTTCATAAAAGGTGTGAATCATCTGAAGCCACCTTTTAGAGAACCTATTCAACCATGGGATTTATCATTAGTTCTACAAGCTCTGACAATGTCACCTTTCAAACCAGCCTCTTCTTGTGACCTCAAGTATTTGTCATGGAAAACCTTGTTTTTGGTCGCTATTACTTCTGCCAGACGTATTTCTGAACTTCAGGCTTTATGTATCAAAAGTCCATACTTGATTTTCCGTAGAGATAGAGTGTCTCTGAGAACTAATCTGCCATTTCTGCCTAAAGTGATCTCTGAAATGTCTATTATTCAAGCCATTGAATTGCCAGTTTTCTTTCCCAATCATTCAGAGGAGAGTATTGCCTACATACCCTAGATATACACAGGCAAATCCGTTTTTACTTAAACAGGACTAAACCCTTTCGTAAATCTGAGCAGTTATTTTTGGCCTTTTCAGGACCTAGATTAGAATCTGCTGTTGCTAAGGTCACATTAGCTAGATGGTTGAAGGACTGTGTGACCTTTATTTACACACAACGTAATATCTCGTTGCCTACTACCATGAAAGCTCATTCAATAAGGTCGGTGGCAACTTCTGCTGCCTTCCATGCCAGAGCTTCTTTCATGACATCTGTGCAGCTGCAACTTGGGCTATGCCTCATACCTTCATCAGTCATTACAAATTGGATTTGGCCTCCAGGGGAAGAGCATCTTTCAGTTCTATGGTGCTCAGGAATATCCTTCCATGAGAGCATCCCTGGAATAGAGGTAGCTGGGGACTCTGTCCCATGCATAAGGAATGAACGAGGATTAACAATATCAGATAAAGAAGTCATGTCTTACCATAACGTTCCATCTGTATTGTTGATCCTCGTTCAGTCATTAATACCCTCCCTCCTTACCCCTCCTGTGGTTTCTAGTGGATCTCACCATCCAGTTCTCTTAGGTTATTTGACCAGAGGTAGCCTCTACCTTCTTTGACTTGCAAACTCAATCTGAGGTAACAGGGAGAGGGTGATCGTGGTTAAGAGTTTAGCTTGAGAGTTTGAAGCTGATGTGAGCTTGGAAAATGGCTGGCTCAGTTCCATGCTCGGAACCGATACCCATGCGTAATTAATGACTGAACGAGGATCAACAATACAGATGGAACATTATGGTAAGACATAACTTCTTTTTTCAGTATAAACCCTTCCAGAAATCAACCGCAGTTAACAACTTTCTTCATGCTTCCCTCCCATCTTAAGGACTCCCTACCTTATGGGGAGTTCAAACGTATTTTTCTAACACTTCCCAAGACTCAGTAAAGGGGATTTTTATGGATGAAGTGGAACAAAGGTTATTAGATAGAGGTTATACATGGGAGAATTTAAAGTCTGCTAGGAATAAGGTTACCAAAGGGGAAAGAAGGATTAATGTACATCAGGTTCATGTTCATAGGCATGAGTGGCTTCATGAAGAGGACAATGAGAAAATATTTTATGTTATGAAGTATAGCACTTTTTCAGATAGGCTAGCACATACTGTAAGGGAACTATGGCCTATGATTAGCTATGATGAATTTCTGGGTACTATCTTCCCTAAAAGGGTGACTTTTTCTTATGGTTGATTTCATAATTTTAAGGAATTATTAAATAATCCTATCTCCTATGGGGGGATTAGTTCAAGACATGGAGCTTTTCCCTGTGGTATTCTTAATTTATCAGGTACCATTATCAATGGTAGGAAATATCAGACTACTGGAAAATTTCATTGTAAGTCTTGTGGAGTACTGTGTATTTTGGGATGGGGATGTGAGAAAACATGTTGGTTCATAGGGCAGACTAAAAGGATGGCAAAAATAATAATAGAACATCTTTTGGACATCAGAAATAGAAAACAGCAGCTGTTTGGAGTTCCCAGTATTAGAAAATTACAACATACCTTTTATGAAATCTTCAAGGAGAGACATTTGTTGCAGACTATTAACACTGGCATAGTATCAGTAAATTTTGGCAGGAAAATCATATCAGCAACTTCGAGGAAAAAGGCTTCCTACAGAAGGAAGAAAATGAGAGACGGCACAACAGTTATTCATTACATAAGCATTCTTTTTTTATACCATGGATTATATAACTAAATCAGTCAGTAAATGCTCAGAAAGCCTAGATATTTTTACAGCAAAATCACCAGATGTGGTGTGGTTAAAAATTATGGATTGGGTTATAAGATACTGTAAACCATGTAATAGCATTTTTTTTCTCCAGGCAATCTGCTAAATTTCAGATTACTGCTAAACTTATGCTAGGTATTCATAATTATGTGTTGTACCGAAAGGCAAACAGTAAATACCACATTGTTAATGTTAATCAAAAGTCAGTGTTACCAATAAGTCCAGTGACAACAGTAGATGAATTGCAAACTTTATGAGGAAAACTAGAGGCTTCAAGAAAAAAGATTCATCCAGATTTGTTAAGTGATTATGATACGTTTTTGTGCAAATGGAATAATATGGGTGATGATGAGAGAGAGAAAAAAAGCGTGAAGAAAAGGATCAGAATATTACCAGACTTAGGATGCAGGAAAGGTAGTAAGTGGAATAAGGGAGTTTCTTAAAAGTAATAGTTATTAAAATACAGTGCAAGAGATGTGAGGGTTCAATGACATAGCTCACAACAATCAGAATCAATGTGACAGCAGCCCAAAAGCTATATCATTGATTAAAATTGTAAAAGCTGCTACCCAAATGAGATGACAGGAAAGGGTTATTTTAGAATCTTATGGTATTTCAAGACCAGTCCAGTAATATGGGGATTACTTGGAGACAGGAATTGTCAAAATGTTTCATAGGTTCATAGGTTGGTACTAGGCTATTGGCCTAGCCATAACAATTCCCTGGGTATTTCTTCCCACAGTATTTACTTCCCTGAACCTCTGTCTAGAAGGGCAACTGACGTGATCCCTGGGGTGAATTTCCTATCTCCCATCCAATCATCAAGGTTCTTTTTGAAGAGGGCCATGTATGGGCAGTCTATTCCAGAGTCTGGGGAGTCTCTGGGTCAGGAACCTATCCCTCCAGCATGTTTTGTTCATTGTGATGACAAGGTTTAGATCCCTGGAGCATATGTCTCAGAGGGATTGGGATTTCTTTAAGTGTAGCATGTCCAACAGCTCTGGGTTTGACATGGCATTGTATGTTAAGCAGAGATCACCTCTGAGTAGACGATATGTGACAGAGTATAGGTGGATATTTTTTGGATGGTCAGCACAGGGCATCTGCTTTAGGCCTGTGATTCTTTTAGTGAGGTATTTCTGCGGCCTTTCCAGTCGTTGCAGATGTCTTGAGAGGTACATACCAAATGGGGCGTTGTATTCTATAATGGGTCTAATGAGGGATGAGTATAGTGGGATAATGACCTTCTTTTTTCTGGATGAAAATCCCTTAGTGATGAGGTGTGCAACATAGAAGGATTTCCTGACTGTTGTTGTGATGTGGTTATCGCAGGTGAGACTGCTGTCCATCTGTGTCCCTATGTCTCATCACACTTTCAGTGTTTAGTGTACTGCCACCCATGTGGTAATTCATGGGTATGTGTTTTTTCCCAAAGGGGATAACTATACATTTTTCGGCACTGAGCTTGAGCCCATGGCTCTGGCACCAAGCATCTGTTTCTGTAAGGCCCTTTTGTAGAATATACACACCATTTGGGGATTCAGTAATGGCACCCAGTTTGCAGTCATCTGTAAACTTTGTTAGCCAGAGTCCCTTAGTGTTGGCCTGTACTTCAGAGAAGTAGATGCCAAACAAGAGCGGTCCCAGGACTGAACCCTGAGGTACTCCACTTGTCACTTGTCTGGAGCTGGATTTGGAATCGGCTACTTTTACAGTGTGGGTTCTGTCAGTAAGCCAGTTGGCAACCCATCGAGTGACGTAGGGATTAATGCCCAGCTTAGTAAGTTTATCTATGATTCCAGAGGGGGGGATGGTGTCAAAAGCCTTGGTGAGATCTACATAGGCTGTGTGAACCATCTTATCCTCATCTACGGCTTTGGTGACCACTTCAAAGAAGTTTATCAGGTTTAAGAGACATGATCTGCCTTTTACAAACCAGAACTGGGTAGGGTTCAGAGTTTGGAGATTACCAATGTCATTGTTTATAAGTTCCATGGTGTTACGCTCCATAGCCTTGCAGACCAGGCTTGTCAGTCTAATGGGACAGTAGTTCCCAGGGTCCGTGGTGGCTCCCCCTTTGTGGAGTGGGATAACCGTTGCTGTGTGCCATTCAGTAGGCACAAAGCCTGAGGTGAGGCTATGACTGAACATGGTATTTAGTTGGGGTGCCAGTTCGTTCTGTAATTCATGTAGAATGCAGCCTGGGATGTTGTCAGGTCCCATGGATGCTGTGTTCTTGGCTTTGGAGAGTGTGTTTTTTTACCTGTGCAGCCGTGATTACAGGTACTTTGCATTCTTCCGGTATAGAGATGGGCCCTTTAGGGGATGAGAGAGGGGTAAAGTTAGCACTGAACCTATCTGCCAGGATGTTGGCAATATCAGTTGGTTCTGTATATTTGGTGCCATTGTGCTGTAAATCAGAGCAGATCTGAGTGTTGCCATTGAGATTCTTGACATAGCTATAGAATGCTTTGTGGTAGTCTTTAGAATCAGTGGCGATTTTGTTTTCGTGACTAGCTTTGGAGGATTTTATGAGGGATCTCAGCTTCTTACTGAGGCTGACTACGGAGTTCCTCCAATCACGGGATTTTACTCCTTTTTGCAAAAGTTTCTTTCTTCTGTTGTAGGGTTTGTTTATAGCAGGGGACCACCAGATTGGCTTCCTTTTTTTGGAGGATAGCATCTTAGTTCTGTTAGGGACTGCATGATCCATGCACTTGTGTAAGTGCTTACAAAGTGCAACTGTATAGGATTAAGCAGTCGTATCTCTATTGTCCATCAGCATGGGTGTCGTGAAGTTTGCCACTTCTGTCTTAAGCATGAAGTTGGCTTTGGAGAAATTTTTTATGGTGGTTTCCCCTAATGGGGGTGGGGGTGGGATGTGGATGTCTAGGGGGATTTGCTTGTGGTCGGATCTGACCAACGAGGAATTGACCTCTGGTGTGGAACACCGGTTGCCCATGTTGGTAAAGACCAGTTCTAGGATATTGCTGCCCCTGGTGGGGGTGTGGATAAGTTGATCCAAGGCATTGGAATTTATGAATACCAGAAAATGTTGAGCACAAGAGTTGGTACATGAGTAGTTTTCCCAGTTAATGGTGGGGTAGTTGAAATCGCCCATTATTAGGGTGTTAGGTTGCACCCTAATATTTTCCAGTGTATCAAGAATTGAGGAGTGGGAATCCTGGGGTATGGTGGGGGATCTGTAGCAAGCTACAGTTTGCATTGCGGTCTTGCCCAGAGTTAGTTGCACTTGGATAATCTCAGATGCATTAGCTCATTTAAGCCCTACCTTCTTTTAAACCTCATTGCTCCCCTGTATGTATTGTTCCCACAGTTCCCATTTTTTCCTATTTAGTTTGCTTGTACCCTTTTCTAAAGATCTCAATTCCATTTGTTTTATCCCTGTTACTATATTCACTACTTATAATATAGTTGGTTTAGATTTTGATTTCACAGAAACAAATTGATACAGTCTATGGTATTTTCTTTATGTTAATATGGAACAGCAGGGCTGGCATGGCAATTATGCTTAAAGCATATGTATTATGTGTTATGAAAAGAGCTTTTAAATGGCTACCACCAAACTGGTATGGCTTGTTTTACATAGGGTATGTAATACCAGCAATAAGACATTTTGTAGTATTGCTGGTACAATACGTTGTAGGAATCACAAAGTTAAAAAGGATTTAAACACTGATTTTCAGAATAATGTGCAGGTCTTAGACACATCACACATACATCAGAATTTGGATGCAAGATATTAAAGACTGTGGCTCTAGGTGATGGGGTAATTGCTGGAGCAGGCATGCATATGGAGCTGTCAAAGCTGTTTGAGAACTATATAAATTATGCACGTTGCTGGAGGCATTAGCCAATTTTACCCTTGAATACATTAAAGACATTACTTTGGAAAAGACCATGCTGTGCATGGTAGTTCTCCAGAACCACATGGCCCTTGATTACCTGCTGGCTTCACATCATGGGACTTGTGGGTTGGTTGGAACTGAATACTGTAATTATGTACCAGATAAAAATGAAGCTATCAAGACACACTTGCAGATTATGAGTGAGGTGAGGACCAAGGTGCATAACTTATGTGACATCTCACGGACAGATTGGTTTGCAAACTTATTTACCGGCTGGGCTGGATGCTTGAATATACTTTCTGGTAGTTACTATAATGATTAATACTATCAAAATTAATGCATCGCTTTGCAACTGTGCATTACAAAAGCTTTAATGGGAAGTTGCACAAAGCCCATATATTCGAACCATGTTACATCAGTTAGTAATAAGGATATACGTTTGTGAAATAGGTACAAAAGTAGGGACCTCAGGGAGAGCTGTAAGATTGAGGCTCTTCACTTAAAAGTAATTGTTAGATATAAGGAAGAATAAATAGACTAGGCCTGGAAAATATAAAGTCAGGCCTGTGTCTTCATCTTATACATACATTTCAGTAGAAAGGAAAGTTTTGTGAGATAACCTTTAGGCTTAGCATGAGATGTGCAAGAATAACAACTCTTGATGGAATGTTATGCGCTTTCTCAATGGAATGTGAAGACTTTGCAGAGAGAGAAAACAGATAGGGCCCTTAAATAATAAATATTCCTTGGATGGTACAAGGCCTAGGAATCAGGTTTGACAGGGCAGATACATCTATCAGATGAAAATTACTGAATAATTAATATAATATGTATGTCTGAGAATAGAGCTCTCAGTTAAGTTTTGGATCAAGACTTGTTCAGATATTTTAGTACCTTCATTTATTTGACATATTTTTCTGCTATGTATCAGTTTGATTGTACTGGACATTTATATATACTGTTATTATACTCTATTGCTTACTATATTACTATGAAATACATGACAATTATCAGCAATCTAGTGGAACTAAACTCTGATTTTTTTACAGTCATCAAACTCATGCAGTGCTGCTACAAGGTTATTTCAGCAAAGGCATTATTTAACTTACTGATAAAGGCTGTGTGTGTTCTGTGAAAGGCAACGATTTGCAATATTTGTTTTATGGAGTAAAAGAAAAGAGTGGTAGTGGAAAATAAGTTATGTACTCACTAAATCCAAGGACAACCACAAAGCATTCTATAGCTATATCAAGAATCTAGATGGCAACACCCAGATCTGTTCTGAGTTACAGCACAAAGGCACGAAAATTACAGAACCAACTGATATTGCCAACATCCTGGCAGATAAGTTCATTGCTAACTTTACCCCCCCCCCTTACCCCCTAAAGGGCCCATATCTATACAGGAGGAATGCAGAGTCCCTGTAATCACAACTATGCAGGTAAAAGCTGCACTCTCTAAAGCCAAAAACACAGCATCCATTGGACCAGACAACATCCCAGGCTGCGTTTTACATGAACTTCAAAACAAACCGGCTCCCCACTTAAGCATCATGTTCAATAATAACTTTGCATCAGGCTTTGTGCCCACTGAATGGTGCACAACAACAGATGTTAAGTTGTCTATCTAAAAGCTCGAGAGTTGGTTCCATCGGCTCCAGGCCCCCTTATATCCCACAATGCTACAGCTTGAGGTTGGTTTTTCTACGGTTCCTGGTGAGTACTATTTTTCTTGTGAAAATTAGTCTTTAAAACCCCATTAAGTTAATATTTTTACTTAGTTAGTGTAGGTTAGAAAACTTTTATTCCCTACCCAAAATAGAGTGTGTGTGTTTATTGTAGTTATTGTAGTTTTTTTAAATTACTAGTATTATACTAAATTTATTGTGTTAACCTGACACTGTCAGACAAAAATGACTGGGTCCTGCAGGAAAGAAAAAAAAAAATTTTTTAGAGGCTACTTGAGCCAGAGAGAGGATCCTGTCTGTTTCAACAACCTCAGGTTTCTCAACCTTTGCCACCATCTCTTGGGTGGCATCGGACCTTGTCCGACCCCTCTCCCTCTCGGGGCCTGAGCCTGGTGAGTTCCGGCTCCTCGCCGACACAGCTGTCGGGACCTCTGGCTCTGCCTGACAGGGGTGCATTCGAGGTCATCCTCATCCCGGAGCCAGCTCCTCAGGAGCCCCTGGGGATTTCATCCTCTCCCGAGCCTCCTGATTTGGCAGAAGAGGAAACACATTGACTCACCTGAGTCCATCACGTCAGACACAGATTTGGATGATTCTGTGGGTTCCCCTCTGAAGATGTCTCATTTGCAGACATTCTGGAGATCCTGAAACAGAGGGAAATTGGCCAGCCCTCAAATCTGTGTATCTTCTTCCACCTCCTGGGTGTCCCTCCCTTGACCCCCCCCATGCAGGTGGTTGCTGCTAAGAAGGCACGGCTCCTGATTCAGTGGACCCCACTCCCAGGAGACCCTCTAAGTTCATCACAGCTCCAGCAGACAAGCGATTTTTAACAAAGGGAGTCTCTGTCGATGCTATGCTGGTAACTTGTACCAGAAAGAAGGAACTGGATGATCCTTCAGTACTGTCCATCCACCTAACAAGGAATCTAGGTCCATGGATATCTCCTCAGCGACATTTACCATGCGTTCGCTGAACTACCTGTGCCATTTCACTCGCTCTCTTCAAGGGACTTGATCAAGGTTTCCAAGACAAGATGAAATCCAACTCCTCCATGCTGATGGAGCGAAGCAGAACACAGGGACAGGTGTGGCCTTCTGGATGCGGCTATGCAATTTTGCAGACCCTTTCAATTGATGGATCATCTCTCTTTGGTCCTCAAGTGAAAGAAACCCTGACTAGGTGCGAGACTGATGGCAAGACCCTTTCTGAGTCCATTTTCGACTCTTCGACTCTCCAGGCCTTACCCCAAAGGCCAGAAGGGTGGAAAGATGTGGTTCCGTAAACAATCTCAAGGGACTTCGCCTGGCGCTTTACAGTCGTTTCCTACCAAAGGCAGAGGTGGGAATAACAATGGTCCCTAGGGGCAGGGGGTCCGCAGAACCAGGGCAATCGGAAGCCTTCCTGACAAGCCTTTTCAGCATCCCTGAGGTGTTGCCCGACTGCCCATCTTGAGGCAGTCGGGGAAGATTGTCACTGTACCCAGAAGCCTGGCTATCCCTGACTCAAGACAAATGGGTACAGTCCATCATTTGCTATTCTATCCCTTTCTTCGCTTCCAAATCAGTCAAAAATCCCTTCCAGATGTTCCACCCGGCAAAGGGATCTAGCAGCTTTGGAAATTTCAAAACTGCTTGCAAAAGAGCAATTCAGCCAGTGCCAGCAGACCAACAAGGATCCGGAATCTACTCAAGGTTCTTTTTAGTTCCAAAGAAAACAGGGACTGGAGACGATGTTGAGATTGATCTCAGTGTCTTGAACAAATCAGTCAAGAAAACAAGATTTCGGATGGTCACGCTGCAATCCATCCTTCCCTTTTGGGCAAAGGAAACTGGATGTGCTCTATAGACCTCACATAAAATGAACAGACGCTCCAGAAGATTCCTCCGCTTCAGGCTGGGAACCAGTCATTTTCAGTTCAGGGCCCTGCCCTTTGGTCTCACCACTGCCCCGGTGTTTACCAAATGCATGGCAGTGGTAGCTTCTCACCTGAGACGACAAGGATTCCAGGTGTTTCCATATTTGGACGACTGGCTCCTCACAGCTCCCACCAAGCATCTCCTTCTGATGGCCAGAGATTATACTTTTCGCGTTTGTCAAAACTGGGTATTTCAATAAATTAAAGTCTGTTTTGTACTATTACCTACATAGGCGCAAATCTAGATACTATAAACATGTCTGCAAGGCTAACACACCAAAGGATATCAGACATTCACAAATTGGTATCACTCCTTCTCAACAACAACAGAATCAAAGCCAGGTTAGTTCTAAAGGTGTTGGGAATTATGGCAGCGCCATACCTCTCCTTCCATTAGCCAGATACCACATGCGGATCCTTCAGTGGATGCTTTTACTCAATGGTCATACCAGGAACTTCCAATGTCTCACACCATTGTGATAAAAGCATCTCATGTGGTGGATGTCTTCCCCAGCTCCTGTCGGGAAGACCCTTTGTTCCACCTCCTCCGGTTGCTACACTGACAACGGATGCCTCCTGATCGGGTGGGGGGCATTATCAGGGCAGGACAGTCCAGGGCACATGGCTGCCACTTGCACATAAATGTTCTGGAGATGAGAGCAGTGCTTTTAGCTTGCAAGCCCTTCAAGACTTTCTTCCCTTGGGAACAATTGCAATCCAGACAGACAATATGTCTGTAGTGTGGTACATCAACAAACAAGGCGGAACCAGATCATACCCCTGTGTAGCACTCAGACTGTGGCAATGGGCGATTTCTTCTCAGCGAGTCCAATCATATTGGACAAGTTGAACAGAGCTATTCTCATGCCTCACGAGTGGTCTCTGAAAGACTCTGTAGTGAGAGAAATTTTTCTCAAGTGGGGACAGCCTTGATGCGATCTTTTTTACTGCGATCTTTTTCCCCAAAACAGCAAGTGCAGAGAATATTTCACTCTATTCCCTTTACCAGGCCAACCCAGCAGAGGCGCCTAGTCCAAGTTTGGCCCCGGGACTTCTGTATGCATTTCCTCCTTTCCCACTGATCTCTCAAGTAATTCAGAAAGCTATCGCTCAGAAGGCCTCCTTGATCCTCATTGCTCCTTACTGGCCTCGACAAGTGTGGTTCCCCTTTCTACATCGTTTCTCTTGGGCGACGCAGGAATCTGGACCTAGTTCCAGATCTTTTGATCCATCAGTCGGGTCAGTTTCATCGCTCCTCCCTCTCTGAACCTCACTGCTTGGTTCCTCCAGTTCCAACCGTAGCCAGGCTTCCTCAATTATCTCACTCTGTTAGAGATATATTGATAGCTTCCCATAAATCTTCCACTCGAAAGATTTATTTGAGTAAGTGGAAACGCTTCTCATATTGGGCACAAGGAAAGGACATAGATCCTTTCACGCTTCCATCCAACTAGTCCTTGATTTTCTAGCTGAACTCTTCCATGCAGGTTCATCTCCATCTACACTTAAGGTTCAATTGGCAGCTATTTCTAACTTCCATGTGGGTATTTCTGAATCTGCCCTAATGTCCCACAAACTTTGCAAAGCCTTTTTGAAAGGAGTTTTTCTTCTCAGACCTCCTATAAGAAATCCTCCTTCTCCTTGGGACCTAAATTTAGTTCTTGCTTCTTTGATTCTTTCCCCTTTCAACCTGCAGCTTCCTGTTCCTTGAAATTGTTATCATGGAAAACTCTTTTCTGGTAGCTATTACATCAGCTAGAAGAGTTTCAGAGCTTCAAGCACTCAGTTGTCGTCCTCCTTATCTTTTGTTTCATAAGGACAGAGTATTTGCCTAAGGTGGTCTCGACATCAAATCTAAACCAAAGCATTGACCTCCCTGTCTTTTTTTCCAGTATTCCAATAGGTCACTTTTTTCAGAGATATTCCAATAGGTCTGAAAAAAATTACACTGCCTGGATGTTCAGAGGTACTACTTGGATAGAACAAAACAATTCAGAAAATCTGATCAGCTGTTTGTCTCCTATGCGAAAGCAGAAAGGGACTTTCAGTTTCAAAGGTATCATTATCCAGATGGCTAACATCTTTGATTTCCCTGGTATATGAAATTAGACACAAAAATTGCCTAATAAACCTAAAGCCCATTCCACCAGAGCTTTGGCTACTTCTTTAGCCTTCCAAGACAGACTGCCTATTGACACCATTTGTGCAGCGGCTACTTGGGCTTCCTCACACTTTTATTTCTCATTATAAGTTGGATTTAGCTTCTAGGCATAGAGCTAATTTTGGTTCCACTGTTCTCAGGAGTCTGTTCCGTTAGGCCACCGGGACAAGGTGCTGGGGCCTTCCCATCCAGCAAGAATGAAGGCGATAGACAACTTAACATATAGAAGTTATGTTCTTACCATAACGTTCCATGTTAGTTGTCTTCTTCTGCGCCTTCTTCTTGCCCCCTCCTTCCCCCTGGCCTGGACAGACCTAGAGGAGTTGTGATCGTGACCTCTCTTTCTACCACCTCTTTCTTAGGCATATGCTGTTGTGCATATTTCCTGGATCAGGATGTAGGTCACCCTTCTTCTTCCTGTTATTAGAGGTGGACTCTGTTTTAGAATGATTCTGTTACTATTATAAGCTGGGGTTAGCTTACAAACGAGATCTGAGGTAACTCTCGCCTAGCATTGTGGGATATAAGGGGGCCTCGAGCCGGTGGAACCAACTCTCGAGCTTTTAGAGTGGCCGTCGGGGAGCCGAGCCGGTGAACCCATCCAGCGAGAAGAAGACAACTAACATGGAACGTTATGGTAAGAACATAACTTCTATTTATCCCACTCCACAAAGGGGGAGCCACCACTGATCCCGGGAACTATCGACCTATTAGCCTGACGAGCCTGGTCTGCAAGGCCATGGAACGTATCATCATGGAACTCATAAACAAAGACATTGGTAACCTCCAAACTCTGGATCCCACCCAGTTCAGGTTTGTGAAAGGCAGATCATACCTCCTGAAACTGATCAACTTCTTTGAGGCAGTCACCAAAGCCGTGGATGAGGGTAAGGTGGTTCACACAGCCTACCTTGACCTCGCCAAGGCTTTCGACACCATCCCCCATTCTGGAATTATAGCTAAACTCACTAAACTAGGTATAAATCCCTACGTCACAAGATGGGTTGCCAACTGGCTCACTGATAGAACCCACACTGTAAAAGTTGCAGACTCCAAATCTGACGTCAAAGCAGTGACAAGTGGAGTACCATAGGGTTCTGTCCTGGGACCTCTCCTGTTTGGTATCTACTTCTCTGAAGTACAGGCTAACACAGAAGGCCTCTGGCTAATGAAGTTCGCAGATGACTACAAACTAGGAGCCATAGTCAAGTCCCCAAATGATGTGGACATCCTTCAGAAGGGCCTCACTGAGACAGATGCCTGGTGTCAGAGCCATGGCCTCAAGCTCAATGCCAAAAAGTGCAGTGTCATCCCCCTTTGGTAAAAACTCTGTACCCATGAACTACCACATAGGCAGCAATCTACTTAACACCGAATGCGTGATAAGAGACCTTGGGACCCAGGTGGACAGAAGTCTCTCCTTTGATAGTCACATCACCACAGTAGTCAGGAAGTCCTTCTACATGGCACACCTCATCATAAAAGGGTTCTCATCCAGGAAAAAAGAGGTCATTGTTCCCCTCTACTCGTCACTCATTAGACCCATTATAGAGTACAACACCCCTTTTGGAATGTACCTCACAAGACATCTGCAGCAGCTGAAAAGGCCACAGAAGTACCTCACAAAGGGGATTACTGGCCTCAAACAAATGCCCTACACTGACCGCCTCAAAAAACTCCAGCTTCACTCCATAGCATATCGCCTACTCCGAGGTGATCTCTGCCTAACATATAAAGCTATGTCAAACCCAGAGCTGTTAGACATGCTACACCTAAAGAAATCCCAATCCCTCCGAGCTACACACTCTAGAGACCTAAACCTTGTCACCACAATAAACAGGACATGCTGTAGGGATACATTCCTGTCCCAGAGGCTTTCTATACTCTGGAACAAGCTACCCATCTATGTCAAGCAAAGTTCTTCATTAGCACTCTTCAAGAAAAATCTTGATGAGTGGATGGGAAACAGGAAATACATGCCGGGGATCACTTCTGTCTCTCTGCTGGACAGTGGCACAGGAAAATAACTTTCTTGGGTGATGTAAGCTATGGAACCTTGCTGGCTAGGCTTACTTAGGCCCTTGGGCCGATAGCCTAGTACCTACCTATGAACTATAACTAGGCATCTGTGTTGTCCATTTTCATACTTCCTCAACACATGGGTTTGGATCCAACCCTCTGATCTGACTTGGTCGCAGAGACCACAGAGGTTTCTCACCAAGAAAATTCAGGGCCTCCAAAACATGACCTATGTGGAAAGACTGAAAGCCCTGTAACTGTACTCTGTATTTTAAAGGCTGTTAAGAGGTGACTTGTGCCTGGCCTACAAATCAGTCTTTGACCCTGCCCTAATGGAAATGCTGCACATTCCCAAATCAAATGGGACAAGAGTCACTCACTCCAGAGATCTTAACCTAGCCTGTGACATTAAACAGAACATGCTGGAAAGATAGATATATCTCCCAGAGATTGCCACTTCTCTGGAATAATCTCCCAATTCACATGAAGCAGAGCTCTTCAATGAATCTATTCTAGCACAACCTAGACAACTGTATGGGAGACTGCAAATTCACTCCAGGGGTGGCACCTATGTCTCTCATGGACAAGGGTAGATGGTGCTGATCATAAACTCAGTATGTGAATAACGACCAGCTAACAAATGTCAATTAGGGAACACTGGTAGAACATTGCTACATTTGTAAAGGCCATAGGGCCATTAGCCTAGTAACCTCCTATGAACAACTGGGACAGAGTCCCCAGCTATGTTAGCCTTGGGTGGCTTTCATGGAAGGATATTTCAGAGTACCACCCAAGCCAAAGGTGGCTCTACTTCTAGATATAAGATCCAATTTGTAAAGAGTAACAAAGGTATGTGCATTGGACACTGTAGCTGCTGCACAAATATCATCAATAAATGTGCTTGACCAAAGAGTAGATGGAGTAGTCATGGTTCTGAGTGAGCTCTGGGTGGTTTAGGTACGGAAATGCACTGCTGAGAATGGATCCAAGAAATGCAATCATTTATCCATTTAGCTACAGTAACTTTAGAAACTGGATAACCCCGTCTTTTTGGAGAGAAGGAAACAAATAGCTGATCTGATTTCCTGAACTGTTTCATCCTATGTAGATAAAAAAGTAACCATCTGTGCACATCTAGAAGATGAAGCGTGTTTTCTCCTTTATTTGAAAAATTTGGAAATTAGACCAGTAACTGAATGGGACTGATTAATGTTAGATTCAGACGCCAACTTACTGTAGGTAGAAAAGAAGTGTTAGTTCTTAACAAAACACTGTCTTTGTGGATGACAATGTAGGGAGTCTTTGATGAAAGGGCCTGATATTCTGAAATTCTTGCAGAAGTAATAGCTATGAAGACTGTTTTCCATGAGAGACATTTTAGGTCATTTTTTTTTGCTGAAGGTTCAAAAGGTTTCTGAGTTAGGCCTTGTATCTGAGGAGAAAAATTCCTTTAAGAAATGCTTTGCATAACTCGGAAGAGGCCAATGAATAATTTCTTCTCCTATTTGCAAATTAGAAATGGTAGACAATTGCAATTTAATCACAGAAAAACTAGCTCCTTCTTCATAAAGAAAAGCCAGAAATTCTAGCATAGCAGGAACCAGGGCAGAAAAGGGGTTAACATCATTGTTCAATGTCCAAAGGGATAACCTTCTTGGTAGAGTCTTTTTGTGAGGATAATAGTATGGTACATACTGGGGAAGAAAGCCTGGGCTGTCTGACGATTATTGGAAATGGAGAAACCATGCAGTTAGCTTGAGGGCTTGTATGTTGGGATGGTTCATCCCCGAGTGGTGAGAGAGAAAATCTGGAAAAGGTTCCTGTATTCATGGAGGATAACAAAAATGAGACCATAGAAGGGGGACCATACCTGTTAAGGCCAATAAGATGCAATAAGGATGACTGAGCTGTTCAACTGGGTTGCTTTCTGTAGAGGTTTGGGAATCAAGGGAACTGAAGGATTGGCACAGAGGCGACTGATGGCCAGATGTGGACTACAGCATCTCTCAGCGACTCCCTCTGAGGGGAGATCTGGTCAAAGTACCTGCTCCACTTGTTGTGTGGGGAAGTGAAGAGGTTGCAGCAAGGTTGGCCCCCAATAACGAAAAATCTTTTCCACCACAGACTGAGAGACCACTCATGTGACATCAAAATGAACCTGCTTAATTTGTCCACTAGCACGTGTTTTCCCTGGTATGTGCATTGTGACTAGAAAGTGATTTGAGGAGATTGCCCATTGCCATACTCTCATGGTCTCTCTACAAAGAGGGTAAGATCAGGTTCCAACTTGTTTGTTGATGTAACAGACATGTCAGTCTGAATCACAATAGTTCCTAGAGGAAGAGCATCTTGAAATACCTGCAAGGCTAATAGGACTGCTCTCATCCTCAGTACACTGATATGCAATTTAGTCTCTTGGTGGAAGCAAATGCCTCTCCACCCCAGTTGGGAGTTGTTGGTAGTCACTGTGGCCAATGGGGACAGTAAAACAAAGGGTCAGCCTAAATAAATGTCATCTGACTGGGTCCACCAGTAGATGTGGTGTTTGCAAATTAGAGTAAGTCTGACTGGAGAAGATATGGGTTGTCAAAGAATAGACCAATGAACAGCTAGAGTCCATTGAAGAAAATGCATATAGTACTATGCTAAGGGAAGTAATACTATGGCTGCTGCCATGGATCCTAGCACTTGAAATAATCTGGCTGGAGGAGATTGATGGGAAAGGATCTAGTGGACCTGAGGTCTCAGTATGGTTATGTGATGAGTTGGTAATGATGCAATTTGTGTTGCTGTGTTCAGATGTGCACCAATGAACTCTAGGCTTTGAACTTCTGTCAAGTTTGATTTGGCATAATTTATTGTTATCCCCAGTGGCTGGCAAAACTGGAACATATAGTCCCTGAACTGTTGAAAGAGATGCATGGAGGAGGTGGTGAGGACCCAGTCATCCAGATATGGAAACACTCAGAATCCTTTGAGTCTCAGATGAACAGCCACCACTGCCATGCATTTGGTAAACACCCTAGGGGCTGTGTAGAGTCCAAAGGTCAGGGCTCTGAATTAGTAATGACTGGCTCCCAGCTGAAAGCACAAATGTCTTCTGGAGCACCTGTCTAATTTGATGTGAGAGTATGCTTCCTGAAGATCTATGGAGCACATCCAATTGTCTTTGTGAAGAAACAGCAGAATGGTCTGAACAGTGACCACTCTGACTGTTTTAGAATTGGTCTGAGGTCCCCCCTCTTTTTGGGCACTAAAAAGGAACATGAGCGTTCTGAATCCTATTTGGTCTGGTGGGACATCTTGAATGACTCTCTTGTCTAGCAGCTTTTGAATTTCTTGTACTGCTGCTTTCCACTGACTTTGTGGAAAGTCAGGAAGTTCTTTCCATTTACAAAAAGGAAGTTAAAAAAATAGAATGAAATAACCTCTGTATATTATTCTTAGCACTCAGGAATCTTGTTATATTTGTATTGAATGTAATTAGCTATCATGTCTTTGGTTAGAGCTTTTCTCCCCGGGCCTCTGCTGAAAATGGACATACATCCAGTTGGACTAGCCTGCTCAACAAATGTAAAATAAAATAAAAAATAAATAAAATAAATTTGCCTAGGCATCTGGGTGCAAGGACAGTTGCCCCCAGCTGCCTGTAGAGATGGACAGTCAGGCAGCACTTCAGGAACACTGCAAGGATGTGTCCATAAAGGAATCATAGTAAACCTGATTTTGTGGGTTTCTTCTGCCTCTGGGGTAATATCTACCATTGGGGCTTCCTCCTTTGTCTCTGGAGTTGTCCCCAGGCAAATCTTGGAAAGGTCCCTAAGATTTGTGGAACCACATTTCTTACTGCTTCTTTGATTCCTAGAAGAGGTTCATTGAGGGGTAGAAAACTTGATTCCCATGGCAGACAGAGTCTTTCCTTCTTGTTTGCTGCAGGTAAGCTTGTCTTTAACAGATGGATCGAATAAGGATGTACCATCAAAGGGGGCATTAATGAAGGATATCTTAAAATACTCTACACAGATGCATCCAGGCATGTCTCCTTAAGGCAATGCCTGAAATGGTAGCTTGTGAGGTGCCTTTAGCTGTGTGAGAGATCAACCTCATGGAAGCATTGGAAATGGAAAACACAGTGTCCAGTTGAGAGGATGTTCTTTTGAATCCTCTATACACATGGACTCTGAAAAATAATTTGATAGCTCCTTCATCAAACCTCTCTGTAGTATTGTGAAATGTTCCTGGTAATTAAGAGACCTCAAGGTGAAGGTTGACAAGGTAAAGACTTGCTTTCCAAATATGTCCAGTGCTCTAGACTCTGTTTGGCAGATGGACAGAAGACCTCTGTTCTGCTAGCTCTATTTTAGTGGCTTCCACCACCACCACCATAACATCTACTGGGACTCCTTTGCTCCAATGGGCTCTATCCTTGAGAGAAGTTTAGAATTTATCAGGTCGGGAATGGGTTCAACTGTATCCAGCGCTTTCCATGCCTGGCGAGAAACTAAATCAATGAGATCATCCATTGGAGATGTAACCCAAGACGCAGATGGGCCAGAACCAAAGGCTTCCAAAAATACCAATTCCCCTGGGGAGGGATTTTTGAAAGACCAGCCGCCTTTCTAAGGATCTCTAAAATGTCTTCAAATGAAATATCATTTGGTGGTGATCTGGGAGACCCCTTCCCTTCATCAAAATCAGAATCCTCTGTGAGAGATTCCAGCAAAGAATCTATGTGCCTCCTGTTGCAAATTCTCTTCCTATGGATCTCCTCTGGGGGATGTTCACAGGAGGTATCTGAAGAGTAGGCCTTATTGACTCAGAGCTAAAAACTGAAGAGGAAATAGGGACTGGATCTGAGGGATGAGAAACTGGTTCTCTGGAAAGAGAAAAAGCCCTTTCCCCTGACCTTGAAGGTAGACAGGCCCGGAGAAGCCACAACCAACACCACCAGAGCCGAGACTTCCAGTGCAGGCAGATCATGCCCCCTATCAAATCAATGCCTCAAGGATGGAACTGGACCTGAAATGTCTAGTGCTGAAGCTCCAAGGGGCAGGGATGGATCAGATAACATCAGAGTCAATCCCAGGTCTACAAATCTGATGCCAACTCTTCAGCTCAGGGACCCATTCTGATCCAAAGGTATAAAAGCCGAACTAGTCAGGGATGCCATTGGAATACAAGAAGTTTTCTTCATATCTGACACTGGACCTCTTGGGGCTTTTGGATCCTGTGGCTTCTAAACAGTGGGACAGATTGGAGAACGAGACAGAATTGTATGAGATGTGGTTGGAAGGCTTACAGATTCAATAGGGGATGGAATCAGTATCACCCCAATCTGGATCTGAGCTGTGAGAAATTTTTGCATCATCCTATCCACATCCGCTTCTGATAAACTTCTGTAGGACCTGGAGAATGTGGTGGGCTGTGACCTGGAGTGTTTCTTAGGGGTCTTCAAAAGAAAGGAGAATGTAGAGTAGGAGAAACTGGATCTAAGATGAGCTCTGGTGTGAAAACTCTCTTAGAGGTGCCAAGTTTGGGATCTAAGGATCTGGGATCTGAGATAGGTATTGTAGGACTGGAAGACATAATGATTGGATCTGAAGGTGTAGGATCCAATGGTTTTGGATCAGATGATCTGGCCTTTGGATCTAAGGATTTCTGAATTTTAGTCAGAGGCTCCAATGAAGTCCGAGGAGACTTCAGCGGGGAACATTCTCTCAACTCCAATGGAACAGATTTTGAAGATTTACCATGGGTTTGAGCCCCAGAAGAAGAAGTTGCAGCAAGAGGGAGGACGCCTTTTAAGATCAGCTAGCTGTGTTGGTCAGCCACAGCTCTTGAATTAAAGGTAGAACAGATGCTGCAGTTGGTATCCAAATGGGTGGCTCAGAGGCAATAGATGCACTCCTTGTGGGCATCTGAGTTCAGAATTTTATGCCCACAATAATTGCATTTCTTGAACCCTGTCAATTTATCAGCCATGATAGGAGTAAGGTTGACAGTGCAAAGATAGAAATGCACTAGAATAGTAGAAGAAAACAAACTTTTTTTTTAAATCTGAGAGCAGAAAAGTTAAGAAAAGAGGATTACCAGCAATGGTAATTAAGAAAAATACCTTATGTTAAAGTGTAAAGAAAAAGAATTACCAACAATGATAAAGTTAGGAATACTATAAAACTAGTAGAAAAAAAACCTAATGCTGTAGTGTACACTAAGAGGGATGTTAAGAGGAAGACTACAGAAAAAGTTTAAGTAAATAGATCACTCACAAAAACACTCTAATTACTCACTTGAGGGATGGGATCTGTATTTGAGCATGATGGCGGCAAAAAAGATTTGAGGTATTGGGGATAGACAAGGGCATTATGGGTGTAGGGAGTAGCTCAAGAGTTGGATCCAAAGTCAAGAGTATGTGGCCAAGTTGGATCTGAACCCATGTGTTGAGGAAGAATGAAAAGGACAACTTCAGATTGCATGTTGTTTGATTGAAATTGCCTAATGGAGGGGCCGCAGGCTATCACAGTATGTATTATAAATATTGATCTAATGTTGTCAGTTTTCATTCATTCCAAAACAATTGGGTTCAGATCCGACCCTCGGATGTAACTCAGATGTTACATTAGCTTGGGGCCACCAAAAAGTTCTGGAGCTCCTCCCTTACCCATAATGCATCAATCCTTAACATACCTCAGATCTTGTTTGCTGCTTTTGAGATTAGATGTGGTCACCTTAAGCTCGTGAGCATTTGTTTATAGCAATAAGTGTTTTCATTTTTCTACATTTTTATAATAGTTATTTTTCTCTTCTACAACTCTTCCCTTTTCTTAAACTCTGTGTAGTCTTTTTTTAACATAGCTGGTATTTGTTGTTGTTTATGTTTCTTTATCTTTTACACTTTTTAGTGTAATTCTTTGCACCATCATTGGTATTCCTCTTCCTTTATTCTCCTCATTAAAAAAAGGATTTTCCTTCTTACTCTTTTTTTTGTTTAAACTATTGCGTTAAGATGTCAGAAAAAGGCCTTTCTGGCTTTAAGTGCGGGCACAAGTTACCCGTGTCCGATGCTCATTCTTTATATGTTTATTGTTTGGGCTCAGACCATCTTCACGTAGACTGTCCTATATGCAAAAACTTTAATCCGCATGCTGTTGTGGACAGGAAAAATAAAAATAAACTTATTTTGAAAGGATTACTCCTTACATTCTTCTCTGAGACTACTGCTGGGGCTCAATCTCCCCCAAATGAAAATCAAAGGAGCCTTCCACTAAGTCTCCTAGACCTTCAGGATCCTTGAATCCCTCATCCACAGAGCCATCAAAGAAAAAACATAAATTGGATCCAAAGGCTGCTACTGTTCTGTCAGCATCAGACTCAAAGCCTTTGCCCAAAAAACAGATATTCACCCAGTATAGAATTAGTACCTTCCAGAGTACCTGCTCTTTTTATGGAATGCTGGCACTCTAAGTCCCCATGCCTAGCTTCCTCTTGTTCTTCCAGATGTCTGACCAAAGCTGACAGAATGATGAGATTTTGCTCAGGGCATATACAGATGGGATTTCTCCTGGCTCCTACCCCTTCGGGTGAGAAAGTCCTAATTTGCACTACCCTACCACTCTCGACTCCTTCCCCAATCCATCCATCTCTTTCGGAGCCCTTTGATTCAAATATGCTGGGACCATCTGGATCAGATCAAAAGATATTTGTATATTTGGTTCCGAGGATGTCTTTGAGCACTCCGGCACATCAGAGGCATTAGAGTCGACTCTGAAGTTGTCAGAGCCATCTCTGTCCCTCAGAGCCTTAGCACTGGACAACTCGTCTCCAACCTCTACCTCAGGTGGAGTGCCCTTGGGGCAAGCAGAGCCAATGGGGTGGAAGCATGGGTTCATGGCTCCGTTGGCTGCTTTCTCCCTGGAGCATTCTGCTTTTGAGGTGGTGAAGAGAGTTTTCTCTGCTTTGGCAGGACAGACGGTCTCTCTCCCCTTGGAGCTTCCCTCTGGATCCCATTTGTCTATACACCTTGAGCCTTAATATTCTACACCACAGGGACAGCCAGCCCAAAGTCTCCAGGCTACCTAGCAGGATATCATCATCTCTTCTGATACTTCTCCAGAGCATCCCACCAAAGATGAAGTGCATAAAGAGACACTTAGATTCCCCACAGGAATCCATCACTGATGACAGTGACTTTGATGAAGGTATTGACTCCCCAAGATCACCACCTGAGGACATCTCATTCGGAGACATCCTGGAGATCCTTAGGCAGTGGGGTGGTTGGTCCTCCACCTGCTGATTAACTCATTGACTTGATCTCTAGGTAAATGTTGAAGGAGCTTAACACAGTGGAACCAATACTCAAAAGACCAGATTGGATTCTGACACCACCTGTAGGAAGGGAGTTTTGAAGTAAAGGAGTGCCTGTAGATGCTACGGTTATGGTGGCAGCCAACAAGAATGAACTTGCACAGCAGAGTTCCTCTGTCCATCCCACTAAAAGGGAGTCTACAGCTTTGGACAGGTTTGGGAAGTGTGTGTATGTTTCAGCGACCTTCACCCTTAGATTGCTGAACTACCTGGTACATTCTGCCAGAATACAAAGGGACCTGATAAAGGAGCTGTCAAAATCCCATTTCAGGGCCACTACTACTAAGAGTCTGGCTTCTGTGGCTTCAAAGTTGGTGATCCTACAATCCATTTCTTATCCGTCCATGAGGCTTCTCTCTCACACAGCCATGGGTACCTCAAGGGCAGCAGGTTCAGGCATTTTCATTAGTAGGAATGCTTGTATGCACTTGTGCAACTTTGTGGAGACCTTCAAGTCCTCTTTCATCAATGCACCCATTGATTGAATCTCCTTATTCAGCCCCAAAGTGAAGGATACACTCTCCAGGTGTGAAAAAGATGAAAAGATCCTCTCTGCTGTGGGAGTATATTTTTGACCCCTCAAAGGACCTTCAGCAGGAAACAACCAGAATGATGAAAAATGTGGTTCAAGAAATCCCATGGTCCTTTCCAAGATCCACATGGAGAGAGTTCCCCTGAGGCAGAGATGAGAACTCAAATGAAAGACACCATCTATGAGGCAGAGGAGTCCACAGAACCAAGGGTCTAGAAAGTCTTTCACTGAGAGACTCTACCAGAGCTCCTGAAAGAAGGCCCAATTGTCCCCTTCTGGAGGGAACTGGGGGTCATTTATCCCTGCACCAGACAGCCTGGCTAGACATCATAAAAGATTTGTGGGTGCAGAGGATTATAAGTTATATAATTCCCTTTTTCCTTCCATCTTCATCTTCATGCAAGTTTCCCAATGTTCCACCCAGTCAAAAGAAAGCAACAGCACTACAAATATGAAAGCAGCTAGAAAAGTGAGTCATCCAAGAGACTAGATTGAATTCATAGCATACTAAAGATCCATTTTAGTGTCAAAGAAAATGGGACTGATTTTGTATCTCAGCAACTTGAACAAGTCAGTTCAAAAGACAAAGTTTCAGACAGTCACTGTTCAGTCCATTCTGCCCTATTTGGCAAGGACAATTGGAGGTGCACAATAGACCTTCAGGATGATGCATACTATCACATAAAAATGAACCATTCAGAAGGTATTTACACTTCTGGCTGGGAGCCAGTTATTACCAGTTCAGAGCACTACCCTTTTGTCTCACCACAGCCCTCAAGGTGTTCAAAGGTATGGCAGTGGTAGCAGCTCACTTGAGACTGCAGGGATTGAGAGTGGTTCCGTACATAGATGACTGGCTCAATACCGCCCTGACCACCCATCTACTAGTAAGAGCAATAGATCAGGTTCTCCAGACTTGCTCCCATCTGGGTATAATCACCAATTAGAAGTCATCGCAGGACCATCTCAGACATTGGAATTCAATTGAGCAGTTTTCAACAACGTATTTGTGACAGTTTCTGTTCTTTCCTCAAGCGTGCAGTCTATCAGATTCAGATTCCAGGTCAGGAAGATAATTCACAGTACCACAATTTCAGCCAGGTTGATTCATCAAGTCTTAGGATCAATGTCAGCCCATTAATTTTAGTTCCTCTAGCAAGATTTCACATGAGAATTATTTAATGGATACTAACAATACAATGGTTGATACTTTATAAATGCATGTCAGCCCAAACAAGAATCACTCAGGCATGCAAAAAGTACCTTTGGTAGTGGATTCAATCAGATCAGGTTCTACAGGGCCATCCTTTCATTCTCTCTCAGCCCAAGGCCATAGTGACCACGGACGCATCCCAGATTGAGTGGGGGGGGGGGATACCTGGGGAAAATGATCCAAGGCACTTAGTCCCCTGAAGAGGCCAATATGCATATCAACGTTCTGGAAATGAGAGTGGTGCTCTTAGCATTGCAGGCCTTACAAGACTCTTTCCCTTTCAGGACATTTGCAATTGAGATGGACATCAGTAGTTTGGAACATCAACAAACAAGGAGGAACCAGATCTAAACCCCTTGTGTCAAGGAGCACTCAGTGTGGTAATGGGTGATCTCTTCCAAATGCTTTCTGATAGCAATGCACATTCTGGGGGAAAGTCCAGTGTGATAGCAGACAAATTGAGCAGGTCCATTCTATGACCTCATGAGTGGTCTCTCAACACGAAAGTGGCAGAAATGATTTTCCATCAATTGGGTCAGCTTTGCTGTAATCTTTTTGCATCTCCTGTAAACAAGTGCAGCAGCTTCTTTGTCTTGATCCCCTCACTGGGAGAATCACCAAAGGATGTTCTGCTCCACAACTGGCTTCCCCCCAGTCTCCTCTATGCCTATCCCTCCAACTCCCCTAATCCCTAAATTTCTGTAGAAATCTGCTTGAAGATCAAAGTAATCTTCCTTGCACCTTGCTGGCCTCAGCAGATTTGGTTCCCCTTTCTTTGGCTTCATTTCCTTTACCCACCTTGGATCCTGGATCTGATTCCAGACGTTTTGTCTCACTTGACAGGCATGATTCATCTGGATATCTCAAACCTCAAAATAACAGTATGGTTTCTCCACTTCCTTTAACAGCCAGATAATTGAGGATCTCTTCCCCTGTCCACCATATACTTTTATATTCTCATAAAGCTTCTATAAGAAAACTTTACAGAAGTAAATGGAAAAGTTTTTTTTTTTTGGGGGGGCACATCAGAAACAAACTGACCCCTTCTCAGCCTCTGTACAAAGGGTTCTTGAATCTTTGACAATTTTTGTAATGAAGGAGCTACTTCCTCAATCATTAGAGTTCAGTCAACAGCAATCTCTAACTTTCATATTGGATTTGAGAATTTTTCCCTGGCTTCATCTAAGCATTGTAAGTCCTTTTTGAGAGGCAGTCTCCTGTTGAGACCCCCTTATAAAGACCCTACTCCACCATGAGACTTAAATTTAATAATGCAGGCCTTTATTAATTTGTCCTTTGAACCAGCAGCAAAATGTGATCTTAAATTTCGGACCTGGAAAACTATCATTATAGTAGCAATTACATCTGCTACAAGAATTTCAGAACTTCAGGAATTGTCCTGTAAGCATTCCTACTTGATTTTTCATATTAAGAGAGTAACATTACGAACCAACCATTCTTTTCTTCCCAAGGTGGTGTCAGAATCCACCATCAACCTGTCCAGTAATCTGCCAATTTACTTTCCTAAATTTGCAAATAAATGTGAATATACGTTGCACTTACTGAATGTTCAAAGACAATTATGTTTCTACTTACACAGAACAAAATAAATGAGAAAGACAGATTTGTCTCTTTTGCAGATTCTAAATTGGGTAAATCAGTTGCAAAGGTAACTTTAGCCAGATGCTGACAGATTGTATATCATTTGTCTATAAGTTCGGTCTGTCCTTAGCAAAACCTTTAAGAGACCATTCAACTAGGTCCATGACAACTACTTCACTGTTTCCAGCTAGGACTTCCATGGATGACGTGTGTGGCTACAACTTAAGGTGATCCTCATACCTTTATTACTCATTACAAACCGGATCTTGTCTCCAGGGGAAGAGCAGCCCTTGGCTCAAATGTACTCAAGAATATCCTTCCTTACAGTCCACCTAGGATTTTAGGTAGCAGGGGACTCTGCCCCAGTTGTTGAGGAATGAATGAAAATTGACATCATCGTATAAAGAAGTTATTTCCTCACCATAATGTTCCATCTGTGTTGTCTGTTTTCATTCTTTTTTGATTCCCATCCCACCAACCTGCATACTTTTTAAAAACTGATTTCTGAAAGAATGAGAATTTATAAGGACACTTCTGTTCCTTATGTTGAGCTCCAAATAATGGTTTCTAATACCAAGGGTTTTACAGTGATAGTTTTTTTTTTTACATTATGTATTCTAGCAAACATCTGAGGTATGTTAAGGGTTGGTGCATTATGGGTAAGGGAGGAGCTTGAGAGTTTTTTGGTGGCCATGAGCTAAAGTAATGGCCTAGTCAGATCAAGACCCAACTGCTGAGGAAGAACAAAAGTGGACAACATAGATGGAATGTTATGGTGAGTATATAAATTATTTTTTGTACATAGTTTTGTACGTGTTATTTCAATATAAAAAAGTGATTTCCACTCTTCCCCTATGTTAAAGTGCCATGTGGCAATTCATACCAACTTAAACTTCCAGTAATGCAATTAGACGGAGATTCAGTTTGATGTCTTATCCAATAGACTGTCAAACTGAACTGAACCAACTATTCATGCTGCTCTGCTGTATATTAGGTTATGAAACTAACTGTGAAGAAAATGAAAACACTGTCATCTGCGTTAGCATGTCTGGCAGGAGATTTGTGCACATTTTCAGATTAACTTGTACTGTATGCCAGCATGTCTAATTGTAAAAATGTAAATAAGTTTTTAAAATGTTGAGTATTTACCTGTTTATACAAAATGTTTAAAGAATCTGTCAGTGTTTTGATTGATTTCTAACTGCACAAATTTGTGAGGGAGATTCTAAAGTACAAACTGGAGAATCAGCTGAACAGTGGGTGATGTCATTAGAATGTTCCTGGTTGCTAGGAGATTATTTGAACAGCTGATTGACGGGGGAAAAAAAGAACTTTTTCAAATTACTGTTATTTTTAAAATAAGACAGTTGAGACTGTTAACCTGGATATGTAAAAGAGACTGCTGAAGTCAGTTGCTGAGCAGTTTATAGGTGTTTAGGTGTTTACTAGACTAATGACCGTAAGGGCCTTTTTAAGCTTAGCGATGCATCCCACAAATCTGACAAGTTCTGATACCCTTGATAAGTATACGCATGGTCCTGGGAGATGAACCATTTATGGGTTACCTGTCTCCATTAGAGACATAGCAGACAGTTAGGGAAGAGTTGCCATCAGTGGATACCTAGGAAAGAGACTCACCAAAAATGGTAAAGCCTACCTTTGCCTTGCTGTTATGTTTTAGATTAGATCAGGAACAGTATTCACTAGTTACATTGGGAAAGTTTAATTATTTAGACAGAGTTTTTCTAATATGATGGACTTATCTCCTAGAGTTTAATTTTACACTTCTGGTGACTGAATTCTGATGTTTATTGAAAATTATTGATTTACATTGTGCTAATCATTTTATTTATTATTAAATGTGTTTCATTACTTTACATTGTGGCTTGGCAATCGGTGTGTTCTTCAGAAATGAGTGTTTATACCTGTTTGATACTCCCCCAGGTCATCTCAAATGCCTGGCTGCTTCTGGTCAGAGCTATCATTTATTTTGATATTTAATTTTTAGTAATTGATCATCCTTTGAAGGACGTGTAAACCTATCTGACTCTGGTGGTAGCATTACCATTTGTATTGGGGAGGGGACACAGCTAGAAATGTGTCAGGCTTCTCATAAGTGTTTGTGTGTGTGTGTGATTTAAATTTATTTTGAGGGCGAGTGAGTCAGAGGTCTTAACCTATAACACATTGCTTTGAAGTGTATGATAACGGATTACATTTTGGGTGGACAGAGGTATATAGTCCAGTTCCAGGAAAATAGAGCATGATGTTCTTCGTGTTTCACTGTTGAAGTCATTACATTTGGGTAATCTGCTGGCAGGTTGCCCTCAGTCAGCCTGAATAACAAAGTCTTGGGTCCTGCACCGGTTGCTGTCTCCTCTTCCATGATATCAGGGGTATAAAACATGCAGTTGATGCCATTTTATTCAGTCTTTCTTGCCGCGCGGTGTCCGAAGCAGAAGCAGTTCACAAGTGCCGGTCAGCAGACTCTTGAAATTTTTGCATATGAGTTTCAGAACCGAAGTCTTCAAACTAAAGCTAAGTACCCCATTGGGGAAACTTTTTCTTGCTCCTTACCGATGTCAGTAAAAGTTAATAATTGCATTATTTGTGGGAAGCAAATACCTCATAAGGATTTTCATTTGTACTTTATTCCTTGCCTAGGCCCAGATCACAACATGCCTTGCTGTCGGTTTTGTGCTAGATTTAACCAACGCACTATTAAGCGTCGGTATATTTTTGCTTCTAAATATTTTGGTTCAAGATTTAATTATCCTGAAATGTCGTCGGTTAGCAATCCGACGACTGGAGTTAAAAAAAAAAAAAAACGCAAAGAAAAAGGCAGAGACAGACCGTCGAGGTCCAAAACCGACAATGAAGCTTCTCCCAAGCCAGTCACCGGTGAGACCCATTTGGAGTCTGGTATGCAGCGAGATTCTATGAGTATTGATCCCGCGGATGTCTCTCCCTTGGATGGGTCTGGAGACGCTGAGCAGGCTCCGGCTTCTGAGGGTGTTTTAAGGCCTCAACATTTTTATATTAAACCGACGCCAGCCTCAAAAAACAAGGTCAAAAACATCTATCTCTAAAATACCGACACATGAGCCACGTGCTCAGGCCCCTATGCCTAAAAAACAGATGATCAAAATGGCTGAGGATTTAATTACCTTGATCAGAAGTTCCCAACCCTCCTCCTGCTAAGAGGCCTAGGCAAGGCACTGATTATGAATCTTCAGATCAGGTTTCCATTTCTTCTGATTCATCTTCTGATCAGGAATTTTCTATTCCACCCTATGAGGATTCTGATGCAGCGGAATCCATCCCATCTGCATCTCCTCCTGAGGATTACTCTTTTGGAGAGACATTGCATACTTTAAGGGAACATTTTCACTGGGAGAGTCAGGACTTCTCTGAATCAAAAAAACAGGCTTAGGGATTTCCTTCTTCCTCAGCATAGGCCTTTGTCTATACCTCCTGTTTTAGACATTGTTAATGATGTTTTTTCGGAATCAAGAATGGCTCCTGATTTCCTGCCTCTGGCTCCTAGTAAGCCAGACAGATATTACAGGGTTTCTGACTCCCACAAATTTCTATTCAAAAATCCTGATCCTGAGACTATTTCTCAGGGTCCAAGGGTGTAAAGGCCTCTACAGCCAAAAATCCTACCCCCTCTGACAGATTCCAGGGCGCTGGATAGATGGGGAAAGAAGGTTTATATGTCTGCAACCTTGGAAATCAGGGCTTTAAACTGCCAGTTTCATATGCTTAAATATCAACAGCATGTTATGGGCTTACTGAAACAGAAAATGATGTTGAGTTCTGACTGTGTGGAAAATAAAGAGTTACAGGTATTATTGCATTCAGCAGAACAGGTTGGAAAGCATACTTTGCAATGTGGTTTTGATTCCTTGGAGGCCTCTTGTAGGGCCGCCATTACTGGATCTGTGATTAGAAGGCATGCCTGGCTCAAGGAACAAAATCTACCTGATCATGTTAAAGCTAAATTGTTAGATGCCCCTTTGCAGCATGAAACTCTGTTTGGTAATAAGGCAGAAGAGGTTTTAAAGAAAATGGAAGACAAAGTTAAATCTATGCAAACTGTAAAAGATTTCTTGCAAGTGCAGCCACCCAGGTTCAGTAGACACTGGCCTACTAAAAATTGGTCCTTTCCTGTGTCCAACAGAGCCACTCAAGACAAATCCAGGTGCTCAAAAGGCTCCAGATACCAATCACAGGGTTCTTACAGGTCAAAGCAATGGGGTGCCTCCACCTCCAAAACTGGAGGGAACAAAGCACAACCCTACAGTAAGCAGTCTCAATGACTTTCCTCTACCATCACCAAGCACTTACCTTTTGGCAGCCCCCTTGGGGGGGGGGGGACTAGCACTTCATGCTCAAAATTGGCAGTTAATTACCCGGGACAAGTGGGTATTAAACATAGTATCCCAGGGGTACAGATTTAATTTCCATACTTTGCCAATTCCAAATGGATGGCTGGATCTGCCACAAAACCAGTGGGCAGAGGCCCAAAAACAAGTCATGTCCCTCATGGATATGGGGGCTATTCAACCGGTACCAGAAAAGGAAAAAGGACAAGGTTTTTATTAAAGACTTTACCTGGTACTCAGAAAAGACAATTCATGGCGTCCAATACTGGCCTTATCGATTTTGAACACTATCCTGGACATTCCAAAATTCAAAATGCTGACTTTACAACAGCTACTGCCTATGCTAGGCAGGAATGCTTGGTTAGTAACTCTAGACTTGAGAGACATATCTGCATATCCCAATAAGGGAATCATGCAGAAGATACCTCCGCTTCAAAGCAGGTTTTTTGCATTACCAATTCTCTGCACTGCCCTTTGGCTTATCTACTGCACCCAGGGTCTTTACAAAGTGCCTAGCACCAGTAATTGCATTTTGCAGACAAAGAAGCATTCAAATTTATCCTTATCTGGATGACTGTCTCATTCAAGCAGAGGGCAAAGACACTCTTCTTCAACATCTGGCATTTGTGAAAAGGCTTCTAGCATGCCTAGGGTACACCATAAATGAAAAAGAAATCACAACTGGTACCCTCTCAAATAATTACATTCCTGGGTGCAAGCTTGAATACAACTGCCCAGATGGTTTACCTTACGCCAGACAAAGGCAACTGACAACATACTTCAAACAAATGGCAACAAAAACCTAGTTATCTGCAAGACAAATTCTGCAGGCTTTGGGGTTCATGGCATCCTGCATTCTACTGATTCCATATGCGAGAATGCATATGAAGAAACTTCAACGGTACCTAAAATGTTTATGGAGTCAGCATTGTCACAGTCTGGAAATAATGATTCCTCTCATTCCCTGCCTACAACAGGAGTTTCTTTGGTGGGCAGACACATGTCGCCAAAACAAAGGTCTGTCATTCACTCTACCCCCTGCCACCCAAACCCTAACTACAGATGCATCAGACTATGCTTGGGTGGCCCACCTGGTGGGGAGATGCATTCAGGGCAAATGGAGCCCAATCCAAATGCATCTGCATATCAACCAGAAAGAGATGCTAGCTGTTCAGAATGCTCTGACAGCCTTCAATGACTTACTTCATCCAGGACAACTGATAAAGACGGACAACACCACAATTATGTGGTACATAAACAAGCAGGGGGTACACATTCCTACCCCCTTTGCAGACTAGCCATGGCCTTGTGGAACACAGCTTTGACTTACCAAGTACATGTTCAAGCTCAATTCCTGCCAGGAAAACAAAATACTCTGGCAGATGACCTAAGCAGAAATCTTATGGAACTGCACAAATGAAGACTGGATCCACAAATCTTCAGCATGTTAACACAGAAATGGGGGAGCCCAGACATAGATCAATTTGCCTCTCCCCAAAATTATCAGTTGGACAAATTCTGCACAAGAACTCATCACAAAAAAACATGGAAAGTGGATGCCCTATCCTTCAGCTGGAAAAAACTATCAGTCTATGCCTTTCCCCCTCTGCCTCTACTCTCCAAGGTCTTACTAAAAGTCAGACAGGAAAAACCAAAAATGATCCTAGTTGCTCCGGACTAGCCTCACCAGCACTTGTACCCACTTCTAAGGAATATGTCTCAACTTCCTCCATGGTACTTGCCTCAAATACCTCATCTACTGTCTCAGCAGAACAATCAAATTCTGTACACTCAGCTCCAAATTCTGAATCTTGCAGCATGGCTGATCAATTAATTATTCAAACAACACCTCTCAGTAAATCTGTGAGGGATGTCATTTTGGAAGCCAGAAGGCCTAGTACTAGAAAATCTTGTGCTGATAAATGGAAGAGATTCTGTGCTTGGAACCAAGCTCAAGGAACATACACAGCAAAGCCCAATATTCCTCAGATTTTACAATATTTGACTGAGATGCTTGACAAGGTCATTATCTTTTTCTTCAATAAAAATCCATGCCTCTGCCATCTCGGCTTATTACAACACAGAGCCTCCCCCTCTTTTCTCATCCTCTGCTTAAACAGTATCTTAGAGGGGCCAAAAATTTAAGGCCTCTCAGAAGATCACCAACTCCTGCATGGGACCTCAATTTTGTGCTGGAAAAACTCACCCTGCCTCCTTTTGAACCAGCAGCTACTGCCGATATAAAATTTCTGTCTTGGAAAACAGCTTTTCTCTTGGCAGTCACTTTAGCAAGAAGGGTTTCAGAACTACAGGCTCTCATAGCAGTGGTGCCTTTTATTATATTTTACCCGGACATGGTGTCCCTCAGAACCAATCTTTATTTTATGCCTAAGATGGTATCCAGTTTGGCTCTTAACCAGACCATTCACCTGCCAACATTTTACCCAAATCCGCAGAACAAGGGGGAGTGGATTCTGCATTCATTGGATGTACACAGACAACTAAGAGTCTACTTAAACAGGACCAAATCTCTAAGAAAGTCTGAGCAACTACTGGTAGCATTTGCTGCAAGGTCAGAGGGGATGGCTATATCAAAGCAGACTACTTCTAAGTGGATAAGCCACTGCATTTTTTTCCGCTACTTGTACCATGGTAAACCTGTGCCCAGGGGGATCAGATCACATTCCACCAGGGCTGCCTCAGCTTCAGCAGCTTTTCTCAGAGGGGTTCCAATCAAAGACATTCTAGAAGCTGCTACTTGGAGCTCTGTTCATACCTTCACAAAGCATTATTTGCCTCTCTTCTCCAAATCAAGGGCAGGCTTTGCCACTGCAGTTCTGCAGGGCCTTATAGCCGCTCCTAATGCGGTTTAGTTCCATCCTCCCATCCATAGCTTTGGGATTCTCCCCAAATATAATGACTGCAACAGTGAAACACGAAGAACATAGTACAGTTGTGTACACTTACCATAGATGTAGATGTTCGAATGTATTCACTGTTGCAGTCTGGGTTACCCACCTGCCGCCCCCCTTTTCTATACCTTTTCTTTCCTTCACTATACACTAAACCCTTTGTGGTGTATTTGCTTTTAGATGAAGGTAAAGCTTATGTTGCTAATAGTGCATTTATATATATTTCTGTTTATTTATATATATATATATATATATATATATATATATATATATATATTTACTTGCTCCCCATTTGGGGGGCACCTGACATCTGGGGCAAGAAAAACTGAATAAAATGGCATCGGCTGCATGTTTTATACCCCTGACAACCTGACGTCATGGAAGAGGAGACAGCAACCGATGCAGGACCCAAAACTTTGTTATTCAGGCCGACTGAGGGCAACCTGCCAGCAGATTACCCAAATGTAATGACTGCAACAGTAAATACACTCGAACATCTACATTTATGGTAAGTGTACACAACTGTACTTTCCTGTTGTGCTCTTAAGGGAAATTGTGGAATTTTACTCATGTGCTCTGTGCTCTGGTGTTTTCCGTGATGCTCCCACATTAGAGTCAGCGGTGAAGATTGAGGCTCCTTAATTACTGACCTGGGTTTTAAGTGGGGGGATGTCACATCATTGTGGGCAGTCTAGTGGGATATTAGCCGGACATCACATTTAATTGTTGGCAATTTAGTGGGATTTCTAATTGGATTCCAGTAGCCTGTGGGTAGTTGTCATCAAGGTGTGTACTCTCGACAGCCATAAGGTAAACATTCAGAAATTCAATCCACCAAAGTTTTATTTATTTTTCATAGTTAGATGGTCAGGGATAGCAGACAATGATGTCAACAGAAGATTTTAGCAAGCTGACAAAGATCCTGCTGGCTAAGGAGTGTGAAGCCAGAAGATTGGTGCATGCCATCCTGATCAAGGAAGCAATGACTTCAGCCTTGGTTGTAGCCATAGCTCAGACCAGCCATTCGAAGGATATCCAGTTTGGTGTTGGTGGGGTGCAGAGTGCCAAGATGGGACACAGTCCCTTTTCTTTAGAGGATCTGAGAATCCATCTAGAGTTAGAGACTGCACCTAGAGGCCAAGGAGAGAATTCAACATCTGGAGGCAGAGGAAGGGGAGAAGCAGCACCAATATGAACTGGAAGCTGAGGAGAAATGGTGTCAATATGACTTGGAGGCCAAACTTCTTGAAATGGAGACTGAAGACAGACTGAGATGTTTAGAAGCAGAGGACAATGAGAAAGAGTGCAAGCATGAAGTGGAGCTTCAAACCCTTTGAGAGGATCATGGACGTAATGGGGAAGAGAAAAAACAGACTTGAGAAGCGGTAAAGGTCAGTAAACGTCTTCCTCAATACAGAGATGGGGATGACTGATAGTTTTATTCATATTTTTGAGAGGGTATGTAGACAATATGATGTTGACTGTGATCTCTGCATTGGCTCCTGACTCCCTTAACTCCATGGTAAAGCTGTTCAGGCTGTAGCAAAGTTAAATGGTGCAGATTGTTTGAATTATGACAAAATGAAATGTTGCTTACTTGACTGTTTCAAACTCACAGCTGAGGCATATAGAAAAATAGTTTTGTGAACTTAGATCAAGATGAAAATGTACATGATTAAATTGCTGACATAAGTACTTACCTTCACATATGGGTGCGTGGGTGTCAGGTCACCACTTCTGAGGGACTGGCAGACCTTTTGGTGAAGGAACAAGCCCTCAGTACTTTGCCTGATGGCGTGAGAGTCTGGTTAGCAGACAATGAGTGTTACCTTGCAAAGGAGTTGGGGAGAAAAGGGGATCTCTACTTGGCAAGCAGAGCACCACTGCATAAGAACGGGATACCCAGTGCTGCACCTGGACATAAGGGAACTCATAGGGGGCAGTCTAAACCACTCTAACAGGGTATGCCAGTAACAGAGGAAATCGAGGCCAGGGGAAGGAGGTGGGGGAGAAGAAGAGAAGAGAGAAGACAACTAACATGGAACGCTATGGTAAGAACATAAGAACTATATGTTAAGTCTGTCTATCTCGCCTTCATTTGCTGGATGGGACCTGCAGCTAGCACTACTTTGTCCGGTGGGCCTAACGGAACTGTGAGGAGTAGCCCAAGTAGCTGCTGCACAAGATCAATGAGGCCTTCTGGCCATAGCTTTCTGTATTACTGAGAGATCAGTGGGAAGGGGAGAATGCATACAGAGTCCCCGGGGCCAAACTTGACTAGAGCGCTCTGCTGGGTTGGCCTGGTAAAGGGAATATAGAGTTCTCTGCACTTGCTGTTTTGGGGAGTAGCAAAAATTTGCAGCAGGAGGACACCCACTGAGAAAAATTTGCAAGTGGCATTCGCTTGGTTGCCATGTGCCCTGGACTGTCCTGCGCTGATAATGCCCCCCCCCCCTCAGGGAGAGGCATCCTGTCAGAGTAGCAACCGGAGGAGGTGGAACAAAGGGTCTTCCGACGGGAGCTGGGGAAGACATCATCCACCACATGAGATTTTTTGCAGCATGATCTTTATGCCTATGTAGGCAATAGTACGACAAAGGCGACAAAACAGACTTTTCGCAATTTATTGCTGTAAGGAGCCAGTCGTCCAAAATGGAAAACCACCTGAATCCTTTGTCGCTCAGGTGAGAGTTACCACTGCCATGCATTTTTGCAAACACCCCGGGGCACAGTGGTAAAGGGCAGGGCCCTGAACTGAAATGACTGGTTCCCAGCCTGAAGCGGAGGGAATCTTCTGGAGCGCCTGTTCATCTATGTAGATAGCACGATCCCGAAGGGTCTATAGAGCACATGGGAAGGATGGATTGCAGCGTGACCATCAAAATCTTGTTTTTCTGACTGATTTGTTCAAGACACTGGAGATCCAAAATTGGTCTCAGTCCCCTGTTTTTTTCTAAAAAAACCTTGAGTAGATTGAGTATCCTCCGATCCTTGCTGGGACTGGGGCTGAATTGCTCTTTTTGCTGCAGTTTTGAAACTGCTAGATCCCTTTGAGCGGTGGAACATCTGGAAGGATTTTTGACTGATTTGAAGAAAGAAGAAAGGGGGGAATAGCCTTTCTTCGGATGGATGACTGTACCCATTCTCTTGAGTTCAGGAGGCCAGGATTCTGGGTACAGGTGTGACAGTCTCCCCCGACTGCCTCCGATGGATGGGCAGTCGGCAACACTCAGGGATGCTGAGGGGGTTTGTCAGGAAGGGGAAGACAGGTGCGGTGGTTCTCGGACCCCCCCCCCCCAGGCGCCCCGCACTACTATTGTCCCACCCACCTCTGCCCCTGGTAAAAACGACTGTGCAATCCACTAAGTCCCTTGAAGTCCCTTACGGAACCATTATCTTTCCACCCCTTCTGGCCTTTGGGGGCCTGGGTAGGGAAGGGGAAAATGGACTCCGCATGCAGGAAAGGCATCGTCCGCACCTAGTCAAGGTTTCTTTCACTTTTTTCAGGACCAAAGATGATCCATCAAAAGGGGAGTTCGTGAAAGGACGCTGAAGGGGGTCATAAAATTGCAGCCGCGATCAGGCATGCTGCCCTCAAGTGACACACCTGTCCCTGCGGCCTGCTCCCCTCTGCACCAGCATCAGCCAAAAGGAAGAGGAGGAATGGGAGGTTGGTTGGGGAGGCGGGCAGCGGTAGCCAGCTCCGCTCATCTTGGAAACCTGTAGGACATTTCACTCGCTCACTGTCACTGGGCTTTGATCAAGTCCCTTTGAAGAGCCAGTAAAATGGCAGGTAGTCAGTTTAACGCGCATATGCAAATGTCGCTGACGAGAACATCCATTCTTCCTCCACCTATCTAGATTCCTCTCACCGTAGGTGGATGGACATCCACTGAATCAGGAGCCGCCCATGCCTTCTTAGCAACCACCTGCATGAGGGGGTCGGGGGGGGACACCAGGGGGTGGAAGGACAAGAGCCCACCTCAAGAAGATAAGATAGATCTCCTCTCCAAGGTTGAGGGGGCTGGCCACTCCTGTTTTTGTTTCTTCCAGAATGAATGAGACATCTTCAGAAGGGGAACGGGGAACCCTCAGAATCATCAAAAATCTGTGTCTGCGTGATGGACTCAGGTGAGTCAATGTGCCTTTCTTCTTACACTTCCTCCGAGGGGCTCTTCTGCCAAATCAGGAGAGGCCTCGGAAGAGGAAATCCCACAGGGGGCTCCTGAGGAGCTGGCTCTCTGCGGGGATGAGGGAGATGAGGGAGTAGCCTGGAGGCACATAGAGGAGGGGGCGGGGCCGACTGCCGACTGGAGCCGAGAGCTCAACACACTCACACACGCACCCATGAAACTCCCCTGTCAGGCAGAGCCAGAGGTCCCCGCCCAGAAGTTAAGAACCCCCCCCACACCCAGTGATGGCTCCTCCGAGGCGTCGGTCAACTCAGCACCTCCACGGCCAAGCACCGAGGAGAGGGGGGGGGACAAGGGTCCTCGATGCCACTCACTCGACGCCGAGGAGAAGACCGCTACCGTAGATCGCCAGAGGAAGAAAAGGGACGCGACGGATACCGACGACGTAGCCACAATATGCAATCCTCCAACGAATCACAGTCCCCCCGGGTCGCCATCAAGAGAGTCGAAGAGAGAGAGTCAAGGAATGTTGGTGTGGTGGACGACTGCAGGCTCATCGATGAGTCGGGCTCTCTGAAGCATCTGGGCCAGTGCCTCGACGGGTCACTACCCCCTGAAGGTCTCTCTGAAGGTCAGCAGATCCCACCTCCCGAGCGACAGGAGGGGAGGCCTCAGACCCAGGCTCAGACAGCAGGGAGAATGAACGGCCGAAAGAGATGGTGACCTGGACCTCTTCCTAGTTGTCGGCTCCCGGGTCTGGTCAGGAGCCGACACGAAACTACCTACGCCAGGCCAGAGCGCCGGGGAGCAAACTGTGGACTGAGACTTATCGCTCCAGCCGCCGGCCAATGAAAGCAAAAGGTTGAGAAACTTAGGTCTCGGCAGCGTGCCGCCGAGCCGAAGACCTAGATGTTTAGGAGGGCTTCCCTGAAACAGAGACAGGAGGGAATCCTCTGGCTTGCTCTAAGAACTAAGTTTATTTTTTTTCCTTTTCCCCTACACACAGCACAGGAGTCCTGCAGGTCAAAAGCCCCCACACATTAGACAACACAAGTGTGAGCGCCTGTCAGAGACATTTTCTGACAGCACAGCACACATCACACTTCTTGAGACCTTTGCTTTTTAGACATTTTACTTTTTACTTGAACACACACACCACAAACACACACACACACACACCCTGTCCTCAAGTTAAATTATAATCTCCACTAGGGAAGGAAAGGCTTATAGGCTCAAGGGAAGAACCTGGATATAAGGGGCCTCGAGCGATTGGAACCAATTTTCGAGCTTTAGCTACTAATCCAAGTGCACAGTTAGAGATTAGATGTTTCAAGTATAACCAGAGGGTGCACACAGCAGCCAAATGCCCATCAAGGCAGGGTGAGAAACAGAAGGTGAGGGAGCCAGTAAGTGTGGATGACAAACTGCCAGCTGTAAGTCGTTTAGAAACAACTGGGGTGCGAAATTATCAGCAAACTCTATATCCTATCTTAGTAGATAGCAAACAGGTAGCTGCTAAGAGAGACACAGCTTCTGATATAACCGTTGTGAGGCCTGCACTGGTTAGAGAAGAGCAGTACTTGCTTGGGCAGTCCACTCTAGTCAGACCATTGGGAGGGACCCCATTCCAAATATCTTTGGCTAGAGTTCATCTTGACTGGGAGGGTGGAAGAGGAAGCAAGCAAGTAGGCATGTTCATGGATATTCCTGCAGATGTCCTGATAGGGAATGACTTTGATGATGCAGTACCTTGTGTACATGCAGTGACATGCAGTCAGGCTTGGATAAAGGCATGTAGGTCCAGTAGTCTGGGAGACTCCCAGAAAAATCTCATACCTGAAGCTGGGACTGGCGTGGTGGCTGCTTCAGAGAAGGTGCTATCTGGTAGCAATATGTCTGAATGTGAACCATGGCTGTTTGTGGGTATTGATGTCTCCTTGCACATGGTGATTGTGAGGATGGAGGTGAGTGGTGCTACCCAGAGTGCCAGCAAGGCACAGCTGTCGAAGTGACTAGGCTTCTTGTGGAAGGGGAGCTGGGGAAGGTCACAAAGGTAGAGCTGAGACGGGCTCAACTTACGGATCCTACACTACAAAGCTTGAGGGAGATGGCTAAGGAGGCACATGAGCCTCAAGGAAGAGGGGAGTCTGTACACTGGAACAAATATTTGTTGTATAGACAGTGGACTTCTGGAGGTGGATTAGAAGATGAAGTAATACGGCAGTTGGTAGTGCCTAGAGCTCACTGTCTGCCACTTTTACCATAGCACACGACATTCCTTTCTCAGGTCATATGGGCATAAGAAGTACTAAAACTTTCATCTGCACTGCTGACCCCCCCTCTGACCTGCTATTAAAAACCAATCTGATTTCACTAAAACAGAAACTTGGAAGCAGAACAACCATCTTGCCCTAATTGCAAATAAAACAAAATTAATGATCTTTACTCCCGCCAGAAATTCCTCCATTGATAATACCCTCCTTTTCTATAATTAGGAAAACCAACATCCCCACTGAAACTGTTCCACACACTAAACTCCTTGGTATCATCATTGATGAGAATCTAAAATATTTGACATCCATATTCAAACAGCCATTAAAGAAAAAAACACCAAAAATGGCACAACCACTATTGACCCCTCCACCAGAAAGACCTTAGCCTCCTCCAACCTCCTCCCCTCACTAACATACGGAGCCCCCCTGCTCACCAACTTGGCTTACAATCCAAACTGGAATCCTGCTACAATAAAAACTGCAAATTCGCCACCAACTCCAAAAATTCATCCCACCATTGCAACTCCCTCCAACCACTACAATGGCTAGAGCTACCTAACTACCTGAACTTTCTTAAACTCACCACAGCTCATAAACTCGTCTTCAAGCCATCCAGCTGCTCCACTATCTCCAACTCCTTAACCCCCTACATGCCAACCTGCTCATGCTGATTAGAAAATCAAAACCTCCTAATAATCCATAAACCTTCCTGGGCCCCTGGGTAACTTCTGCTATCATACTCCATAGCCAAACTATGGAAATCTTCCCCCCCTTCAAAATACCCCAAACCACAAGAACTTCAAATCCCTCCTACACACCTACCTATCCTCAAAATGGATATGCCCCCGCTGTTCTCCTACTTGAGCCCCTCCACTAACATCCATTTCAGCAGTCCAGTCTCTACTTTCCACCAACCTACCACTCTTCTAAATTACTAACTCCACTGCAGAACTGCTATTCTGCTCTCATACTCTACTTCGCTAGAGATTTGTACTTCTGAAATGGTTGAACTATCACTTTTCTGTTAATGTACTCCACAATAAGTAGCCTGAATGTCATTTTGAATGTATATTTACAGCTACTCTGGCATTTTTTCCTACGTACTTGCCTACTTTCTACTATATACACTTGTTTTCTGTTAATGTATTTCTGTCTTCATTTATTTCTTAAATATAGAAATCCTTAATTTTCCAAATGTTTAATTAGTTACAGACTCAATGTAGAATGTTTTGTTCCACTGACACTACTGCTACTCTGTATTCAAATGCATTTCAATTGTACTCTATTCTATTCTCTGAATAATGTATATATTATGCTTGATATCCATGTTTATAATTGTCTATGAACTTTGTATACTTGTGTTGTATTGCTTATGGAGCTTTTCTCTCTGGGCCTCCACTGAAAATGGGCTCTTCTTGGCCTAGAGGACTTCCCTGGTCATCAAACTGAAATAATAATAAAAGATGTATCATACAAAATTTCTATTGGCCTGGGATTGCAAGGGATGTGCTATGATATTGTAGGGCTTGTGAACAGTGCCAAAAAGTTGGTAAAGCAGGGGACAAGGCTAAGGCTGCATTAATGCTTTTGCCTGTTATCGAAGAGTTGTTTCAGAGAGTGGCCCTGGATACTGTAGGACCCCTGAGTACTCCAAGTTTTACAGGAAAGAAATACATCTTGGTGGCAGTAGACTATGCTACCAGATATCCTGAGGCAGTGGCTCTGTCATCTACTGAGGTAGATAATGTGGCAAATGCTTTGTTAGAAATCTTCAGCAGAGTAGATTTTCCTTTAGAAATACCGACTGACCAAGATGCCAACTTCATGTCAGACCTGCTGACCTGTCTGTGGAAGCGTTGTGGGATGAAACATCTAAAGACCACCCCTACCATCCCTAGACTAATGGTCTTGTGGAGGGGTTAAACTACACATCAGAGACTATGCTACAGGCATTTGCAGACCTGTGAGGGAGGTCTTGGACAGATTAAACAGGGCAGGATTAACCATTAAACCCAGTATCAAGTGGGTATGGCAAAGGTCACTTACTTAGGACCCAGAGTGGGAAATGGTAAAATTACGTCAGAACTTGTCAAGGTGAAAGCTGTTCAAGTGTGGCCAGTTCCTGTTACTAAAAAACAAATGAAAATATTTTTAGGGACAGTGGGGTACTATAGGAAATTTGTGCCCAATTGCAGTACCATAACTGCACCCCTTACTGACATAACTAGGAATAATAAACTGGACCACAGATTGTGAATAGACATTCCCAAAACTAAAAAAGATTTTGGGAGGACCTCCTGTGTTAGCCAGCCCAGATTATAAAAAAAAATGCATTGTACAAGTGGATACTTCAAATTATGGGGTGGGGGATGTACTTACCCAAGATTCCACAGAAGAAGAGCATGCAGTTGGTACATCTGAGACAGACTCCAACCTAGAAAAGTGTGTTATGTAGCCGTGGCCATAGTGTGGGCATTGCAAAAGCTGCAGCCCTATCTTTATGGGAGAAAATTTACTGTACTCATAGATCATAACCCTTTGACATGGCTTAATAGGGTCAGTAAGCAAAATGCCAAGTTACTGAGGTGGAGTTTAGGATTACAAGCATATGATATAACCATACAACATCACAGTGGGGTTCATAATGCCAGTGCAGATGGATTGTCCAGGAGAGGAGTGGGTTAATATTCCCAGGTAGATCCATTTTTCTCAAGCACCAGTTTTCAAGGGTCACTTGAAAATTGTGCTTGAGACATGGGGGGTGAAGAAAATTAAAACACTGCCATCTATGTTATCATGTCTGGCAGGAGATTTGTGTATATTCTCAGATTAACTTTTATTGTATGCCAGCATGTCCAATTGTGAAAATGCAAATAAGTTTTTAATGTTATTTCCCTGTTTATACAAAATGTTTAAAGAATCTGTCAGTGTTTTGATACATTTTTAATTGCACATGTTTGTGAGGGGAGATTCTAAAGTACAAACTGTGGAGAATCATTTGAACAGTGGGTAATGTTATTAGAATGTTCCTGGTTGCTAGGTGATTATTTGAACAGCTGATTGACAGGAAAAATAACTTTTTCAAACAGCTGACTGTTATTTTTAAAATAAGACAATTGAGACTGTTAACCTGGATATATAAAAGTGACTGCTGATGTCAGTTGCTGAGCAGTTTGTGAAGTGCAGCAGTTAGTAAAGAGTTGCAGTCAGTGACTCCCCCAAAACGGTAAAGCCTGCCTTTGCCTTGCTGTTATGTTTTAGATTAGATCAGGGACAGTATTCTCTAGTTAGATTAGGAAAGTTTAGTTATTTAGATAGAGTTTATCTAAGATGATGGAATTATATCCTACAGTTTAATTTTTCATTTCTGATTGAATTATTGTGTTTATTGAAAATTATTGATTTACATTGCAGTAATCATTTTACTTATTGTTTTTCATTACTTTACATTGTGGCTGGACAATCAGTGTGGTCTTTAGAGATTAGAGAGTTATGCCTGTTTGATACTACCCAGGTCACCTTGAATGCCTGGCTGTTTCTGGTAAAAAAAAAAAATGTATCACCTTTTGAAGGACGTGTAGACCTGTCTGACTCTGGTGACAGCATTAACATTGTACTGGGGAGGGACACAGCTGGAAATCTGTGTCAGGCTTCCCATAAGTGTTTGTGTGTGTAAGATTTAAATTTATTTTTAAACTTGTGTGTGAGTGAGTCAAAGGTCTTAAACTGGAACACACAGCTCTGAAGTGTATGATAAGGGATTACATTTGGGGTGGACAGAGGTCTATAATCCTGTCTCAGGAAAATAGTGTTTGTTCCTATTGTGCTCTTACGGGAAATTGTGGAATTTTACTTGTGTGCTCTGGTGTTTTCCATAATGCTCCCACAGTGAAGTCAGTGGTGTGGATTGAGGCTTCTTAATTATTGACCTGGGTTTTAAGTGTCCTCATCATATTATTGTTGGAAGACCAGTGGGATATAAGCAGAAAGTCACACCAAGCATCAGGTGTTGTGGTAGAGCACACACTTTGGCATCAAAGGTAAGTCTACAACCAGGTGAGTTACCAGTTTTGCGAAGAGACAAACAAGATCTGCTTTATAATTACTGACATGGTCACAAGCACAGCCCGTCTTACAAATGCCTAGGGCAATTCCCATTCTTTAATTGTACAGCTACCTAAAAATATGTACTTAATATCCAGATACTCTGCAAATGTCCGAAACAGAGATCTTATATATGACAAGCACAAAAATTACCCTTATGGTGTTCATTAGTTAGTTCTCTTTTCTTAGTGTTCATATGACAAGCACAAAATTTACTAGAATGCTAACTTAGCAAATTTGTATTCACTTTGTTACTTTAGAATTCACTATCATTGTTTCTATTTAATTTACAAATATCTTAAGGTGACAAAATCACAACCTTTTCTGAAGTCCAGAAAATACATACTAAGCAACTGTTGTACTCATCTGAATCTATTCTCTCTCTCTTTACTGAGGATATGTCAAAGGTCCTACAGCTCTTTGTCTTATTTTTCCTCTTGAGAAAAAAAGACCACATATACCCACTTCTAACTTGAATATGCAGGCTATGACACCTGAAGAGATCACTTCTATGCAGTTCATTTAGTATTTTGAGATGAACACTTCTGTGAGACGGCTTTAACTATTAATGTTACCAGAGTGCTACTAGAACTGTTTCCTTAGAAAAAAGGGGGACAACATGCATCTTCAAGTGGACATTCTGCCCGATTCGTATGTCTCTCATTCAAGTGTGTACCTGTAAAAGCAGTCCTTGTTAAGCAAAGGCTTCTTTCCCCATCATCCTCAACTGTTCCTTTTCTTCTTCTTGCAAGTAATTACTGCTCTGGTTTCGTGTGCCTCAAAAATATCTGAACACAGTTGCAGAATGAATAGTGAGCTCACAAAATTAATTTTTGAAAGGGTTCATTACCATAATAATGAACATGCTACTGCTGGCTTCACATAAAAGGCAAAAACTGTCATTTTAGTATGACTTATTTAAAGGACTAGAAACTAACAGCATTGTCACATATCTCTTGTGCACTTGTCTTAATTATTCTCTTAATCTATACCTTCAACACCAAATAAAGTTCTGTCTACATATCATCTTGTTTTAGGGTTTACCGCATACCCTATTTCTTGCATTTTAATCTTGATACGGGTAGTTTTGCCCTGTGAGAACATTAGGACAAATCAGGGTATCCCATAATACTGCACAACAGATTTTAACTTTCTAATTACTGCAAAAAGTATACTAACTGGACCACAGCACTAGAACAAGAAGCATATGCAATTTTGCAATGTCAAGTCACAGTTTTGAAAGATAAAGTGAAACATGTCATTTCAGCAGGCAGAAAGTCTGAAGTGATCCATGACAAAATATTTTTCTTTCGGCTGTTCCTGTTAGGGGTCGCCACACCAGAACAACTGTTTCCATTTCTTCCTGTCCTCTGTATCTTGCTCTGTCACACCAACCACCTGCATATCTACTCTCACATCATAAACCTTATCTTATTCCTTCCTCTTTTCCTTTCACCTGGCAGCTCCATCTTTAGCATCCTTTTCCCAATATACCCAGCATCCCACCTCAGCACATGTCCAAACCAATGCAATCTTGCCTCTCTGACTGTCTCCAAACTGTCCAACCTGAGCTGACCCTCTAATATACTGATTCCTAATCCTGCCCATCCTCGTCGCACCCCAATGCAAATCTTAACATCTTTAACTCTGCCACATCCGTGCATCAGTAAAAAAAAAAAAAAAAAAAAAAAAAATTTGCAACTTAAGGCACCCAAAGATCTGGTAGTTTTACAAAATGTACAACACTGAATGTTTAGGTTATTAGCAGCTCTGAGGAACATTATAGTTTACATGTTATTGGTGTTTCATTTTAATGTACTGCTTTGTTACAGCTTTTATGATGTCATTCTATTCCTCTGACCTTCTGCATCTTCTTCAGCCCCTTTTACTATTGAAGTAGTTCTGAGGAGGTTTCTTACATTCTGAAATCCTTCCTAAAGTCAAGCATCTTTATTTTTACAATGCTACAGTTATTTATTATATATCGTTTGATCTCTGGTACCAAGCAGACTGCTTGACTCTACATCACATATCCTTTCTCATCTTGTAAGATCCATGTTTTAAAACCTCATGTGGACTGACTTCATAACTAATGTAGATTTGCACCAACCACTGCAATTATAAGGCTTCTTGCCAGTGTCATGCTTTGTGTTAAAATGATAAAAAGGGAAAACAAGCAAAGAACAAACACAGTACAAAGGTTAGAAGAACAGGTTTCATGTACAATTTTATTGACATTCTGTTTTCTTTACCAATGCAGTCATTAAGAGATTAAAATACAGTGCAAAAGAATCTTTCATGAACTGCAATAAATATAATTCAGTTTTCATTTAGTTATATCACCTGCATTACAAAAAAGGAAATAACATCAATTTATTGCCTGATACATTACTACGGACAGCAAAATTCCAAACAGCTGCATGGAATAAAGGAATGTTACAGAAACAAACTGTGATTCTACCTTCTGTAGAACTACAGACTGTGCAATACAAACTGGAACACTGCAGCTTTTGGCATGCAATGCAGTCTCTTATCCAAGAGCTGACAGGAGGCAAGATTACACTGTTGAGTGACAAAACTGACACAAAACAAAAATCAGGATACACTTTACATTTCCCTTAAGTTCCAAAATAAATCACTTTATCAACAGCTCACCCTTCCACTAGAGAACAGTCACTGCTAGTTTTCCTTTGTACTTCTGACAAGCCTACCAGTCATACAGTAGTGCTGCAGATCTTGCTGCAACTATTTCCCCATCATTCTTGCAGTAAAATCCATTTCATGGGGCATTCTTGTAAAATAGTTATTGCAAATGTAACTATATTGCTATTCTAATAGTAGTGCAGCTGTAGCCTTAAATGCAATGCCTGACCATTTCCACAGTTGTTCATGTTTTTGGGCTGCCACATGATCTGTAACTACTTCTATTTCTTAAGAAGGGCAGTCATCACTGCAATCCAGGAGACCAAAGTTTGATTAGAAGCTTAGATGCTTGCTGGAGGTGACAGGAATGAAAGAGGTTCTCTGCAGGGGGGAGAAATGCGGTGACATATTGGACGAGCAAGCCATTCTTTGCAGCCTGATGAAGACAGGGATGCAGAATGGAGGCTAAGGGCCAGGGATATTGGAAAGTTTAAGCTAGCATTCCTGCTTAGGGGATAGGTGTGGACACTCCTAGAGCATGCTTAATTGCAGGTAATGGCTTCTAATAAGTAATGCCAGTATAAAAGGAGTAGGGTTTCTCAAGAAAAATATAAAAACAACAACAGTAATTTACATTATTTAAAAACAAAAAAAAGTTTACTCCCTAGAAGATCATGTGGATGAGGTAAGAGGAGTGTAATAAAATAAAGGAATTGAAATCATCAAGAAAAATGTCTGCTTGCTCTCAGTATACTGGCCTCAACTTCTCTGGTCTTCTCCCTGACAGCAGAGGAGATTTTACATCCATGTGACTGTGGGATCTTCCCATCCAGGGAGATGAGATACATCAGGCAAAGGGTCAGAACAAGGTACGCCCCTCCAAAAAAGCAGTGGTCCCAGGAAAAGCATAAGCAGCAGGGGACTTTCATTGGTTTGATGTCAGTGGTAATTTGGCCAAAAGCTAAACAAAAAAAAAATGTGAATTTGTTCCCAAATGTGTCATCTGAAAGTTCTGATGCTAAATGTCATATGCTTGGTTTCTAGCACAGGTTTCATGGAGATGGTCAGAACAGACTCCTGCCTGCATTTATCAATCACAACAAACTCGAAAAGGGCTTGAGATCAAAGTTTTCATATACTACAATGTGGGACTAAGGAATCTGCCAGACTAAGGTGTTCAAGAGAGAAATGGCCAACATAACTTGTTACAGGTACACCTTATGTATTTGACACGGGTGAAAAAAGCAGTTAACTTCCCAATATAGAATCTACAGTCACTTAAAGGACTTCTTGGACAACACACACATGGTGTTCCAAGGGAAACTGTAAAGAAATAAAATATTAATTTGCTTCTTTCACTGGAGGTGACTATGAATCAGCACTCTATTATGTAGTGAACTACTAATGCCACATTCCTTGGCTGAGCACTGATGTACCAGCAGAGTTTTGCACTGGCCATAATAGTTTCACGCTACAGTCTCTTTTCCTGCCTTTTTGATGAAAACCACTTGTACTTGTTTTACATGCAAGTGAGAAAAGACTCATCACAGACTATCACTGGTATGCATCACGGAGCAATCTTGATCCGATAACCACTTTATATGCTAATGACCATGGATCAGCACCCACAATGACAAAAGCAAATTAATTGTTAATACAGTACCTGCGGCCTTACTACCACAAACTGGGATGTCCCCTTATGCACACACAAGCTTATTGGTATATGACATGACTTCTTCAATGGCAAAGGGTGTGGTGTAGCTCTGCAGTGCTATTTATTCTGTGTACAATACAAGCCATACACCAACAATAGATGCAATTTCTCACCAAGGCAAAAACTAAATCTCTTCCACCAATGTCCCCTACTAGAAAAAGGGGGAAACAAAGTCAGGGAAACAGGAACCCTTCACTGACTAACAGATTGAAAGGAGCATTTATACAGAGGGTGGACTTCAATAGTTACCAACTGCTAAAATATAAAGAAATTGAAGCATAATCAAGTCAGGATGCCTTCCTGACAGGTTTTAGTGGCTTTAGCTTCTGAAATGGAGCATGCCTAATACAGTTGGCTTCTTTACTATACATTACCAATGCAACCAATCAAAGACAAGTGGCTGTAAAACATTCCAGATCAGCAGTGATATAACACTTCCTTCAAGATGAAGTGCAAATTGAAGCACTTTCACATTACAATGAGAAAAGAACACAGATATCCTCAGTATCTTATAATCTGTTGCTGAACACAAATTCCCACCATAGTTCTTAACTCCTTAGTGCAAAAAACCTGAACTATGACAAACATAATGGTGGCATAAAGCCTCAAAAATGGGGACAAATTTTAAATATTGCTCTTATAAACCTAGAATGTTGCTAGAATAAAAGGTCTTGTGTTAACATGCATTTTCTGAAGGACATGAAGTCAAAGTCAAATGCCTATCATTATTTAGGGAATTCAATTCTCACTGATTTGCTACAATCATCCAGAAAACCACAAATTTTCTGAGGGGCAGATCAAAAATATGAGACAAAAATCTGGACAGTTGAGAGGTACAATTCCCATATAGACTTTCAAGAAAAGTAGACAACTTTGGTAGTTATTCAACAAATTATTTTAGGATCAGAAATGTAAATATCAAGCTTGCAATCTACTGCTCTTCTAGATGCTAGACTGACATAACCTAATGTTTTGTATTTCTCAAAACAGAAAAAGCATCCAGTGGCACTAACTATAACTGTAGTAGTGGCACACTTTCCATTAGCTCTACTGTTCTAATCAAGTAAATCTACATGTAGACTGTCAAATGAATTTGCTGGCACAATTTCAAAATTTATCTTGAGTGAGAAACAGGATTAGTAAAGCAAGAAAACCATATCTTTGTGGAAAGGCTGTATATATCTCTTCTACTTAAAAAGCCTGAAGCACGAGAATCTAAAAAGAAATAATCAGAGAGACAAGGCCCTCCAGAAAATGAAATGCATCTCAATGTAAGTTAGTGATTCACAAGGATTTTTAATGAGACATGTCTCTCAAACTTTCTCTGACTGGGTCTAAATATTTTGGTCTATCCATCCATCCTAAAATGTGTGATTTTTTTCTGAGTAAAGATGATTACTATAAGAGAGTGTTTTTATTTTAGAAAAATGTATGTCATACACTTATTTTGTCAACCTTCTAAGTCAACTATACCAGCATTTTAAAAGGCCCTGATCATTTCTGCCTTTGTCTCATGTTTTGAAGTGAGTCTGAGAGCTATAGCATGGGCTCTCAGAGACAAAATGCAGTCGAATGTGGGAATACCTTGATAAGGACAAGAAGGTAAAGGAATGTATATACCACATCAAGGTGGGTTGCCACATATGCATACAGGAAGGATATAACATGTCAGCTGCCAGCGTTATGGTAAAAGTGATAAAAAAATCCCATATGGCTGCCTGGATGATGATTTTCTCTCCCAGTGACAAGCTCTTTTCAAAGTAATTTGAATGAATGACTGAATGGGCACAACTGCAATATGATCAGATGGAGCTAGCATGCAAGGGCCAAAAAAGGAAAAAAAAATCATAAAAATCCACAATTGCCAACAAATTAACTTTAGCAATGATGCACTTCAATTCTGCTTTTGGCAGGGAATGAAGGTACTCTAGTACAGCTGCAAATTTGCAGGAGGAATGTTCAAAATACTTATCTGCTACATATCAATTAACCCTTCTACTTTAATAAACTATCCTGGTATTTAGTTTACTGGGTACCTGAAAATCCCTGTGACATCGGAAAAGATGCCAAACCTATAACCTCAAATCCTTGGACCTCAGGACTCGCACATGGATTCTTAGTTTTTTAAGATTAGGGCTGAGAGCTGTGCCATGATCATGTTTAAGGAGGTTCCAGAAAGTGGGAGTGAACCATGCTTCTTGAGGAAGAAGAAATAAAAAGGTGAAAAAACTGTCTCATCACAATCACATCATATCTTATTATTTACACTTAAAAACATCAATATTGGAGGTAGACATATATACATAACCAAAACAACTTCTGTAAGGCACTGACAATGTGCCTTAGCAAACTGCTCCATGGCTTGGCTTTAAAGACAAAAACACATGTAGATCAGGATTTTGTTATACTAATTGTTGAAAGGTTTATTTTGTGAGATTTATTAATTCATTGACACCTACTGGCAGTCAGTTAATTAGGAGTTACATTCTTTATCTGGCAGCACATAGGACAGCAACTGCACAGAGATAAATAAAGAATATGAAATGTGAGAAAATATTTTAATTGAATATGATAAGTAACTTTTTGCATTTATTATTCAGCTGATGTCATTTTTTTCTCAAGCACTGAATACTGTTAAATTCAGTACCATGATTATGTTACAATGGAGCAAAATTGCTATGTGGTGTCTGCCTTTTAAGCCCTGTTGGCTTGAATGAGACAATATAGCTCACAGAAATAGCATTACAAGTGTGAACACAGCACAATTATTGCTATCCACATAAATGAGTTAAAGCATGTTCCAGCTGAACAAAATGTTTTAGGATTAACTGACTTGAAGGACCTACATAGTTAATGTTCACAAACATAACACAAGCAGAAAGTTATAATTCAAAGTGGAAAGGGATAATGAAGAAGGGGAAATTCAATAAATAAGGATAGAGTGAGATTTTGGATGCAGATCCTTAAAAAGAATAGCAACAACCATTCAGAATATTATATTAATAAAACAGCAGAAGTACTCTAAGAAATAAGACAACACAAGAATGGAGAAAGGAGATTTTGCCACTAGAGATGACTGCAAGTGGGGTTACAGAAAATAAGCAAGAGGGGGCAGGAATTTACTGAAGAAAACTGGCAAAGGAACCAAGGTATTGGGAGCGAACAGAGGAACATGTATTAGAGAGTGGGATAAGGCCAAGAAGACATTTGGATTGAAGACTAGAGACTGCCTTCCCTACCAGGGATTGATACCAGAGTACAGGCATACAGAAACGGACAGGATAATCCTAAGTAAAGACCTGCTCTGGTAGAGTTTTTACTTGAAACTAGAACAGAAGCTGCTGCTAAAAATGGATAATTAGTACGGCATACAAAATATTGCATGATAAGTACAAGAATCAATCAGAAAAGGTTAGAAAAGATTGGGAAGAGAAACTGGAAAAGCTATTTGCAAAGAAACAATGGGAGGACATATGTATGGCTTGCAAGTTTTCAAGTCCGGATATTTTTATACCCAAACAGACTTCTAAGAAAATGTTAACTGTGAACATATGTTGGGAGTGTAATGAGTTTGCAATTTTTTTTAAAGTCCCTACACAGTACTCTATCAGAAACACTGGGTGAGCAAATCACTAAGGAAATGATTCATTTGCACTGGGACACAGAATCTGAATTGTCTAGACATACTAAGACCTTGTTAACTTTAACACTGTTGGCTGTCAAAAAAGCAACAGAAAATGGGTATCAGTCTAAACCAACAGTATTTGAAGTACTGAATATTATAAAAGAAATAAAAGAACTGTAAGAGGGATCTTTAGAAAAGGGGAAAGGACAAATTACATAGAAATAAATGGAAATTGCGGGGAAAAAACATACATTATAATGTTCAGGAGGAGGAATGAGATTTAAGGGAAGGCAGGAATTAAGCTATGTATGAAATGTTGGACTAATGATAGCTATAAAGAAAGAAAACAAGTGATATATAATGCATGCAAGTAGAACAAAAGGTTAATATGGTTGGTTTTCTTTTCTATTACTGTATGCTTACCTATGCTTTAAGTGATAACATAATAAAGGTGTTAAAAACATGTTTTAGCTGATTTCCTTACTCATAAGGATGACACGCATCACTCATTTATATGGAATTATTAGATGTGAAAAAGAAACATCAAAACAAACAAAAAAAAAACAATGCTGGTATAAATAATGGCCATAGCGGGACAATGTAATAAAATATAATCCACAAAGTTATATTAAGCGCTTTCGACTATTAACTTCAGACTTCATCAGAACATCATCAAAGCAAGCGAATGCTCAATACTTATCCTGTCAGAAGGGAGAAAGACAGAAGTACACATCAGAACTATTTGACAAACAAATGTGAACAGTAATATCTGACTATTTTAATATATACAGATTACAACAATGTAGTATCTCTGAGAATTCACCCTGCTCCCAGCCACAGTGATCACAGAGATAGACCCTCCAATTAGGGTTGCAGGTCTGAGTGATGCTCCCCTGAAAAAAATGCTCTTAGATTGCTGGCACGTCCTTTGACTTTTGCTGTTAGGTGCTTAGTTCGCAGTTAACTGCATTTCTGAGTGTCAAACATTTTTGCTGTGAACTTTAGTCATTCAGCCCTGTCAGAAGTATATGCTGCTGTAGATGGGTTATAAGCTTATAATGATACTAAGTATGGCATTCCTGCAGTTTCATATGTACCCAACTTCCCACAGTTAAAACCAACTGGATACTTAAGAAAATGAAATGTAGAACAGTTATGTATGAACTTACTATAACAATAGATGCCCTACTGATTTTATTGGTGCAGTATTCCAATACTATTGGGTTATCTTGCAGAGGTAACCTGCCATCCGTCTGCAGTACCAAAGCCAAAAAGAAACCATCTTTACAGCCATTCATACGATGTAACAGCTAAGTCCACTTGCTTAAAGGGTACATAAGCAGACATACGAGCAGTTTTCCCTCAGTCCATGTAACACCAGCAGATAAACACTGGGAAAAAAAGGAGGTGTAGGGTGGGAAGTAATACTACAAGAGAGATCAATAGGACATCTACTATTATAAGTACTTGCACAACTGTACACTGTCTTTCCTTAGATCAAACACTGTTGCAGTATTCCAATACTACTGGGTGACTCCCTAAGCTTATCAATTAGAAAGGGTGGGTGGACCAGGAACAGGAGCTGTTCATCAATCCAGACAGCACAGATCTGGCAAAAGAAACTCCAGACCTAGGGAAACATTTACCCTTTAGTGTTCAAAGTGTACACAGATGACCAAGAAGCTGACTCTAAAATAGCCCTGGAATCAATTCTCTTGTAAAAGGATCCAAGGAGAAGAAATGGCTCTAGCTGAATGGGCCTTGATCAGACAGAATAAGGGCTTGTCATGATGGGAACAACAAAAGGACATGGACTTGGATATCTCATTAGCAATTGGGATTGCCCAACGTGGATTCCTGAAAGGAGACAAAACAGCTGGTCAGTCTTCTTAATGTCTTTTGTCTTGTCCAAACAGAATGCAAGTTGCCCGTGTCCATCCAAATAGTGCAGAAGTCTTTCACCCTTGTTTTGAGGGTTAGGAAGAATGTAGGTAAATTAATAGCCTAGTTGAGAAACAACTCTAAATGCTTTTGGCATGAAAGAAGAGATATCTCTTGGAGATAACCCTATCCTTTTTTTAACTTTTTTAAGAGATACCCTATCCTTATGAAAAGTAATGAAGTGGGGAAATGCTTTTACGGCTTGCAGCTCAGAAACCCTTCTGGCAGAATTATGGGCCACTAGTAGAATGGTTTTCCAAATACAAAAGTTTAGAGAAGCAGAAGTCACTGGTTTAAAATGTGGCTGGCTTTTACAAAACAAAGTTAAGGTCTCAAGGAAGGGGAGAGCCCTCCTATGTGGGTTCAAATGAAGGACACCCTTGAGAAACTGTTTCACCTCAATCCTATACAGCAGGGGTGGATCAGGGGCATACATGCAGAAATGGCTGGTAAGTGACCCTTGTTAGACAAATACGCTAAACCAGCTCTTAAGCGCTTACACACGTATGAAAGAATAGTGGGAATCCCAGTTTGAATGGGATTCTCTGTTTTTGTGACACCAGATAGAAAATATTTTCAGTTTGAACATAAAAGATCTTCAAGTTGTAGGTTTTCTCCCTCCTGGAGAAACAGGAGAACAGCCTCAGAGAAAAGTTTTGTATAAAGGGGATTAAAATTCTATCAACCACAATGTCAAGTATTAGCAAGCTGTGATAAAGCACAGAACCATTGTTCTGCCGGAGCAAGTCTACTCTATAGGATAACTTGTGATGATGACTCCAGCCAGATGATGAAGAGGAGGAAATCATTGCTGCCTAGGACAAAATGGAGTCATCAGCAAGATTTTCAGTCTCTCCCTTTGGATCTTTAATGGAACATTTGGGATTGGGGGAATGGAGGGAAAGCATACAGATTTCACCTCCCATGAAAAAGACACTCTGTCCATTCCTCAGGACTGGGGACCAGGAGTCTTGAAGCAAAACAGTCTAAGCCATTTGTTGAGAGTGGAGGCAAGTAGATCTGAGGAATATCCCGTTTGTGGACGATGTCCAGGAAGACCTTCCCGTTTTTCATCCATTCATGAGAGTCTTCCAGGGACCTGCTTAATGAATCCATCAGAACATTGTCTTGGGAAGGAATGTTAACTGCTTGGAGGGATAGATATTCTTTTGTAGCTTGATCTCATGACAAAACAGCCGGTCTGAATAGTTTATAGGACTTTGCCCCCTACCACATTTGTTTATATACCATATGACAGTTGTGTTCTGTGAAAAATCATAGGGGATCTGGGTTCCATAGGTAGGTACTAGGCTATCTGCCCAAGGGCATTTATAAGCCTAGCCAGAGTGTGTCAGCTTTCACCGTCCCATTGATTAATTAACTGAGCCTCTGTCAAGATGAGCCAATGAAGTGAGCCCAGGGGTGTATTTTCTGTTACCCATCAACTCGTCAAGGTTTCTCTTGAAGAGTGTTAGTGAGGGGCTCTGCCTAATGTAGTTAGGAATTTTGTTCCAAAGCATGGGGGAGTCTCTGTGACAGGAATCTATCCCTCCAGCATGTTCTATTTATTGTTGTAGCGAGGTTTAGCTCACCAGAGTGATTGGCTCGCAGTGACTTGGATTTCTTTAGGTGGAGCATGTCCACAAATTCTGAGTTGGACATGACTTTGTAAGTCAAGCAGAGATCACCTCTGAGTAAGTGATATGCCACTGAGTACAGCTGGAGTTTTTCCATAAATGTAGAATATCTACAGAGCCTGAATGAGTGCCCTCATTTGTTTCAAACTGATGTGTTCCTTCCTTTGTTAGGGGGCTCTATTGACCACAAACTGCTAAGCAGAGTCGTCCCTTGCCCCTTGGGCTAGATCCGATGCATCTATGTGTAGCCTCAGAGGGGGAATGGTTAGTTTCAAAAAGGCATCCTGGATCTTACTGCACCTGACAGATCCACCAGTGTAGCTCTCTTTTTAGAAAGGGAAATATCATCTGGATATACAATCTATGGCAATGTGGACACCTGAGAGACTTTATGTACTACTGAATATTTTTCATATGATGTTTGGCAAACAGAATCATGGAGACAGAGGCTGCCGTGAGCCTAGAGCCTTTAGAATCTTCCTTGCAGGGCAAGACACAAGAAGAGACTGAAAAAAACATTGACAGCCTGTACTTTCTCTTGAGTGAGAAAAACTAACGAGACCTGTGCCCAAGTCTGCAACCAAGAAAGACTAGGTCCTGGGTAGGAGTCAAAGTAGAGTTTTCTAGACTGATTGTGAAGCCCAGTCTCTGTGCAGAAGGGAGGTAGTATAATTTAGGCACCTTAACAGGACTTCCTGAGAGACTGCTTGCATGAGAAAGTCGTCTAGATATGGGAGCATTTGAATTCCCTGTTTTCTGCAAAAGGTGAAAGATGCTTTTGAAAGCCCTGGGGAATGTAGTAACCCAAAGCATAAAGAACAGAACCAATAGTGTGATGAATAAGCCAGAACCTGAGGAATTTCCTGTAAGAAGGGTGAATGCGAATTCAAGCATCATTCAGATCTAGTGACACCAGAAAAGCCTGGGGTAAGATGAAGGGTAGGATCATTTGAAGGGAAAGCATTTGAAAGAAGGTACCTTCAGACATGTATTCAGGTGAGACAGGTCCAGAATGCGTCTCCAGTTTCCTCCTTTTCTGGGTAACAGGAACAGTGTGGAATAAATGCCTTTTCCTGATTTTGGGGTGGTACAGATTCAAGGGTAACTTTGTGAAAAAGACCTAGCAAAACAGAAGGGAGAAGCTGTAGATGGTTGAGGGAAAGAGATGGAATCTCTCTGAAGGCTTAAATGTCCTACCAAGTCATTTTGTATCCTTGTTGAATGATGGAAAGGACTCACTTGTCTGAAGTGAAGAGCTGCCAAGCTGCAAGAGATGACATTAGTCTTTTTGACAGACAGAGGGGTGAACCAAGGGAGGAAGGAGATGGCAGAAAGTAGTCAGGCTGATTTTTCTGGAAAGGTAGGTTATCCAGATGTGGAAGCTCTTGAAGGTTTGTCTTGAAATATTTTTCCAAGGCATCACCTTACCTTCCTGGGCAGATTTTTGGTCTCTATGTGAAAAGTGGACTTAGCTGGGTAGTTGAATTATGTTTCCTTTCTACTGTAAGGATTGGAACAGGTCTGCAGCCATAGGGTCAAGTTGTAAAATCCCTGTTGAGGGGAATCTAATAGTTTAGCTTTGAAGTCCTTAGACAATGAGTGGGAACGAAGACAAGCACATCTTCTGATAACATAATCAGTAGCAGCCATTCAGAAGAAAGTTTCCGTTGCATTATAACTACATTTAATAATATGTTTGGCCACCTAAGCTTAACCCATCTTAGAAATAGCTTGCTGCTTAGTCTGTGAAACCTCAAGACTAGTCAAAGTTTTGTTCCGTTCACCAAGAATACATAGCACGTATTCTACCATACGGGTTTGATAATTCAATGCCCTGATGACTAGAGTGGCAGAAGTGTAAACCTTCATTCCATATCTGTCCATGATCCTAATGTCTCTGAAGGCAAAACATTAGCAGCAGGTAAACGTTTGGAGAGTATGTCAGTGGAGACAGAAATTTGACAAGGAATTTTTATATACAAATTTTAATCCTCTGGTATTTTGTAAAACCTACCTCTTAGGAGCAGGAGCCTGAAAAGAATCAGGCAAGGTAGAAGTGGATGCAAATGCATCAAGAAAAGGTCTCCAAAACTGGAGGGACAGCAGCTGGTGGTGTGGCTCTTACCTCCAAAAATTATCATACCTTTCCAATACAGAGTCATCTGGATTCAGATTCAAAATGTTGCATCGTTTTTGTGATGGTTTTCCCCAGTTTGATTTCCTCAACAGGAGAGTAAGGGGACAATGTGTCTTCATGGAGCTATTTAGCTTGGAGAATTATTTTTTGATGCAAAAGCTAGTGGGCATTCCTCTGAATCAGATTCGTCCTCCTCCTTCTCAAAAGATTCACAGTGTCTCTTCTGAAAGAAGGAAGGAAGAGAGGAAATGGAAAGAAAGGAAGCAAGCTTGAGGGACAAAATGGCCTTGTAAAAGTCCTGTAAAAATTCCATCCATTCCTTTTTCTTGAAATGTCTGAGAAGGAAGTACATTATTTGTCTTTTGCTTCTTATTCTCAGAGGTGATGTATGATTTTACAAAGAGTGATGGACCTGACCCCTGGTGTAACTCAATCAAAAGGTTCCAGGCATCTCTTCCCTAGCCAGGATTTGAGATATGCCCTCCAGTTCCTCAGAAATAATGAGTCTCGAGTCCCCTTCTCAACCATATCTGTATGATCAGTCATATCTGATGTGCGAGAATCAGACACCATATCATCATTTGGTGGGATGTCAGTAGCAGGTGCCTGAGAAGTGATCAGGCATGCCGTGGGTTCATGCAGCATCTCAATGGGTACACCAGAATGAAAATGGACAGATTATGATCAGATGCTGTGGGTTCTGACATTTTGGATTGAGTGAGAAGATTTAAGCACACAGTCTCTAAGTATTTAATGAAAGATGCATATGCAGGATTTTTGGAACAAATGACTGACAAATCTGACAATTCTTATAGTTGTGTTCAGCCCCAAGAGGTCCACATAAGGGATCTGCCTACCACAATCACACTTCCCTCTCTTAGCTGACATCTAACAGATTTAAACACCAAAGTGCAAGAAAAAAGGAATTATTCCCTAATAGGGCACTTATCTGAATAAGCAATGACCACACAAAACAATGAATGTGAGATCAAACTGGTGGTGAGAGAGTCTGGGGAGCTCACGCTCATATGTCTGCTTATGTACACTTACACAGAGGGCTTAGATCATATGTTGGATGTATGACTGTAAGGAAGGTCTTCTGACTTTAGTACCCAGCCAAACATCAGGTTACCTTAGTGAGACAACCAAACAATAGAGGAATACTGCAAAAGTGATCTATGGAAGGACATCACTACATACATAGTCTGAATTATACTACAATCCAGTAAACTGCAACTCTGATAAAGCCACATTTTGCATAACAACCATAAGGACCGATCAAGTAATAATGCATTACTTAAACTATTTTAGATGCTTCAGAAGTAAATAAATGTCCACTGTTTACCCTACAAGACAACGCAAGATAAAGTAATAGTACTACAATGATATATGCTAAAGATTTGGTGAACTTAGTAAATGCTACATATAATATACATTAGTTTTGATGCCCAAGCTTTTCTCTACCCCTTTATACACCTGCTGACTACTTACATAAACTCCAAGGTTGTACTACTATGGAGTAAGAGTATCCTGCTCTGCCTCCATCCTTTAAAATGCATACTTATTACTTCTTGGCTTTTATATACCAATAAAGGTTTTCTGCATCATTCAATATTCAGTCATTCAATGCTTTTTATAAACATGTTACAAGTTTTGAGATCAGGCATTTAATGACTTCATGCCATTTTTAGTGTTATCAGTACCAGTCATTTTGGTTGTTACTACTCTGGTCTAGATAACAGAGGTGTATAAATACATTAGTTTACAAGGTCTTCCCTGTTATTCTACCAGATTATCATGATTATACTCGATTAGGGTATGCTTTTAGTGCAATGCCTTTCCTCATGACCATTGTTGTAGCACTAATTTTAATACAGCAATGACTAACTGCTCTTTTTGGTATATGGTGAACCCTCATATATTGCTTAGCTTGAATTATATTAATGCTAGTGTATTAAATTTGGTCCTTTGGTGTATTTCTGTTTTCATTTGTATACTGACTTTCAGTTGTGTGTATGTGCACAATTAAAACTGGCTATAATCAAGTTACACAACTCACTTAAAAAAAATTATTCTGGGAACCAGAAGAGTGCATCTCAGCACCGTCAGATGATGTGCAATACCTTGGTAAAGGACACACATGGCAAAGCCTACAGAATGTTTTGGCCACATGCAGCTACTTAAAGTCTATCCCAACTTTTTAGAATACCTACCATCTACACTACCTTGGTGCTTTTCTTATCAATAGAGATATTACAATCATGTGAGCACTCACCAGTGGATACAATGGGAAACCAGGATCTCCTTCCAGAAAGCAACCTTTCAACAAAAATCTTTCATTTTCTTACTCCTGTGCTCACAATGTACTTACTATCTACCACCAGCACATAACATGGTGTCACACTGCTGGATAAAGAGGGCACACACATCCATGCGTTCCTCACGTACTTCCCATATTTGCCTGCCATGAAATGTTACTGCCCTGCACACAAAAGACAAAAAAAAAGGTACAGATATCAAATTATTAACTTGGTTAACTTTAGAGTATCCAGAATTCAAAGTGGGAGAAAGCACAGGTCAATCACAGGGGAAGAGTAGGAGTTAACAATTACTAATTGCAGAAGGCCCTCCTGAGGATCAAATGATATGACAAATACTCGTACACCTGTAATGTCTTACATAAAATCCCAGAAAAGAAAATCTACACAGACCAGACAAGTAGGGATAGAAAAATGCATCCTCCAAAACTCTAGAGCAAGAATGACTTCCTGGAGGGGAGATCCAAGCAACAATGTTTGGTGAAAGCATTTATCAGTGACCAACTGGGCATAACATAAATGGTTGCAACGGACACGCTACTGAAAAAATCAAGGAACATAGTAACACTTTTGAAGGAGAAGCCTGACTGTACTGACAAACTGATGACATATCTCACTCACTGAGAAGTGATTATGTATTTAACAGCCATCCTTCCCTTGGACAAAGGAAACAAACAGCTGGTCCACCTGCCACAGCTCAAGCACTGTTCTCAGTAAGATCTGAGCTAGTAGTATAAATCTGAAGTAAGGAGGACCCTCACTCTCTCCTGAAGTGTGTGCCAGTAAAAAAGAAATCAGTGAAATGGCTGAAATAATGGAGCAGAGCAGCAATCACTTTTGGCAGGAAAGTGAGTCAATGCTAAGGGGCACCCAATTCTTGTGAAAACAAAGGAGCCTGTAGAAAGACGATCCTATACATGTACATCTATCCAAGTGGGAGTAACAGCCATCAAGGCAGCAACATCCAAACCACAAATTTAAGGCTGCTGAACCAGCAAGTTCTAAGGATAGATGGATTATGACATTTAGGGTCTCAATAAGAAGGGTCTTCAACAAACAGCAATTTAGTAACCTCTTCAGGAAAGAAGTCATTTGACAAACTGCCAAAAGCCCACAATAATGACAAGTTTAAGTGTAAATGTTATAACAATCCAAGCTAAAGTAATATCACAATTTTCTGGACTAAAAACTTAAACAGTTCCCACGTTAGATTAGTAACAATTCACTACACAATGAATAGTGAACTCAAGACCAGCATTGTGGGTGTGCCTAAAGGCCAGTAAGGCATGAGAGGGCTTGTCAGACTTTTTTTTTATTCTGAGTGATAAGCAAAAAGACTGCACTCTTCCCACCCTAGTGTTACCTCACAACACCGGTTACAGAATGCGAAGGCCTGCGTTGCATGAGGTAGGTAGCAATCCATGTGTTCTAACACAGAAAAGCTCTGAAGGGGACCCGTTATCTACAGAAATGCAACTTCCGGGTTAGCAGTTCGAATGTCTTTTCTGTCCTCAGCAACTGACCAACATTAGCTTGGGCCTTCACTAATTACAGGAGAACTTGGGACTACTGAAATGGTAAAGACACCAATAAATTGGAATTTGCTGAAGTTTTTGGCTGACATATGTTCTCTACAGAGACACCTGACAAAGATCATAAGGGTATTCACCTGCAGCTGATTCTTGTACTTGCTAACTTCCATAACAATTACTCTACGCACACTGAAGCAGACCTCTGAAATCTCCCTCCATGAGTGAGGTTAAAGCTTTGGTTTTCAATGAAGCTCTGATCCTTCAGGAAAGATTAGTTGTGTAAAATCTTACCACGATGATAGAGGTCCTTTTCTTCTCTGTTGCAGTATTCTTAACATAGGGGAATTCTCCGCCATAGGCAACCTCATGTCAGCCAGTATACAAAAATTTTTTACTACTGTAGGATGTGTGGTACATCGCACATAGGCTGCTCTCGTACATCGGCCATAAAGTGATGTATATACACATCTACCTCAGAACTGAATACCAGAGGAGGAAAGCCAGCCTAAGGAAGGTAGGGTATGACCATCCAAGGAAAAAGAACCAAACCAAACCTCCAGGGGAAGAAGGGAGGAATTGGAATACTGCAACAGAAACGAGAAGGATGTTTGTTATTATGGTAAGATTTTACACAACTATTCCATGTCCTTCTATTCATCTGCTACAGTATTCTTAACATGAGAGAGAGTAGAAAAGCTCATGAGGAGAGGGATGAGGAAGAAGCAATTAAGCTCTCCAGAAAGCCATGAAGTATGGCTCTGACAAACCCCGTCCTAGACTTAGAAATGCCATCCAATCTGTAATGTTTAGTGAAGGTATGCACAGACGTCCATGTAGCCACTTCAAGATTAGAACTTGTATAACCCCTTGAAGAAAGCACCTGATGAAGCTACAGCCCTAGTGGAATGGGCCTTTACAGAAAGAGAAACGGGCTTACCATGCTTCACATAACAGAACAAGTTTGGAAACAGGCAGTCCCGGTACCCTGGCATGATAGAGGACAAAAAGCTGGTCTCATTTACTAACAGATTTGGTCTTGTCTAAGTAAAATCCAAGTTGCCTATGCACATCCAGGGTGTGCAACACCTTCTCACCAGAATTTGTGAAGGAAAGAAGGTAGGTAGATGAATGAATTGGTTGAGTGACAATTTGTTGACTACTTTGGGCATAAAAGAAAGGCTGGTATGCAAGGACACACTGTCTTTATGGAAAACCAAAAAGAGTGGAGAGGCCATTAGGGCATGGAGCTCAGACTCGCGTCTGGCTAAAGTTATAGCTAGAAGTAGAGTTTTCCAGGAGCAATATTGAAAAGATGCTGATAAAGGTGTCTAGAAGGCAGGGGGGGGGCAGTTTTTTTTAGTACAAAATTAAGATCCCAGGGAAGAAAGATAGATTTTCTGGGAGGTCTAATGAAGGATGCCTTTAAGAAATTCTTTAGCCTCAAATCTGCTAGCTAGAGGGGGGAATACAGGCAGATACACAGAAATAGCTGACATGTTGGCCTTCACCGAAGAGTAGGCCCAGCCAGCGTTGAGCAATTCACACAAACAGGAGAGAACCAAAGGGACTTCCACTGATAGTGGATCCTGGTTTTGTGAAAGACACTAAAGTAAAAATCTCTTACACTTGGCTAGGTAAGATTTTCTGGTATGGGTTTCCTGGTCTCCTGCAGCAGCCTTAGCATGTCCTCAGAGAAAAGGTGTCTAAAAGGAATTAAAATCCTATCATCCACAGAGTCAGCTGGAGGGTAGACAAATGGGAATGGATGACAGTTCCTTTGTCTTGTGTGAGAGGGTCCACCCCGTGAGGTAACTTGTGGTGATTGTCCTTGGCTAAAAAAGGGAACCAATGACCAAAAGAGAAGTCACCAGCAAGAATTTTGGTTTGTCCTGCTGAACTTTGAGCAGGACTTTTGGAATGACTGGATGGGGACAATGCATATAGAAACATTCTCTTCCAAGGGAATGAAAGGGTGTCCACTTTCCAGACCATGGGTGTGGGACTCTGGGACAAAATTGTGGAAGTTGTTCATGAGGGAGGCAAAGAGATCTACTTGAGGTATACCCCACCGATGGGCAATGTCCATAAACACATCCCTTTGAAGCATCCATTCATGGGGCTGTGTTAGGGACTTGCTCAAGGTGTCTGCCACACAATTTTGGTTGGATGGAGTATACACTGCCTGAAGAATTAACCAGCAATGGACTGTCAAGCTCCCAAACCTGGAGTGCAACCCTGCATAGTAGGTAGGATTTGGTTCCCACATACCAAAGGACTGTCATATTGTCTGTGAACAGTTTTAAAGCTCCTGTGAGGAAGGGAGGATGAAAGGTCTGAATGGCTAGCAGCAGCGCCCTCATCTCCCTGTGAACAGCTCTTGGACTGGTGGCAGAGGGTGCAAGGGGAATCTGGACTGAGGGACACGTTGGATCCACCACTGTAGCTCCCTCTTCAGGCAGAGGATGAGAGGAATTGGAAAATCCACAGGATGTGAATGCTTCATACAAACTGACTTTAGGAAATACTGGAGTTTTCTCAAGTGAAGTTTTCCCAAAGCTAACACTGCAATAGTGGATGCCATGAATCCCAAAACCCTGAGAAACTCTTTGGCTGAAATGTGATGAAGAGACAGAAGGTTTTTTTTTAAGTAGGACGTGAGGTCCTGTGCCTTTTGAGGAGGAAGAGAGACTCTCAAGAGGTCTGTCTAAATCCTGCACCCCAGGAAGATGTGATCCTGAGAGGGGAATAGAACATATTTTTTGTAGTTTATGGAGAATCCCAGATGTTGTAGAAGAGAAATGGCAAAAAAGGCATTTTACTCTAGCATCACTGGGAGTTTGCCATAAAGAGGAGATTGTCCAAGTAAAGGAAAATGTGGATGCCCTGAAGCCTGCAGTAGACAATCACAGGGGCTAGACAGTAGAAAGTCCAAAAGGCAAGGCAGAGAACTGAAAATGCCAGGAAGCCACAGACAAACTTAAAAACCTTCCTGCAGCTGGGGTGGATGGGAATGTGCAGGTATGCATCTTTGATTTCCAAGGAGGCAAAGAAAGCTTGTGGCAGAATAAGACGGAACAAGGTTTTAAGAGTTAACATATGGAAGGTGGGTACCTTCAGGAAGGTGTTGAGATGTGACAGATCCAAAATGGGTCTCCCAAGGACCATCCTTTCTGGGCACTAGGAACATTCTGGGGTAGAAACCTTTTCCTTTTTGGTTTTGAAGAACTTCCTGAATGGTCCCTTGTCTCCACAGGTCTACAAGTACCTCTGGAAAGGATAGTAGTTGCTCCTTTGGTCGTTGAGGGGTGCCCTTGAATGAAGACAGGGAATCCTGTAACAGAAAGTATCCTTTCTGAAAGAGAGAGAACCCAGGTGTCTCGAGTTATGCTTTCCCAGACTGACAGAGAAAGAGGCGCTGGGAAAGCGGAATTCAGGTGAGGTGGTCTGGGCAGTCAGAGGGAACCAGGCTTGTCTAGAAAGGGCCATTTCTGAGCCACATTTGCAGGGGCAGCCGTGGACTGCTGAGGCTTCCTACCATCCTTTTTTGTCTTAGGTGGAGGAAGGCGGGAGTGCCTACATACAAAAACAGATTTTGCTGGGTAATTTCGCTGAAATTTAGGCACTGGACAGAGAAAGATGTGTTTCAGTTCTTGCAGTTCCTTTCCTTTTCCTGCAGAGATTTACATAAATTAACAGCTGTAGGGTCAAACAATGCAGAGTTGTCCAAAGGAGCATCCATAAGCTTAGATTTAATGTCCTCTGGTAATAGCTGGAGTCTTAACCAGGAGAGTTGCTAGTGTCCTCTCCAGCTCAACTGGTGAACCTGGGAATATTGAGGCAATGTTACAACTGCCTCATGTACACAGACAATCCTCTCCTTCTCCCACAAAACACAAATACATGCGAGAGATGCAACTATACGGCCAAACTGGAGGCTGAGCTCTCTCAACATAGGACTGGCAAGACCAGACAGGAGGAGAAGGTAACCACACACAATACATACCCAGTCACACATGGTACCATCACAACTTCAAATCATACACATACTCACACAAAGACATACTCGGAGGCTCTGATCAAAAATTTACCAAAACAGCAGAGGCCACCAAAGCAGACACCCAAACAACTACCACCTCACGACCCAACACATGCAACACATAGACCACACAGTCAGAGTGTCAAACAGTCACAGCCCTTAAGGCCAAACAAAATGCCAGACACACTTGTCATTGGTGATTCCATAGTCAGACACACTGACGCCCGCCACCAGACTGAGTAAAGAGAAGGTCACAGTAAGCTGCCTGTCAGGCGCTAGAATCCGCCACATAACGCAAGCACTCAGGTCTCTCAACAGCAGGTACAAGTACGACTCAGTCATTGTCCACGCTGGTGTCAACGACCTGAGACGCACTCCTTGGACTACATGAAAAGGGACATCGAGGAGCTCTCTGATTATGTAGCCCAGGCAGGTATGACCCTGACCTTGAGCAGTATCCTACCTTCACCTAGAATGATGCCACAATACAGTGATAAGATGATCAGCTTTAATAATTGGCTTAAATTCTGGTGTCATTCAAGGGGGATCCAATGTCTGTCTGCCTGGGATGACATGCTGGACAAGCCACGCTGCTTCGCAAGGGACGGCTTGCACCTGTCACCCCTGGGCTTCCGGATATTGGCAAAGGATCTTGCCACCCCCATAGTGCCTTTTTTAGGCAAGGCTCAAATTCTAAACCTACCACCCTAGAACACCAAAAGGAAAAAACTAAGGGTAATGCTGCTCAATGCCAGAAGTCTCAATCTCAAGATGCACGCACTCGAGGCCCTTCTCAATATGGAGAACATCGATGTCTGTGCTGTGACAGAAACCTGGTTCAAGGCTCCTGAGAGCACCCCAGCACTAACAGGTTTCACCTCATATCATGCTCCGCCCCAAAATCCGGACAACACCAAGAAAGGAGGGGGTGTCCATATTCATAAAGGACACCCACACCTCAAGGTTGGTGGCAACGCACGATGCATCGGAGACCATCCAGGTGCAATTAACCATAGGCAAGACTGCTCTGCAATTTGTAGCATGTTACAGGCCACCCTCTCAAACTCAGGAACCTCACATGGCCTTCCTGAAAACATTGGAGGGGATAAATGTATCTCCAAACACCATCATACTAGGTGACTTTAACTACCCTAATATAGACTGGGAACACTACTCAAGCCCGAACACTCTAACCCAAAGATTCCTGGAGCTCATAAACTCAAATGCCATGGAACAACTAGTCACCATCCCCACAAGAGGAGAAAACATACTTGATCTCATCATCACGAACATGGGATCAAAATGTTAAACACCGGAAGTATACCCCTCACTGGTGAGATCAGATCATAAACTAATCTCGCTGGAGGTCCTCATCCCGCCCCCACCTGAAACAAAAAGACCACAGTGAAAAACTTCTCAAAAGCCGATTTCACACTTCTAAAACTAGTGTGGTCTCCTTTAAGGCCCCTGAGCCAGTGGTAAACATTACTCAAACCGCTGAATCACTTACAAATGCCTTCTACCAGCACCTACAGGACTGCATGGATCAGGCAATCCCAAACAAAACTAAGACTCTCTGTACCAAAGGCAAGCGTCCAGTCTGGTGGACCCCAGCCATAAACAAGCTCTACAACAAAAGGAGGAAGCTACTACAAGATAGAGCAAAATCCTTGAAAGGTAAGACACCTTTGATCATTATAAGTAAAAAACTAAGAGCTCTCATAAAATCATCCAAGGCAAATTTTGAGAGAAAAATCGCCAAGGACTCTAAAGACAATCATAAGGCCTTCTTTAGCTATGTTAGAAACCTAGGAGGAAACTCCCAGATATGCTCAGAATTAGTTCAAAATGATGTGAAAATTACTGAACCTACACACATTGCCAACATACTGGCTGACAGGTTCAGTGCAAACTTCTCCCTCCCCAAAAGGAGAGATATCTATTCCAGAGGATTGTAGCCCCCAAACATCTCCAACGCCCAGGTGAGAACTGCCCTCACTAAGGCAAAAACACAGCATCCATGGGACCGGATGGTGTCCCCGGCTGTGTGCTTCATGAACTCAATGAGGAATTAAACCCACAGTTAGGACAGCTGTTTAATCTTAGCCTCACCTCAGGATACGTACCCAAGGAGTGGCGACGCCACTGTGGTCCCACTTCATAAGGGCGGTGCCTCCACAGACCCTGGAAATTACCGCCCATTAGCTTGACAAGCCTTATCTGCAAAGCCATGGAGAGGATCATAATGGAACTCATAAATAAAGACATAGGGAACTTGCAGACTTTGGATCCAACTCAGTTTGGCTTTGTCAAAGGCAGATCCTGCCTCTTAAACTTGGTTGACTTTTTCGAGACAGTCACCAAGGCCATTGATGAGGGAAAGGCAGTCCATACAGCCTACCTCGACCTGGCAAAGGCCTTCGACACAATACCCCACTCAGGTATCATCGAAAAACTCATCAGCTTGAATGTAAACCCATACATCACAAGATGGGTTGCAAACTGGCTAAGTGACAGAACCCACAGGGTCAGAGTTGCTGGAGCCATGTCAGACTCAAAGCCTGTCACAAGTGGTGTCCCACAGGGCTCAGTCCTGGGTCCACTCTTGTTCGGCATCTACTTTTCAGTACAAGCAAACACAGGAGGGTTATGGCTGACAAAGTTTGCAGATGACTGCAAACTGGGCCATAGTCGAAAACACATCTGACACAGATATCCTCCAGAAGGGCCTCACAGAAATGGATAACTGGTGCCAGAGCCATGGCCTGAAGTTAAACGCCAAAAATGCATAGTCATACCCTTTGGGAAAAACAAGGCTACCCCTAGCTACCATATAGGTGGCAATCCACTGAGCACAGAAAAGTCATCAGAGATCTGGGGACCCAGGTTGACAGTAGCCTTCGCTTGACACTCATGTTGCTAAAGTAGTTAGGAAAACCTTCTATATCACCCACCTGATCATGAAGGGATTCACATCTAGATCAAGGGAGGTCATCGTCCCCTGTACTCATCACTTATTAGACCTATGATTGAGTACAATGCCCGTTCGAATGTATCTGACCAGACACCTGCTGCAGCTTGAAAGGCCCCAAAAGTTCCTCACCAAAAGGATAAAGGGTCTCAAAAATATGTCTTATGCTGCCCGACTGAAAGAACTCCAGCTCTATTCAGTCTCATACCGCTTGCTCAGAGGTGACCTGTGCCTGACATATAAGGCCATGTCAAACCCAGATTTGATGAATATGCTTCACCTCAAAAATCTAGATCCCTCAGAACCACAAGGGCGGAGACTTAAACCTTGACACGGTTATAAATAGAACGTGCTGGAGGGACAGATTCATCACCCAGAGACTCCTATGCTGTGGAACAAAATCCCGTACATGTGAGGCAGAGCACCTCTCTGGTCTTGTTCAAGAGGAATCTTGACCAATGGATGGGAGATTGCAGATATACCCCAGGGATTACTTCAGCGTCACTGCTTGACAGAGGCACAGCAAAATGATAGGCATAGTTTTTATTCAAACTAAAGGGGTGGCGAAAGCCACATAACTATGGGCTAGGCTTATAAATGCCCTTGGGCAGATAGCCTAGTATGAACCTATGAACCTATGAACCTATGAACCTATAAGATCCTGAGGCAGCTGCCCTGCCAGGAGCCTTTGCGGCATCATAGCTGCATTTGATGGAGAGGCAAGGCTACCGGAGAGGATGCTCCAAGCAGGGATGCATCCAAGGTTTTATTCTCCGAGCCAGACAAATCAGAAATGACATGAGAGAGAGTTGATACAGAAGCTCTGTGACAAACTTGGTTGTGTGTTTGGTAATTAATAGCTCTAAATGCTAAGGTGGCTGAAGTGTACACTTTCTTGCCTAGCATTTCCAGGATCCTACGATCCTTATCTGAAGGAAAGAGGCTGGATGCAGTAACCTGGATGGTTTGTCTGAAGCCACTGACACAACCAGTGGGTCTGCAGAAGGACATTTAAACAGGAAAGTACAGACCTCAGGAACATTGTAAACTTGGTCAGACTTCTTAGGGGCAGAAGGCTGGAAATCGGTGGCCTTGGAGGCAGAGGCAAAGTCATCTAAAAAAGCAGGTAACACAGGAGGAATAGCTGATGATGGGTGATTCCACCTGCAGAAGGTCATACCTCTTTTGTACTTCAGATACCAGAGTGCTATCCCGTTTGAAATGATCTCTCATTTTGACTAGGATCTCACCAAAAGAGAGTTCTTCCATGGGTGAGTCAGTTCCATTGGAGTTCTCCTATGGGGAAGCTTACTCTAGAGGGGAGAGGATCTGTGAAGAATAGGCTAGAGATTCCTCTTCTAAGGATGCCTCTTCATCTGAAGAAATCCCTTCCCTAACCCTTTTGTGTAGATGCTGTGCATGGTGGAGTAGGACTCGAAACACCCAAAGGGTTTAAGGGCCATAATGACCTTGAAAAGGCATTGGGTGAGTTGTTCCCAATCACTGTTTTTTTTTTTTTTGGAGGGGGCAAATGTTTATCTTTCTGCTTCTTCTTTTGATGCAGGTTTGCCCTATGTAATGTAGGAGGCCCGGACACAGGCCTACATTCAATAATATCTGACTGGATTTCCTCCCGCACCAGGAACGGAGATATTCCCTTAGGGTGTTCAGTTATCACAAGCCTTGGTTTCCTCTCTACATCTGAAACGGATGCCTGCTCAGCCTCTAAGGACATGCTTGTTGTCAGATCCAAGGCAGCATCAACAAGGATTGGCCTGTGATCTGGAACCAGGAACCATACATATCTCAGGGTTCTCATTCACCTCAGCAGAGATGTCTGTAGTAAGAGGTGCAGCAGAAGCTTAAGGCTTCGGCTTTTTGGCCTTCCGCCTAGCAGCCAACTCGACCCTTAGGCCCTGAGGATCCCTCCATTGCGTTTTTAGCTAGTAACTTTAAGCACTTGCTTTCCAATTAAATGGCTAAGGAGGAAAATCTACTTCTTAGGGTCTTGGGCACAAAGGGCTGGCAAATGGGACAGGATTTGTGGTTAGGTCCTAGGTAGAACAAACACTGAAGATGGCTATCTTTAGGTGGAATTTGTCTTCCACACTGGCATTTGCCTTTTTTGGATGATAAGAACTCTTATCACAAAACAGTAGCAAAAGAAACTAGATTTTCCCAATGGGGCACTTAACTGAGAAATTTGTTGGAAGATAGTTAACAGCTCAGTGAACAGATGTTTGAAGGTGGCATTCGGACTGCTGGCAGAAAAGTTCTGAGGTAGGTGCATGCGTACATCACTTTTATGGTCGACATGTGAGAGCAGCCTACATGCAACATACCACGCATCCTACAGTTGTGAAAGGTGAAAGACTTTTATATACTGACCAACGTTGGGTCACCTATGGTGGAGACCTCACCATGTTAAGAATACTGCAATAGATGAGTAGGAGGACATCACCTTCATGTTGAGCTTCCATCCTAGGCAACACGGGCAGCTTCTGCAGGACGCAACAAGTGAAAGTACACAGAATTTTTAACCATTGCTGGTACTGAATGCAGGAAGGTTATCACACAGCATGTAACACTGTATTATTTATGGGACAAACTACACTGGCTAAGCATGGCATGGTGATAATGCAGCATAAAGTAACAGAAAGAATACACACCAGAAGCAGGGAAGCTACTGAATGAAGGAATCTACTGAAAGCGGGCTCTCAGGAAACAGATTGCAACTGTAGCTTATTGCAAACGGCACTTCAAAGTAAGATAACTGGTATAACCTTATGGACAGGAAGGTCAAAAGAACTGCCAGGAGAACCACTGTTATGATTCTAAAAGCATCCTAGCTAAGCTAGAAGGGCATGAGGTCACAATACATAGAATCATGTGAGATTCTCCTTGTAGAAGAAAAATGCATTACCCAAGGAAAGCTATAGCAATTAATTGGGGTTTCTACAAGTTCATCATAACTCACAAAATGCAAAAGAGATCTGAATCACCTTAGTGACTTCTGGGCAACTTCTCCAAAGGAAAGACCAAAAGCTAGTCATCCTGGAGCAAGCAAATTATCCAACTGTGACAAACTGTGAGTACTGTACATTTATTGTACTTATCTACATAAACATACTATAAAGATATGTAGTGTGTGGAAAAAAAAGCTAGTGGGTTAGGTTCTAAACTGGAAGTTCCTCCAACTACAAAAAAACAGCACATCTTTTAAAACGGGTGTAGAGGAATAAGAAGACAAGCATTTTGCATATCAATGATGTAAAAAGTCTTTTGTGCAGAACACAGTTGAATGCAACTGGAGCTTTTGGAAAAGCTAAAAATGCAGACTTCCTTTAAGATATAACAATGACCTGAAGTTCCACTAATTCTTTGTAACCTATATGGAAAGGAAGCAATGCACTCAAATCAGCCTTGGCCAGGATCAGCTCTATTCTCTTAGAAGAGATGGATTTCTCATCAAAAAAGTCGATAGATGACTTAGCAAGATGGTTCATGGAAAGGCTGTGAAGGTTAAATCCAGGGTCTAACCATGTTCTAGGTATTCATGACTTGGGTCCCATGCTGTCACATGAAAGGAAAAACACCCCAAGTCATCTCCTTATTTGGCTAGTGGAAAGTGGTCTACTGGACACTGAAAATGATTTCTAACTCTGTGAGAAGTATACATCCTTGTGTTCCTATTTTTTCCTCCTGCTGCTGCTCATTCTCATTTGGGGATTGTAGCTGAATCTGAGCACACTATTGACCCTATTTCTCAAGGCTGCATCGACATATGTCTTGCATATGAGGAGTTGGATTTTGTTCAACTAATGAACAAGAGACTTTTTGTTCCCTTGCTGAAAGTCCAGAAACTCAAGTCCCTAACTTGTTTCCCAGACAGACAGAGAGCAACAAACTGGGGAGTTGTACCTCATGCAGAAAATGACTTTGGCATCCTGAGATGTAGATAATGTGTGGTGGTGAAACATGTCCTAGATCTAAACTGTGCATGTCATATCTCACACCACCCACCACATACATAGACATTTATATAGAGACACACAAGGAATGTTGATAAGAATTGTGTTGGCCCGTGATTTTTATCAAGTTTTGTTTACCTTTAAACAGATGGATTATCCTCTTACAGGTATGCTAAAAGGTACAGTAATACAGCCCCATGTTTGAGGTCTTGATACCCTGTGTAGCCAAGGTCAGACTTTCTTCCTTCAATAGTCTAACTTTTTGGACAGTTTGTCTGGAGACTGGCCACTGTGATGATGGGATTTCTTCCCCTGGTCCAGCCTAACTAAAACTGACAATAATGCAGACTTATTTGAATATGAAGAGGTAACTTCTGAAGGACTGATACTTCTAGTTTAACCTATGGAATATTCACAGACTCCTTTATATAATGTTTTTTTACAAACCAGAAGAACAGGGAAAAGACGATCCAGAAGGATTAGGTATTGGTCTACACAGATCTCTACATTTGTCAAAGATTTCTCTGATCCCCAAAACCTGAATGACCTTAAAGAAAGAAGAAATCTTGAAGAACAGGTTAACCTTGGGGATAGGGACAGGCCTACATTACCTTAAAGAGAAGCAGCTCAATGAAAAAAAAGAAAACATAATATGAAAGCAAACCCTCCTTCATGGTAAAGCTGTCTTGCAATCTCTCCTGTCCATTTAATACCAGGCTCTCTTTTCATGTGTCAATATTTGAAACATACACTTCTAATTATCTACAATACAAAGCATCCAGAAAATTATGAACATTTTCCACAACAACTTAAATCATTTCTGAAAAAAAAATTTAATGCAATACACAGCCCTCAAAAAAGCATTTCATTATTGCCAAGTCAGAATGGAAATGCCAGAGTGAGGCATGACTTTCAATCACAACTCATTAGTGGAATTAAAGGGATACTTCTGAAAAGTTCAAAAATTATATTAAAGCAGTTATCTAAAAATGTCACTGGGGCATCTCAAAAATGCCTCCAAGGAAACAAAATTCCAGACAAAGATTTGGTCAACTAACATCTGCATTCATTCTCCCTACAATGAATTCTAGAACTATACAAATTTCCTATGACAAATCTCAACTAAAAAACTAAGACAACACAGTCTGAAAGCAGCTTTCAATATCAGCAAATTAATCAGGAATAATACCAAAAATACAAGTTTTACTGCACTATTCATCAGTGTAGCCATGTTAGTATTCCCGAATGAAACCCACAAATGGTACTAACACAGATGATGCCTGTCAACAGGCGGCACGGAAGTTCAGTGGTTAAGATCTTAGTCTCTCAGTTTCAGTTTCCATCCTGATCTCCAGCCAGTGCATAGGGTTGCATATTCTCTCCACATTTGTATGGAATTTCCTCACATACTCAGATTTCTTCCCACAAATATACTGGTTGACTGGATACTCTAATGTGCCCATGTTTACTGGATTTATCTTTACCCTTATGGCCCGGGTCATGGCTGAAAAGGGCCCATGACTACTAGTTCCCTTAACCAGTTAACAAAAGAATAAATTGAGTTACATTAAAATATCATGGGGATGTATCTACGCAAGTACTCAGGCAGTTAACAAAAAGGACAATTACCACTAATGCAAACATCTTGGGAAATGAATGAATGGTGTCAGGTGAAAAAGACTACAGTCCCACTAGTCTGACTGGATGAGTCTGTCTTTATCTTGGTTTGCACTGCTCAGTAAAAGGGAGAGATGAATCAGACATTTATCTGGAATGCAACACATTCTTGTTCAATACTCAAGAGTCTTCTATGGACCCCAAAGGGTGCTGATGGGATTTGCCCACATGCAGTGATACAACCACTGAAGCCAAAGGAGTCAAAAGTGACCATCAGCTCCAGCTGTGTAGCAGCCATTAATGCCAACGACTTTTGCTTGTCAAAATAACTGCAAAGGACTGCATGATGGGTTTCCTGTGCCACACATACAGGATGAGTGTAGAAGTGCTGCCTGAAATATATGAATGGCAGCAGTTCAGATTACTGGAAAAATATGAACTTGATGGTGCTGCAGCCAGAAATATTCTGCCAGTTTGATTGAGAGAAGTCTGTCGTCACTGGGTACATGTTAAGCAGCTGCACTGTAGTAAAACATGAAAAAAATTTTTTTACTACCTAAAAATTCTTCAATGAAAGTAAGTAAAAAAATAAGACAACAAACGGGCAAAACTACAAGTGGGTTGGAAGTCAAGGCTTTTTAAGCAAAAACAATGAATTTTAATTTTAGTTGCAAAAAACTGTAGAAAAAAATGAAGTGGGGGTTAATCTACACCTTCTCATTTAGGGCTGTTCTACAAAAGAATAGTGCTAGACATCTGAAAGGTGAAGTGATGTCCAAAAGAACAGTATTTTAAAGAAACTGCAAATAATTGCCTCTGAATGTCAGGAAGAGCTATTTAAGGAAAATCTAGAACCTTCGCATCATTAGAAAAATCTGGTAGTTTAAGACAGATGTACCTGTTATGAACTATGATAAAAGCAACAGTTTGCCTCTGAACACCTATCTGTGACGTCCTATATGAAGCTTGGCAAGTGAGTAATAGATCTGACAGCTTAAAAAACATCTGGATTTTTTTCATCTTCTTCAGAGTCTGTGTCAGCTTCAGAGTCTATGTCAGTTGTTACAACAAAGACTTATTCTCTTTCAGAATCGTCCTATTATATTTACACAATATGAAATATCATGACTGTCCTGAATAACTGCTGCTATAGAGAACATCTTTGCTGCCCAATGGATTAAGTTCCTGCATTTAGTAATACACTCAGAGATAGATTTTTTTACCAAATGCTGCTCATTATGAACATTCAGCTAAATATTCATAAGTGGGCTCCCCCTTCTTATGTAATGAATTCTAAGATTACACTTAATCCTAGAAGAAATAAAAGTCAGGTTCTGTAAACCTGATAACACCCCTCTTGTAATGTCAGAATTCAGACAACTAATTGGATAAATGATTCAGTTCCCTGTAGGAAGAGAAGGGACCATTGTAAGAGTTGTTTTTGTTTGTCTTTCGGCTTTTCCCGGTAAGGGGTCGCCACAGCGGAACTCTGGTCTGCTAATGATTGGCAGTAGATTTTTACGAAATGCCAAGGTGCCAGCTCGACGCCCAACCTTCAACAAAAGCACGCCCATTTACACACACGTCTTTCGAACGCTACCCAACTGCGGGGAGGACATGCAGATTCCACACAGAAGGCACTCCCAAGCCCAGCCAAGAATCGAACGGGAGAACCTCTTGCTGTGAGGTAACAATGCTACCACCGTACCACCGCGGCATCCTAAGAGTACCTGTATTTATAGGCACCTTGGGAAAAAGCTTTGACACACCTACAGGACATTCCATTATAACTGCTTTTGTTGCTATGGGCCATGCCATGAAACATTACAGCCTCTCCAAACATCAAAAAGAGCTCAGCATAAAGTACAGTTTTGTACCTACCATAAATGTAGATGTCCGATAGGTATGCATCTGCAGTCCTAACATATGGGTTGTCCTGCCTCAGGCAGCCCTTCGGTCGGCCGGATTCCAAAGTCTGGGTCTGGCCTCTGCTGATGTCGCACTTCACCTGACGTCACAACTGCTGGGGTATAAAGGCATCAGCCGACGCCATTTTCCTCAGTGTTTCTTGCCCCAGATGCCAGGTGCCCTCTAGGAAGGCTAAATTTGGATAAATGCAAATAATTCCAAACAGTAGAGAGCAAAAAATAAATATATATATATATACATATATACAAACAAATACACCATAATAGATTCCCCCAGCTAGCTAAGACAGGGGTAAATACCCTAGGAATACCACAGAGGGGAAGGGGGGTGGGTAATCCTGACTGCAGATGCATACCTATCGGACATCTACATTTATGGTAGGTACAAAACTGTACTATGTCCTTCAAGGATGCATCTGCAGTCCTAACATATGGGTAGAATACCATAGCCAAACTGGGGGAGGAGGCACTAAGATAAAGATGGTGTAGTTAAGATCCCTTGCAAAACAGCAGTTGCAAAACCTGCTCGGGATCTGGAGTATAAGGGAAGATTATAATGCTTAGCAAATGTATGCACGGAGCTCCAAGTAGCAGCTTCTAAAATGTCTTTGGTAGCCACTCCTCGTAGGAAAGCTGTAGTGGTGGCTGTAGCTCTTGTGGAATGAGGTCTGATATTTTCAGGAGTTGTCTTTCCATGAAAAGAGTAACAAAATCGAATGCAATTTCCTATCCATTTTGAGATTGTCTGTTTTGAAATTGCTTTTCCTTGCATTCCTGTTGCATATGCTACCAGAAGCTGGTCAGTTTTCTGTTGGTCTTAGTTCTGTCCAGATAGTAGCGTAATTGTCTGTGCACATCCAAGGTATGTAGCAGTCTTTCCCCCCTATTCTGTGGGTTGGGGAAGAATGTAGGTAAATGAATCGCTTGGTTCAATGATACTCTGGAGACCACTTTTGGCATAAAGGTAGGGTTAGTTCTGAGAGAGACTCTATCCTGATGGAAGATAAGGAAGGGTTGTACTGCCATTAATGCCTGTAACTCAGATACCCTTCTTGCTGAAGTGATTGCTAGCAGGAAAGCAGTTTTCCAAGACAAGAACTGTAAATCTGCTGTTGCTGCTGGTTCAAAAGGAGGAAGTGTTAACTTTTCCAGCACAAAGTTGAGATCCCATGTAGGTAAAGGTGGTTTCCTTGGAGGTTTTACATTTTGATTCCTCTCAAGAACTGCCTGAGTAGAGGATGAGAGAAGACAGGAGGATCCATGTTGTATTCTGCTGAAATTGCTGGTGCATGAATCTTAATGGAGGAGTAGGACAGGCCATTGTGGAACAGTTCTGCTAAGTATTCCAGGATGTGTGCTATGTTTGCCAATGAGACATTTTCTCCCTTTGCTGCACTCCAAATGAGGTATCTTTTCCACTTGGCTGAATAAGTTTTCCTTGTGGAGGGTCTGCGTGCCTCCAGGATTATGTCCTTAACCCTCTGAGATAAATCTGGGTTATTTTGTTTTATGCAATATTCCAAGCAGCTAGCTGCAGTGTTTTCAAGTTTGGATGTAGGATCTTGTAGTTGTTCTGAGTTAGAAGTAAGGGACATAGAGGTAAAGGCCATGCGTGTGTCCGAGACTTGCTTCTCAGTAGCGGGTACCAATGTTGCCTCGGCCAGTCCGGAGCTATCAGGATTACCCTTGGCTGATCCTCTTTGATCTTCAGTAGGACTCTGTACATTAAAGGAAGAGGTGGGAATGCATATGCTGTCAGGTTTTTCCAGCTGAAGGAAAGGGAGTCCACCCTCCAAGCAAGTGGGTGGTATGCTCTTGTGCAGAATTTCTTCAATTGGTGGTTGTGTGGGGAGGCGAACAGGTCTATCTCTGGTAGTCCCCATTTCTTTGCTATGGCTTTGAAGATATCTGGATGCAGCATCCATTCGTGAGCATCCGTGGTAGTTCTGCTTAAGGTGTCTGCTAGTGAGTTTTCTTTTCCTGGTACAAATCTGGCCTGAAGTTGAATGTTGAGATTCAGGGCCATATTCCACAGGTCCACTGCCATCCGGCATAGAGGATATGAGTGTGTACCTCCCTGTTTGTTGATGTACCACATGGCTGTGGTATTGTCCGTCCTTATCAGCAGGTGACCTTGTTGTAGGAGTGGTCTGAATGCCTGGATCGCATGTTTCACTGCCAGCATCTCCTTTAGATTTATGTGTAGATTCAGCTGGTCTTGGGTCCATAGGCCTTGTATACACTTGTCCACCATGTGTGCCCCCCAGCCTAGGTCTGAGGCGTCCGTGGTGATGGTCTGGCTTGGATGAGGTTTGTGGAAAGGCAATCCTCTGTTCAACTGACAGGCCTGAGCCCACCACAGGAAATTTTTGCTTCAGGCATGGAATTATTGGAATCTGGGCTTCTAGACTGTGCTTGTGTTGAGACCATGCGTTCCTTAGGTACCATCGCAACTTTCTCATATGCAGCCTGGCATGCGGAATCAATATTATGCAGGATGCCATGTAACCCAGGGCTTGCAGGACTTTCCTTGCAGTAAGCTGAGTTTGTGTTGTTAATGTCATGAAATAGACTGGTAGTTGCTTTTGTTTTTCTTCTGTGAGAAAAGCCATCTGAGTTGATGTATCCAGTTCTGCACCCAAGAATGTTATCCTTTGGGATGGTACTAGTCTTGACTTTTGCATGTTGACTGTGTATCCCAAGGCTTGCAGCAGTTGTATGACCTTTTCCAAATCTTTTGTTAATTTTGCCTTGTTGTCCGCTTGTATTAGGCAGTCGTCCAGGTATGGGTAAATTTGAATTCCCTGGAGACTGCAATGAGCAATTACTGATGCCAGGCATTTCGTGAATACTCTGGGCGCAGTAGATAAGCCAAAGGGCAATGCTGAGAATTGATAATGCTCTGATCCTGCAAGAAATCTGAGGTGTCTTCTGCAATCTGGTCATATAGGGACGTGCAGGTATGCCTCCTTGAGATCTAGAGTCACCAGCCAAGACTCCTTGCCCAGCATGAGAAGAAGTTGCTGGAGGGTCAGCATTTTGAATTTTGGAACAATGAGGTATGTGTTCAGTACGGACAAATCGAGAATAGGTCTCCATTGATTTTCTTTTATTGGTACAAGGAAAAGCCTGGAGTAAAATCCTTGGCCTTGTTCCATAGGCGGTACCTTTTCTATAGCTCTCATCCTTATTAAGTTGTTGATTTGTCTTAGAGCGTCTGTTTTTTGGCTTGGTGGTAGGTTTGGCATTCCTCTCTTTTTTGGTAGAGTGTGGAAGTGAAACCTGTAGCCCTTGTCTATTGTTTGTAAAGTCCATTTGTCTCCTGTAATGTAATGCCAGTTGTCGGAAAATAAGGCTAGTTTTCCGCCCAAGGGTGCTTCCAGTTGTTCCCTGGTAGGCGGAACCAGAGCCAAGTCATTGTGTCTGCCCTGTGGAAGTGGTTGTAGTTGAATCTGTGGCAGTACTTCTCTGGTTGGTAGGTTGCCACTGACGTCCCCTGTAGGCACCCCTAGATTGACCTCTGCCTCTTGGGCATCTATTTCTGCCTCTCTGTGCTCTGGAGTTGTCTGGAAAGGACCAATTCTTCGAAGGCCAATTTCTGCTAAACGTCGGAGGTTGGACCTGTAAGAAATCCTTGACTGTTTGGACAGATTTTGCTTTTTCTTCCACCTTCTTTAGAACCTCCTGTGCAGGGGAGCCAAACAAACTTTGTTTCTCCATAGGAGCATCTAGTAGTTTTGACTAAACATGGTCTGGTAAGGATTGTTCTTTTAACCAGGCATGCCTTCGAATCACTGTTCCAGTCATAGCTGATCTAAAGGAAGCCTCCAGTGCATCATAGCCACATTTTAAGAAATGGTTACTGACCTGCTGAGAGTTATGTACCAAATCCTGAAGGGACTTGCATTCTATAGGTTCAGGAGAGGATAGTTTTTTATTTAGCTGGTCTAACAAAAATTCCTGGTACTGGATCATGTGAAATTGACAGTTTAAGGCCCTGGCCGAAACAGTAGCAGAAGTATAAACCTTTTTACCCCATCTCTCTAATGCTCTAGATTCCCTTTCAGAGGGAAGAGGGTTTTTGGCAGAGGCAGCTGCCACACCTTTAGGGCCCTGTGAAATGGTTTCAGGGTCTGCAACAGGAGCCTTATACAAATGGTAGTGTGTGTCCGGGACCCTGTAATATCTGTCAGGCTTGGCAGGGGCCGGAGGAAGAGAATCAGGGGCAGTACAGGCATCATTATATGCATCAACAACTGCTAGTACTGGAGGAATGGCTAAAGGCCTATGCTGAGGTAAGTGTAAAAAAGTCCTTAGCCTTTTCCTTGAATCTGAAAAATCCTGGCCCTGCCATTGGAAGTGTTCCCTCATAGCATGTAAGGTTTCCCCAAAAGAAAATTCTTCAGGAGGAGAAGCAGAAGGAATGGAGTCTTCTGCATCTGAATCCTCATAAGGAGAATATGGGCCTTCCTGAGGGTCTGAAATATCGGAGTCATCCGAGGAATAGTCTGTAGAGACAGGTTCCGGGGGTTCAGTCCTAGGCCTCTTATCTGGAGGAGGCTGAGAGGCCCTGTCTGGGTGAGGTTGGGATCCCATGATCAAAGAAATGAGATCCTCAGCCAGGCTGAGTATTTGGGAACTAGAGGTAGGCCTATGTGAGGGAGTTTTAGCAGGTAAGGCCTTAGAAGATTTAGCTGCTTTAGCCCTGGAAAAAGCCTTGATAGACATAGAAGCAGGGGGTCTAGCAGCCCCACGTGCAGGGGTAGATATGTCTAAAGGAATAGTGTCTGACAATTCCTGGGTAGCTGCTTCTGTAGCCGTAAATTCAGTAGCAGATTCAGCCATGCTCTGTGAGGCCTCGGCTATCGGAGGCATGCTTTCGGCCGAAGGAAGAACCGAGGACTCTGTTTCAGCCGAAACCGAGACACTCGCGGTTGGCCTAACCGTGGTTTCAGCCGAAACCGCGGACCGCGAGTGTCGGTCCTTTTCCTTGCGCTTTTTAGCTAATTGTGTAGTCGGAGTCTCCGACGGCATTTTGTATGCAAAAGCGGGACCAAAAAACTCCTCTGCAAACTCCGACCGACGTCTAAGCGTCCGTCGGTTGAAGGAAGCACAGGCTAGACAAGCTGATACGTCGTGGTCTGGGCCTAAGCAAGGAAGGCAATAAGAGTGGAAATCCTTATGAGGTATTTGTTTCCCACAAGTTAAACAATTATTCACTTTGTCTGACATCGGCTGAGGCAAGAAAGAGTCCCCAACGGGGTACTTAGCTTTTTTAGAAGTCTTCGGTAGTAGAAATCTCTGGATCTGACCGACCGGCACTTGCGAACAGCTTCTGCTTCGGGCACCGCGCGCCAAGAAAGACTGAGGAAAATGGCGTCGGCTGATGCCTTTATACCCCAGCAGCTGTGACGTCGGGTGAAGTGCGACATCAGCCGAGGCCAGACCCAGACTTTGGAATCCGGCCGACCGAAGGGCTGCCTGAGGCAGGACAACCCATATGTTAGGACTGCAGATGCATCCTTGAAGGACATCAAGGCTCATCTGCTGGAGACATGAAGCACCACTCTTGGAGGTAATCAAACCGGAAGATGATTCAGCAGGGAAATGAAACAGCCAAAGATCCCTTCTCAAGAATTCCCTGAGACATGATGGGTCAATTTTTATGATCAATGTCTTTTAGCTATAATGAATATTTTTGTCAGTGAAGCTGACCTTGCCACTAATGGTGTTACTGACAAGACAACAGTCATCAGTGGTCATCTCCTGGACATCTTTTAGAACTAAGAGTACAGGTTCATAGGTTGTTACTAGGCTATCGGCCCTAGGGCCTATACACGCCTAGCCATAATAATTCCATGACTTCAGCTACCAAATACATGAAGCTGAATACACAAGTTTTTCAGTTAAACCAAGTGCCCATCAATACAGGGTGAAGTAGGCATCTAAGAGGGTAAATTCTAGTGTATGTGCTTTCATCAACAGTCAGCAGCCCATCTAACAACGGAAACTAACAGATTTTCATGTCCTTTCAAACCTATTATTGCCAGAACAATTAAGAAAAAAGGCCTCCTTTCACTTAGTCAGACATGGACCTGGTCTAGCTATGAAGGTGTTTCTCACCACTACAGATTCAAACAGACATCATTTTACTTTTGTGATAATGACTACCAATTGAAAACTATGTTTCTGCAATATTCTAGAGGGGAGGGTTGGCATAATGGTTACAGTCTTAAGCTCACAAATACAACGTACACGGTTTCGTTTTGACCCGTTAGTCTGCAGACTGATAGACTAATATTTACCTATGGACTATCTTCTTTTACCAAGAAAGCAATATATATTACTGCAAAATTTAAACAATGACATGGTGTGATCTACATGCATAGAAAATGCAGTGAGACAGCTGTATTTGCTTTTTCTCTTAACAGCAAAAGTGAAATAAAAAGTTATAGCATTTTAAAGGACCTCAAAGAGAAAAGGCACATAAGATAACATGCTAGAAAGACCTCTTCCAAAACTGGTAACATACAATAAGCGATAAAAGTTGTGTTTCCAGGTTAGAGTATGAACACTTTCAGCTGCATAAATGAAATTAAATGCCTAGATACATCTCCTTTTATGGCTGTACCTCTGCTGAGTTGATGGCAATGACAGGAACCTTGAGGGTGTACATTACTGGTCCCCAGAAGTGAAATTATAATGAAAACTATAAGCACAAGTTAAGGCGCGAGTTTCTACAGGTATTTGCTTACTGGACAAAACTGCTTCCAAGATCAGTTTCAGCCTGGAGCAGAAAATTCATGGAATGAAAAATCTGACAAACCACTCATAGAAAACAGACATATTCCTGCAAAATCTCTTCAGGTGATGGTAGACCAGACTCAGCTCAAAACTTTTATTTTATACCACCCTCAGATTGTGATCAAGAATAAAAGGCAAACAAAAAAGAAATTGATTTTTAGTTTGCTAGCTGTTTAGAAGTGTCCCTTTTCAAGGGTGACCTGGAAGTACTGTCTGGTTAAGTGACTTGGTCAAAGTCATACAGAAGGCAAATAAAAACAGAATGACTCAAAACCTGCATCCCTGGTTACAGGAAGCAGCTCATTAGCAGTTTAGAGCCTCAATCCACGGTGCTAATAACAAAATTAAATGGCAGTGTTTAATAAAATATAAGAATTTGGAAAACAGGGACGTACTGCAAAGAACATGTATGTATCCTAAGACATAAACAAAAATACCTCATTCTGACAGTAACCCCTAAAATAATAATACAAGAACACCCATAAAAATCAAACAGATGACACTGTTGTGATAGTGGCCCATACACATAACACAAGCTATAAAGCTGCAAAGCCTGCGCAGACAGCACAATATTACAGTACTGTAAACTAATCAGAGAACACAACAGACCTGAAAACGGCATGTACAATGAAGAAAGGTACCAACAGAAAAGGACACAACTTTAAAAAGTAAGCACCACTGCTTAAATGAATGTAAAAATGTGAACTAAACTTTTACCTCAACACTTAAAAATCAGAAGGAAATCAGATGTGCTAAAAAAAACCACTGTGCACAACAAAACACAAAAAATCCACTTCTTTTATTTGTTTCAGCAAAAGCAAGTATATATAAAACTAAAATTCATATACTATAAATAATGAACAGTGTAATAATGTTTACTAAGAAATTATACTTTTGGGGGCATTCATGAATAAAACAACATGAGATTCACTTTCAAGGTAATAAAATGCCTCTCAAAGAAAATTTTACTGGTAAACATTGTTACACTTTATAATCCTTGACATTTTACTCTGTTAGAGGTACTAGCTACAATAACAGAACATTTGAAATGCATGTATCGGATAGTCTTCAATCCAAACCTATTGCCAAAATTAGAGAATATGTTGCAAGGAATGTTCTTCCTCTCCCAATTAAAATAAAAACAACACATGTTGCCAAAATTTAAAAATATGTTACACAGAATGCTTCTCTCCCAGTTAAAATAAAAAATACCTGCAAGACATGCTTGACATCAGATGAAAGATTAAATCTCCATTTCAAGCATGCCTTTTTAAGTAGCAGGGATCTCCTTGTCACTATGCTATTACAAGCTAGCTATGCTATTGCAAACTAGGATGTTCAGAGCAATGTTGGAACAATAAACAATCTTAGTAGGGCAGAAACAGCAGAGAAAAAGGCGAACCAACACTTTTAGAAATAAAGTTAAATAGCTGTGTGCTTAAAGATGTCTTTGTACTTAAACTGTGAATAAACAAACATCATAAAATTATATTTATTTTGCTGAAGATGTAAATCTGAGATGCAGGCTGCATGAGATGCTTCATATGTTTTACTTATCATTAAAGCTGATGTTCACTGAATGTCCCTTTGCAAGTGGAAATGGATACAATGGCATCAGTCTCTACATAAACAATAACAGTCAGATATGGCTTTTCCTTTCACCTTTAACTACTATGTGTGTTACCCAATATTTTTTTTTAAACCTGAACTTCAAAAAAGGCATTATATGCTACAAACACAAAACTTATAGAAGATTCGATAGAATACATAAGCTCTTAATTAAAAAAAAAAAAGATTTTCATTATGGCACATATAACCTGAAAACAAATAACCCCATCTCCCTCCACCAAAAATTCCTTTGGTTATAAAGTAAAAGCACAAGAAAATAAATTGCACCATCTAGTACATGTGGATTCAATGAGATTATTTTGGTGTTCGTGGGACCTGTATACACCCACATTTTTCCTGATTTCCTATACACTTCTACCAAACAAAGATCCACATGTTAGGCTACAGAAAAGTAGAAATAAATGTGTTTAAAGGTAGAATTTTAATGCTATGCAGAAAAGACTGAACAAGGGAATGCAAAACACAGCGTGACCTTAACAATTTTAGTCTACTTGTAATTAAGCATGTTGCAATGCAAAACTGTGTGCATCTTGCCAAAGTCTGACCATGGCACTTCACTTTCCTTTTGGTTTCAGAGCCATACCACAGCCAATAGCAAGTTACTATATGCAGCTACAGTAAATAAATCCATATATGCTTTTTTGTAGAGCCACTGAAAACAGTGGGGCATTAGACAGTAAGACCAGACTGCAGCAGAAAATTGAAAAAGAAATTCCACTGGAGATGATCTGTTTCAGAACAGGGGTGGCAGTCTATCTCCCAACAAGACAATATTTCATGTGTATCTACTCAACTAGCATATATTGATGTAAAAACAGTTTACTGTTACCTCTACTTCATGTGCCTTTTACACAGCAAGTGACACATTAAAAACTCACTTAAAATGTCTTTAGTTTATGTAACTGTCAAACACCTACAGACGGATGTACTTTTTGAGCAGATAAACCACAGAGAAGGGAGCAATCCAGTCCTGAGAAAGATGCCGCACTGCAAAAGCATATGTAGGCACCATAGTGCATATGAAAGCATGGATTCAAGGTGCGAGTGACAGCAACATTAATGCAGTAGTTTTGACAACCTTACTTCAGAAATAATTATGCAGTAATGGCCATGAAAACGGCACTGACGTGCAGAATTTGTGCACCATATTTTGCTCATACACTAAGTGCAATCTCCAAATGTTTGGTTGCTGCAGATATTTACCATAACAAACACCATAGGGTACAAGAATGGAGCATACAGTTTTGTATATCAAAACTGCAACTTTCCTAATGACATTCTGCATTGCTGACAGTTCATTAGCGTCTTAGTGATTTGGAGGATCCAGTATTAAGCAATTCAATAATCCTGTTAAGGAAAATCCACTTACCACCACCACCACCACCACAAGAGGTTCCCTTTTTAAACTACATAAGGCTGCGGTACCAATTGCTGGAACCTCTGCAGAGGTATTTTACCTTTTCCAGTCTACTTTACCCTAGAAACACTGCTTGTCATAGTAGTAAAATCTGGCAGGTGAATCCAATGGCCGTACAACTTGTGCGTGAGTATTACCATATTTTTTCAAATAAGACTGTTTTCACTTGTATGACTGTCACACTGTCATAGTAAGCCACTTAAAACTGGGGGGGGGGGGGGGGGGGGCAACCCATGTCTGTAGCAGCAGAACAAAGGAATAAATTAATGCGTCTTTTCTGCTTCAGCTGCTGTCTTTAAGGCAGAAATGAATCATCCTCCTCTGCTTCTGGGTGGGGCCCAGGGTCACTCAGGCAACGCATAAGACGCTGACTGCTTGGACTATCTTCACCTCTGTGGATGGGTGCCTTCTCATTGCCTTTTGTTTGAGGAATCTTTACATCCATAACTATTCCATTCTCATCCATTCCAGGCTTCTCAGTCTCTGTGATCATATCAAGGGAATCAGGGGAAGCTGGATCAATAGTAATTCTTGGTATGTCCTTAGACTTTGGGTTGGAATCGAATGTTATTGGATCTAGTGAGAAGGGAAATAAAAATGCAGTGTCAAATCACCATTTCTGTCTAGGGTTTTAGAATATTATAACTGCACCATTTAAACTTAAAACATTAACAAACATCACTAACTACTGCTCTAGAAAACATGCTTCCACTGAAATTACAGACAAGCCAACCCCAAACACCATATAATGTGCAGCCATCTACATCTGAAAAAGTAGACATTATTCCCAGTAACTTGCATTGCTAATGTTAGCACCTACTGGACTGTGTTGAGTAACTTTTAGTTTGATAAATATTCCATTTATTGTGTGGACTACCCCAAGGACTCATTATTACAATGTGCATCTTTGAAATGCTACACCTTTGGATAACTTATTGAACAATTCCATGTTTAACCCCATGAAAAAGGAAAAAATGTGCATAAGTGTACGTGTGTGTGTGTGTGTGTGTGTGTGTGTGTGTGTGTGTGTGTGTGTGTGTGTGTGTGTGTGTGTGTGTGTAGATGTGCATTTTAGTAATGGACCATGATTAACAGTGAAATACATATGCAGTCTACATGAAAAAAATATTTTAACATACACCCCATAGGTGCATGCAGAAACTTATTTTCTGCTCAAACTTCATAATTTTATCCTGACAACCTAACATTTAAAATGTAAACATTATTCTAAATTTTGTTCACTACACAACTAAAAAAATCATACATCACTTTCCCTTTTGTTTCAATTTGTTTTTAAATTTTAAGAGTTGGAAAAAAGACACTACAAAATCACTATAATCGGATATAAACTAAGTGATAGGGAAATATATCACAAATAACTGTTTTAAATGTAAAAATTTAACAATAAAAATTACAAAAAAATATAATATGACATAAGTGACAGTAAACACTTAAATATAAATGCTATAAATCTTAATTGGTTCAAATAGCCCATTTTCATTTGTCTTCTTCTCAACAGGAAAGGAACACTATGACCCTTGTCTGGGGTAGAAACTTAGTACCCCTCCCCCACAGCATTCCATGCAACTGTCACTGTTGCTGGCCCCAAAAAAATTTGTTCACAATTAGGTACCTCGTTTTCCCCAAGAGCAGTTTTTAAATTCAACTAGGAAATCACCATGAAGGTGATTTTTTTTTTTAAAAAACGCAGACATCCACTGCAATGCAAATCAAAACTTACCATCTGCTGCAACCAGCAACCAAAGTTTTCCATTTTGATTGCTGAGTTTCTGATGGAGTACGATGAAGAGATCCATACCATCTACATTAGTTTAAATAGTTCTAAACATTCTGAACTCTGTGAACCATAACGTTTGTTACACTCTGCATACCTGACACAACCTTGTATGCCATATAATCATTAGTTTATTTACAGCCTATGCATGCCATCAGTAATTTATGTATACCCAAGGTACACAACACTTAAATGGACTTAAACTAATGAGGACCAAGAAAACTAACAGTTAAGTTCACTTAAATGCAACACAGAATCCACCAAAAAACACCAAAGTATTAAAAAGCAGAAAAAAGCATTAAAATTCAATAAAACTAGTAAACAAAATTAAAATAAAAAGGAAATGGCACATGCAAATTAATGTTACATCCCTCACTCATAAAAAAATTGAACATAAACCTTAAACCCAAATAAAAAAAATCTAATCTAACATACTGAACACAGCACTACTAATACAAATGCATGCCAACATTTAAGAATCAAACATAAAAAATAAAAATAGCTCACTTAATGCTCATAAAAATTCATACAAAATGGGCAATGACAATGAGCAGGAAAGTTCTACCCCATCAAAAAACAAACAAAAAAAAAACTGTTCCAGTCTTCAAAATTAAGAAATTAAAATCAAAAACATATGGAAAAAATCCCACCTATAAAAAAGAACTAACCCACACACGACTCTACAGAACTAACCGTAAAATATGTATAATATACACACACAAACACAGACACACACTACAGCTTAAAAATCAATGACACATTTAAAATAAAAATGTATACAGTTTTCTACTCAACTCTTTCCCCCAAAAAAGATCAAGCAAGGCCACAGTCACAGTTAAAACCAAGATACATTAACAATGTCTGAAACAAAATTAAAATCACACCAACCTTTCAAAATAAGTGGCTACCTAGAGACGCAGCTCATGAAATCTACAAAAATCTTCTCTCTTGTTATTTGAAGTCTTCTCTGTCCTGAAAAAAACCCCCACGTAACAAACAGAGTTACTAGTAATAAGACATACCACACCACTTCAGGACCTAAACTCCAAACTCACTTATATGTGAATGAATCCCTAAACCCTATGATGTCAAACACAAAAGACATGCACAGATAATGAACTCCCTCCAAAAGGTTGATCATGCAATCTAATCCTTTAGTACCAGGAATAACAGAAAATTATGCATACCCAACACATACACAGACACACTTTTTATATAAGCATACTATTTCTTTCTATTTATTTGTATATATTTATCAACATCTGTGTGCGTCTGAGAGAGAGCACACACACCTACACCCATGTCTGTGTATATGTAAATACACATGTATCTGCCCACCAGAATCCCTATAACACATGTGAAAGTCTTATATACACTAAGTTATAAATAAAGTACAGTTGCGCAAGTCAACTTAACTGTAACAGTAAACTTAAAGCCGGTAAGAAGTAAAACAAAGTAGTTTAATAATGGAAGGAAATAATAAACAGCATTAAACAGTAAGTGCTTTCATCAAAATAGACTTCATCACACTCTGATGAAGTCTTTATTGTGATGAAAGCACTTATTGTTTAATGCTGTTTATTATTTCCTTCCATTAAACGGCTTTGTTTTACTTCTTACTAGTTTTAAGTTTTTTGATTTTCTTTTGTTTAGTACGGTTTACTGTTTTTCTTTAGTTACCTGTAACAGTACATGCTCAAAATCCTGACTGCCTTAGTGGTATTTTGGTTTATCTGCCAAGGTAGCCCACACTACTGGCCAGCTTTCAGAAGCTGAGACTCCGCTCCCTCGCTCTCTTCCTATGACAGCTGAATGGCTGAACATATCCTGAGGGGGAAGAATTTAGCTGTCACAGGAAGTGAGTGTTCAGGCTTTTTCACTTCTACATTTGAAAAGAGAAAAGTACCTAAAACTAAAATCATATAGCAAGAGTAAATTCACATCAGTTCACAATACCATATAAAGAACAAATCCAACAACAACCAAATTAAAGAGGTTGAAACCTGCCTCAAATATGCACAATTTGAGGATGGCAGATAGGTGCTGCCACTGAGGTAGTAAAGCATTTGAACATCTACTGTTACAGGTAAATGGGACTTGCACAACTGTACTAGTTAGTCATTTCCACTGCCTCAGTGGCATTTTGGACAGATTCCCAGGACCCCTGGAGAATGATCCTAACACAACCTGCTATGGACCTTGAAAAATAATCCAGTTTGTAGTGCTTTGTGAAGATATGTACAGAGGATCAGTTTGTTGCCTCAAGAATGCTTCTAGAGTCCACTGATTTCCAATATACCATCAAAGAGCCTAATGCCATAGTTGAGTGAGCCTTAACCTTGCCTATAAGAGATTTAGCATGGTGGGAGTGACAGGAAAAGTACAGTTACACAAGTTCCACTTACCTGTAAAACAATGGATGTTCCAACAACACACTATCTTATACTGGCATTTGGGTTGTAGTGCCCTACTACTATCTCTCTCTCTCTGGCAGTCTCTCAGAGCTACAGATTCTTCCTCTGCACATCTGTGGATGTGAATAACCATGAGAGCATGATAATCATTCACAACCATAGCAACAGTCCATTTTTTTCCCCTGGGGCCCTATAGGAAGAACACATGAAAAACGCAAAACCACACAACAAAACTGAAAAACAAAATAACAGCAGCAACTACCACCATCATAAAAAAAAAAAAAAAAAGAAGTTATGCACTCACCATAACATTCCATGTTTGTAGTCCATCTCGCCCTTCATTCTTACACATGGGTTGGGCTCTGACTCGTCCTTTTAGCAAGCTCAAAGTCTTCGAGTTGGTTCGTGGCTAGGTAGGTAACCCATGGTGCACCAGTATAATCCCCAGATCTTGTTTGCTGCTAACTATAGAGAGAAAGAATAAAAAACTATCCAGAAAAAAATAATAAAGGGTCTCCACTTGTTAAGAAAAAATTTTCTGTCTACAGATCCTTCCAGGAAGGGAGTAGGAGGGGTGGGTTCGTAAGAATGAAGGACGAGATGGACTACAACAAACATGGAAGTTATGGTGAGTACATAACATCTGTGTGACATCAGATTGGACTCATGTTGACCCAAATGGAATATTGCTGCCAACTGAACCCTAATTGTGGCAGCAGCAGAACCCTGGTGAAAAAGTACAGACAACAATTCCAAAACCACTGGAATAGATGCAGTATAAGGGTCAGCATTCATTTCTTTAGTCCAGATAGAAAACCTTCTCCATTTGCTGGTGTATAACTTTCTAGTGGAGGGTTTGTGAGAAGATGTAAGAATGTGAGTCACAGAGAGTGGGAAATCATGAAGCCTGACTAGGGATGGAACTGGAGCAGCCAAGCTGTCAAATTGAGGGTGTGGAGGTTGGGGTGAAGAGAGCCTGATGTGTGCATCAATAGATCTGGCACTGGGTCCAGAGTCCATGGGTCATCTAGTAGGCGAGGCCTGAGAAAGGGGAACCAAACCTGACGAGGCCAGTAAGGACTGATGAGGATCAATTTGCTTCCCGACAGTTTTGCTTTCTGAATCACCTTGGATATGAGAGGAAAGAGCGGGAAAGCATAAAGGAGACCCAGGGGCCAATTGTGAACAAGTGCATCTCTCGGTGACTCCCCCACAGGAGGGATAAAGGAAAAATAGCTGCTGCATTTGAAGTTGATTGGGCTGGCAAAAAGATTGCAGCAAGGCTGTGCCCATCTGCGGAAAATCTGTTCCGCTATTTCCTGCTTTAGAGACCACTTGTGAGGCATTAAGATTGCCCGGCTGAGTTTGTCAGCTATCACATTGGTTGTCCCCAGGATGTGTGTTGCCACTAGAAAGCGCTGGGAAGATATCGCCTATTTCCAAACCCGAACAGCCTCTCAACAGAGTGGGCATGATCTGGTTCAGCCTTGTTTGTTGAGATACCATACTACCGACATGTCTGATTGTATTGCTATTGTCCCAGGAGGAAGAAGGTCGTGGAGTGCTTGCAATGCCAAAAGCACTGCCCTCATCTCTAGGACACTGATATACAGGTAGGCCTCATGCTCTTGCCATGTGCCTCGGACAGTTCTGCCTAGATAATGCCCCCCCACCCTATCTGTGAGGCATCTGTGGTCACAGTAGCAATGGGTTGGCGAGGAAGGAATGGAGTGCCTGTCGTTAGCCAGTTGGGTTGGATCCACCAACGGAGGTCCTTTTTGCAAGACTCTTAACAGGATGTGATGGTATAGAGGCAGTTGTTGGAAGGACCACTGGGACGATAGGAGCCATTGAAGAATCCGCATGTGTAGTCCGGCCAGAGGCAATAGTAATATGGTGAAGGCCATGGTCCCTTGAAGTTTCAGCACAGTCTTTGCCTTGACTTTCCGGAGGGGGAGAAGACAAAGAACTTGTTGTAAGAGATTCTGTGCTCTTTCAGCTGGAAGATGAGCCAACATGGCGACTGTGTCGATTTCTGCGCCTATAAAACTCACAAATTGAGAGGACAATAAGGCAGACTTTTCCCAATTTATAGTAATCCCCAACTGGGCACAAAGTAGGATAGTGGCATCTCTGGTTTGAAGAAGCAGATGCCTGGTGGAGGTGGTCAGGAGCCAGTCATCCAGATATGGAAACACTTGGAATCCTAGACATCTCAAGTGTGCTTTCACTACTGCCATACATTTGAACACTCCGGGGGCTGTGGTGAGACCAAAGGGCAGAGCACAAAACTGGTAGTGACTGGCCCCCAGATGGAAGCGTAGATGGCTCCTCGATGCTCTGTCCATTTTTATATGGTAGTACGCATCTTGGAGGTCTACTGAGCACATCCAAGTGTCTTTTCCTAATAGAGGGAGTATAGACTGCAGTGTCACACTTGTCCTTCTTTATGGATTCGTTCAGTTTGCTGTGGTCCAAGATGGGCCTCCAGTCCCCTGTATATTTTGGCACTAAAAAGAATCTGGAGTAAGTTCCGAATCGTACTTGGTCTGCGGGGACAGTTTGGATGACTGTTTGTGAGCAACGTGTTCACCTCTACAGTTGCTTGATCCCTGTGATTGGGTGGAACATCTGGGATCCTCTTGGGAAGATAAGGTGGGAGAGAAAAGGGTGTGGAGTAACCTCTGGTAATAATTCTTAGTACCCATTTGTCGCAGGTGATACTTAGCCAGGCTTCTGAATACAAAGAAATGCTACCCCCAACCGGATCCAGAGAAACACAGTCAGGCCCCACATCAAGAGCGCTGCTAGGGCCAGCCTCGAAACGAATCGTGGCCTCCCTGGTTTTGCGGTCTGCCCCTGCCTCTAGGGCGACGTCTACCATTTGCTCCTCCTCCTCTACCTCTGAAGGAGAAGTCACCCTGTACATCCTGGAAAAACCTCTGGGACTTCTTGAACCACATTTTACCACCTCTCTGACCCTTGGGGTATGGTCTAGAGGGGAAGTTAAGACATACTCCCATGGCACAAAGCATTTTCCCTTCTTGCTTGCACCTGGCGAGTGTGTCTTTTACCTTGGGTCCAAACAAGGAAGAACCGTCAAAGGGGGCATTAGTAAAGGTAGACTTGAACAGCTCTGCAAAATTACAAAAGCGCATCCAGGAGTACCTCCCAAGGGAAACTCCTGAACCCGCTGCCCTGCTCGCTCCATCGGCTGCATAAGAAATCAGCCTCATGGATAAGTTAACAACGGAATTCAAGGTGGACAACTGAGCAGACACCTTAGCAAGGACTCCTTCAGTAGATGTACCTTGTAGAGTCACTCCTAACTCCTTAAGGAGATCTCTCTGAAGCCTCGTAAAATGTGTTAGGTAGTTCAGCGATCTGAAAGTGAATGCCGCTGATGAAAAGATATGCTTCCTGTACCTGTCCATAATTCGAGACTCCTTGTTCAGCGGATCGACAGAAGTCGTCTCCGCTAATTCCTTCTTAGTGGCCGCTGCCACCACCATGGCATCTACAGGACCACCCTTGGATAAAAATTCCATCTCCTTGGGGGCTGACAAAAATTTATTGGGTCTCATGGGGACTGGCTCCACAGCATCAGGAGTCTCCCTCACCTTTTGATTAACAAGCTCTAAAAGTTTGTCAAAAGGTGGAGACACTAAAGAGGCTGAAGGTTGAGACCTGAAAGCCTTCGGGTACACAGACTCCTCATCAGAAGGGGAAACAGTGGGCCAAGCCTCACCTCTGCTTAAGGATCTCTAAGATGTCCACAAAGGAGACATCATCAGAGGACAACTTGGGGGACCCTTCTGACTCCTCGAGGTCGGTGTCAGAGCTAAGAGACTCATCCTGAGAGTCTACATGCTTCCTCTCGCATGTTCTCTTCTGAGGGGATTCCTCAGAAGGGTATTCTGGGGAGGTCTTGGAAGAGTGGGGGCCACCAGCCGGGGGCTCCTGAGGCTGCGGGTCTCCGCTATCTAGAGAGGGAGTAGGTGCTGAGACGGAGGTTGGTGCCAAAGGGGGAAGGGTGTCGGTACCCCTGGGTGGAGCTGATGATCAGGACAGCACAATCCTCATCTCAAAGGCCGACCTCTCCGGGGTTCCGAGGACCTCCCCGGCTCAGAGGAGACTGAGGATGCCATCGGCTCCAGAGCCATGGGCTCTGAGATAGACGTAGGATCCGAGCTCACCCTAGCTGATGCACCCAGAGGGAGACTCGGAACCAAAGAGGTCCGGTTCCAGGTGTCCCTATCGAGGCTGACTAGGGAGCTTCGGCTCTTAGACACCACGGATGGCACTGAAGGTGTCAGAGTGGAACTCAGCTCCGAGACTGCCTCGGGAGGAGCTGGAACAGAGGGTTCCACAACCAGCCGTACTGAGCACTCCAGCTCCGAAAGCCCAGCACGGCTCGGAGGAGGAACCACAGAAGGGGAAATGGACTCAAGTGGCTCCAGAACTGACTGAGTCGGAACCAACAGCATTTTGGATAAGGCAGACTACTTCAGGAGTCTCAGCACTACTCTCTCCACATCTTCTTCTGATAGGCTCCTGGAAGATGTGGAAGACAGTGTGGGGGATCTAGACCTCTGTAAGATATGGGACCTTAAAGCTGGGGAGACCAGCAAAGGACCTCTGGACCGGCTCCAATGTTTATCAGTGGTCGGCTCTGAAAAGACTGGGGCAGACACTGTAGCTATAGCAGCTACGCCCTTGATCGGTTCCAAAATCAGTGGAGCCGAGAAGGGAGAAGACTTGTCTGGTTTTGACATTTTGGGAGGTGGTTCCTAGGCACCAGATGGCACCGGGGAATGCCTCTTGGAACGTTTAACCTTTTCTTTCTTAGATCCATGTGATTTAGAGGAGGAAGACGAACTGGCCAAGTCTTCCTCAAATGAAGGCTTAATGAGATCTTTTAATATTAGTTTATTCTTCTGCTCCTGTAATACCCTGGCACTGAAATAATGGCAAAACAAACATGTTTCTTGTAAATGGATGGCTCAGAGACAATACACACACAGTTGTTGTGACCATCGGTAATTGACATCTTCTGCGAGCATTTCACACATTTCTTAAACCCCGAGGGTTTATGATCTTTTGCCTCCTTAGACATAGCACTGAAGATGCAGCAAAAGGACACAAGCTAAACACACAGGGAGGACTAGGTCCTCTAACTTAAATGGGTCTAACCCTTACCGCACTAACAATCACACAACCACGAGGACTAGGTCCTCCAACTCAAATGGGCCTAGCCCTGGGTAGAAAAGAAAGGGAGAAACCTAAGTCTAACTCAAACGGACCTGGAAAGGAGGATAGAAAAGCTCTGAACTGCCAAATATACTGACACACACACACACAAGGTAGAGGCCTCTATACAAATACTATGCCGTAGAAACAAAAAGGGTTGAAAAATCAGGAACCCGTGTCAACTAAGGTAAACATCCGACAAACAACTCGGCAGATACTCCAAAAAATAACTAGCTAAGCTAATAACACCGCACACTAAGGAACACTAAATAGCTAAGCTAATAACACTACACACTAAAGAACACTATATACAGAAAGTTAAATTGCGCGCAATGCGTGCTTAAACAGCAAGCACTAATTATCAAACTGATAAACTACTAATTGTCTAAACTAAACTAGCACAGTAAATAACTACTAGGGGCAAAAACACCCATCAAATGGAACAAAACTGGCACATAGGATACCAAGGAGAACAACAAGGCCAACGGCTAACCAGTTCTCAACAATAATACACTAAATAGAGGAAAAAATGTACTTCAGTAGACTAAACTACTCTAACAATAGAAAAGCACACAAGCAAAGGTTATATATTTGAAAGTTAAGCTATAAAACAGAAAAAGTAGCAAAATGTGTTTAAACTTAGCCACGGCCAAGAAGAAGCACATCTGAACTCGTCAACGCAGCAAATGAGATCTGAGGATTATATTGGTGCACCATGGGATACCTACACCTAGCCATAAGCCAACTAGAAGATTTTGAGCTTGCTAAAAGGCCGAGTGGGAGCTGAGGATCGGCTCCGAACCCATGTGTAAGAATGAAGGCGAGATAAGACTAAAGAACATCTATATACTTTCAAGAAAAAAAAATTCAAAGACTGAATATTAATTTTGTGTAGCTCATTAAAGTAGTTATAATGGAATTCTTAAATCCATGTGTTTTGGATGATTTAATCAAAAATCAGTATATAAAAGTAGTTCATTCAGAGTGCACATTAAGGATTTAGAAGTCAGTTACTGCAGTAGTTGCAGTAAAGTATTTGACTTGTTTAATATTATTAAAGGTAAACCATTACATGCTAAAACTGAATGTAAATGTCACTTTGGCATGGATTATTTGACATTAAAGGACTTTATTACAGCTTGTTGGATGGATGTTTATGTTAATAAGAACTCAGAAACACTTGTTAAGTATCAGACTTTTAATGGTAGAATAACTAAAACTATGATGGAGCCTAACACACCAAAGAGAGAAAATAAAAGAAAAAAATTCAGAAGAAAAGAGAAGAGATTATGTCTTAACTTGATCAGAATATGAAATATGTAGTGATGAAATTTCCATATTGGAGAGCACTGAAATTCTATCAACTGGTAAAGAAAGTAGTAAATTGCCAGATGGAAACATCTTCATTTTGTGAACCTATTAAATAATCTGAAGGTATACAAAGTACCATTCAGTTGAATAAAGACACAGGAAACTAATACTCAATCAGTCCCTTCTGTTCACCTGAAATACACAAAAGTCTTTATCCCGAGATCATAATTTTAGAAAATAAAAGTTTTGAGACTAATGTAAAGGACGACAGTAATACTTTAATGACTAGAGTTATGGTAGTATGCAATACAGTGATAACTCCACAACTGTCATTATATAACTCCACAACTGTCATTAATGGCCAGGTAATGCACACAAACAACCATCTTAAATGAGATACCAGGTATAAACAAATGTTGGAGATGGCTGTGAATTACTGATGATTGAAAATGCTGAAAAAAATTAAGTCTGATACATAAACAGCACTCAAAAAGTGTCAGTATTAAGTAGTAATAGAACATACAGAAAAATAAAAATACATTGTTTTGATGACGAAATAGAAAGTACAGTTGTGTAATAACTTACCATAACAGTAGACATCCAACTGATCACTGTTACAGAATTCCTGACTTGGCACACTGACATTCGGACAAGGTACCAAAGCTTTACTCTCCCTAGTTCGTATGTCCAACATATGACCTCAGCTTGTATGCGCTAGGGTATAAAGATGCACAGATGAGCATGGATCCTAAATGCACAGATGAGCATGGATCCTAAGACTATCTTGCCACCAGCCTGAAGCAAGTTGTACATCTGTCGGACTGTTTGGACCTTGGAAACATCACACCCTAATCTGACTTTGGAAAAGGCAACAAATAATTGATCTGACTTTCTGAAGTCTTCTATCCTATGGAGATAAAATCTGAATGGTCTATGAATGTCAAGCAAATGTAATGTATATCCTCTTTTGTTTGATAACTTTGGGAAAAGAAACGGAAGATTTATGGATTCACTGGTTAGATTCAGATGCCCCATTAGGAAGAAAGGAAGGAACTGGCTTTAATATTCCATCCTTATGAAAGGTCAAATATGGCAGTTTGCAAGAAAGGACCCATAACTCTGAGATTCTCTTGGCTGTACTGACTGCCACCAAGAAGATTCTTTTCCATGCTAAGCATTTAAGATCTACTGATTGTATAAGGGCTTGCAGCATCACTGTAATACCTCAAAGAGGATCAGAATCTCTTACGGGAGGTCTGAGAAGGAAGAGTTCCTTGAGGAAGACTTTAGAAACTTTCAAACAGGCTATTTGATTATGGCCAATGTGAAAATTTGAAATAGCTGCTAATAGGACTTTTTTAGTGGAGAAACTGGAACATTTATGAAACAAATCTGATGATAAATCCAATACTGAAGGCAGAGAAGCAGAAAAAGGATCTAATCCCATCTCTACAGCCCAGAACGAAAATATTTTCCATTTATTTCAGCAAATCTTCCTGGTGTCAGAGTTCTGAAAAGCTGACAGAATGTGAACTACCTCTTCTGAAACCCTGGCATATCTGGCTATTATTAAAATTAAATGAATCAAGCAGTTAGATTCAAGATGTCTACATCTGGAAGAGGATAGTCTGATGGGTGATATAGGAGATCTGGACTATGAGAGCCAGTGTCCAGGGAGGACATAGTGGATGAGACCGAAGAAATGGGAACCAAACTAGCCAGGGCCAATAAGGAGCAATGAGGATTACTTTTGCCTTCCACCTCCTGACTTTCTGAATGAACTTTATGATCAAAGGGAATGGGAGAAAGGCATACAGAAGTCCCGGGGACCAATTGTGGACCACAGCATCCCTTGGGTGTGGGAATTCTGTGGTCCCACTTAGAACACTTTTTGAAACTCTTGTCTGACATGGTCTCACTAAAAAACAAAAATCCACAGCAACAAGCAGCATATAATAGGCACCAACAATAAGAATTTAACTAGAATGTCCTCACACAGTTAAAGTAACAGCTACAAAGCACTATGAAAAATATCGAAAAGGTAATCTCTTAAGATCTTCAAAAGCCTTATCCAACAAGATAATACCAGTCTAATATCCAAATCAAGAATATACGTATGAGCAGAACTTTGTTTTGTATATGAATACTAAAGAAGGGTAGGGAAAGATGAATCTGTCTCCACCATCTCCATTTTTTTTACACTTTTCCCTTCTGCCATAGTTTTGTCAGGATCAACTCTTTCTGGTGGTATGATTGCATCTTTATTAATATACGTCTTTCTCATTGCCAGGTTTGAAGAAAACAGTCAAAGTGCCCCTTTAATCATCAAATCTTGCTGTGGAATACCAGTCCAGTTGCTTATTTATGCTTTCATAAAATTATTAGAGTTTGTTCCTTCCAATTTCTTTGGGAGTGTAGAAAATCTCACGGTTTCTCTGTGCACTCTTGTCTTCTTAGCCCTTAACAATTTTTTTTTAAACAGTTGTTCTTGAGAAGCCTGATACTCAGCCAGCCTTTTCTTCATTTCAACCTCTGATTTTTGCAGTTTTCTCAGTTCATCTAAATAGCTTACTTAAAGCTTCTTCTGTTTTTTTCCAGCCATTTTATTTGAGTTGATGCACTCCTTCAACCTTGCATTTATTTTATTCACCTCTGAGTACATTTGATATATTTTTCCTCTACATTGGAAGCCATCTCTTATACCAAAGCTGAAGTTTGAACTGCTTTTTGCTGAACAGCTGCAGGATTCTTCCCTGACAGAGTTTTTTCTTTATCCTTTAAGGTTGAGTTTTTTTTCAGGTTCTCTAAATTTCATCTTTGCTGACATCCAGGCAGTGTACTTACTAGCTAGTAATCAAATTTTGCCTGAAATGATAATTTCATTGTCTGTTATTTTTCAGTTTCTGTTTTCTAAATGGAAGAGCTGAAATTTAGCTGCGGATCAGTGTGCAGCCAATCCTGGAAGTTCAGAACAATTAATATCACTGACCTTGAAATGTGAGTAAATTATTAGAAACCCAAATGAGTACATTTCCCAGGGCTGCATCAGATTTGAAAGCCAGACTGAAGGGAATCATACAAAATAAAGTTCCTTAAGATCAGCAAGATGCACATAAAACACTTTCTTACCTAGAAAAATCAGGCCTGGAATGGGGTGGCAACTGCCTGGAGTGTTAGGATCTAATGAATGGTATTATTAATGCTTTCCTTAAAAGAGATAGAAAGACACAATGCAAGAAAGGACATGTAATTCCAAACAGAACAGGATACAGCCTCACCAAACTGAAATCACAAATGTTGTAGGACAGGGATCAATACCACCAGTTGTTTAGAACAAACTTCAAACTATGGGAATAAATTCATAGTAGTCAGGCAAATCAAATTCAAATCACTGACTACTGGAAACATTCACCAAGTGACTGCCTTCTTCAGAGAAGAGAGCTGTAAGCAACAACTCAGTCTAACAGAGGCACTCTTAACCACTCCTAAATATAAACAAGTTTCTTTAACTAATAAAAAAAGGCCAATTCATACCTTTCAACCTCTTACAGCAAGAAATCTGGATAAAACCATAAATAAAAGCGGGACAAAGGCCCAAAAAGAGGGGCACATTTTAAATATTGCCCTTACAAACTTAGAAAGTTTATAGAACAATTTTTGCATTAGCATGAATTTTCTGGAGGATATGATGTCTAACTTAAATGTCTGTCATTATTTTCTAACTTCAGTCTTTAATGATTTGCCACTAATTTACCAGAAAACAACAATTTTATTAAAAACGGACAAAAAAATGAGGGAAAATCTGGACATTCTGTGAATATCTGGACAGTTGAGAGGTATGAAGGCCATGGTTGGGAGGGTGGCCTAATGGTTAAGGTGTCTGCCTTACAAACACAAGGTACAGGGTTTGAATCTTACAGGGGATATAACTGGCTAGGCTTAAAATGGCTTGCAAGGGCAGTCCAGCCTAGTACTAACCTATGAACCTATGACTCCACTCCAGACCATCCCTCACTTGCTACAGAGGTATAACACAGCAAGAAAGAAATTCTCCTAAAAATTCTTCTTATCCCAATTAAAAACAAATCATGAAAAAAGGAAAACAAAAAAATAGCAAAAACTACCTGAAAATATTTGATTTGAATACCTAAAACTAAAAATCTTAATAAAGTTACAAAGAAAAAAACAGATAAATATAAAATACTAGAATTACATATGTGACATGATATTATCTGGTACTGATAGAATACAGGACTCATTATACGACTCATGGCTTTGCCATTCATTATGAAAATAGTCTCCCTACCCCTAAAATACCAGGGTGCACATCAGACACTAAACCCCCATATTATAAACTCACACACACACACACACACACACACACACACACACACACACACACACACACAAAATGCATTTATATGTGTGTGTGGGGTCTAATACACAGAATGAAAAGAGAAGTAGTAAGGAAAAAGTTCTGACTAGCAAAACAAAACTAATGCACCCTTCTCCAACAACATAACAGGAAACTTTTGACATCAGGGACCTATATCATGAGGGTAGAGTTACCTACAGTTTAGTGCACTATTCCTCTTTACAGATTTTTACTTGCATAGCTGGCAAAGTTGAAATTATAAAGTATGCACAGCACTACTCAGTTGCCCTCCAATCGAGCTTTCTCCACAAATATATCCCACAAACTTCCTACTGTAATAAGTACTTTCTTTTGTTTGTATAAACAAACTTAAGTGATTTTACATGATAAACATTTACTGTACATATAAGAGACTGACCTATATAATCAATGGGGTTAGTCCTTGGAAAGGCATACTGCTTTTAAAAATAAGTTATGTACTTACCATAACGTTCCATCTGTGTTGTCGATTTTCATTCTTCCTCATCTGTTGGTTCAGATACAATCCTTGGATCCGACTCAGCCATTACTAAAATTGGAGGGAGCCAAAAAAGGTCTTGTGCTTCACCCTTACCCATAATGCACCAACCCCCTAACATACCTCAGACCTTGTTTGCTGACTTTACCAGAAAAGTGTCTGTTAACATGCATCGATAAAGAGATGCTTAAAAATATATGTGTTCTATACAGGAAACCATATCAGGAGCTCAGTCAAATGGATAATGGTGTCCTTATGACATCTCACTCCTCCAGAAGTTTGTAGAAATAAAGGATGGGGGTTAGTGGGCAGGAAGGTGAAGAAAAATGAAAATGAACAACACAGATGGAACGTCATGTAAGTACATAACTTCTTTATCTGATGTTGTCAATTTTCATTCCATCCCCAACTGCTGGGACAGAGTCCCAGGTTACCTAAAACCCCAGGTGGTACTTTAGGAAGGATATTAATGTGCATAGTACAACCAAAAGATGCTCTACCCCTCGAGGGCAGCTCAAATTTGTAATGAGTGATAAAGGTACAAGGACTTGCACAAATGTTGTCCATGGAAAACCTGGATAGAAATACTGAAGAAGTTGCCACGGACCTAGATGAATGGGCTCTTACAGGTTTAGTTAAGGTAAGACCCAATCTGTTATAGATAAATGAAATACAGTCAGCCATCTGACTCGTTACTTTTACGACTGGTTTATCCAATTTCAAAACTGTAAAGGAAACAAACAATTGGTCTGTCTTTCCTTTTGTCCTATGTAGATAAAAATATAACTGTCTGTGAACATCCAGTAAATGCAACATATATTCACCTTTGTTTGCAAATTTAGAAAAGAATACTGGTAAATTAATGGATTAATTGATACGGGATTCTAACATCACTTTGGGGAAAAAAGGATGCATTGGTTCATAACGTAACTCTATATGATAAATCAAGTAGGGAGGTTTTGAAGATGAAGCTTGAATTTCTGAAATTCTTCTAGGTGAGGTAATGGCTACTAAAAAGGACGGTTTTCCAAGTAACAAACTTAAGGTCACATTCTGCTGCTGGTTCAAAGGGGGACTCATTAAAACTTGCAGTACCAAGTTCAGATCCCATGGTGGACTAGGGTCTTTAAAAGGTGGTCTCAAAAGAAGAGCGCCTCTCAAAAATGCTTTGCACAGTTTAGTAGAGGCTACTAAAGAACCTTCAACTCCAATATGAAAACTAGATACTGCTGCTAATTGAACCTTAATGGTAGAGCAGCTCGCCCCTTCTTTGAAAAGTAAAACTAAAAATTCAAGTATGTTATGTATCGGAGCTGAGAAAGGATCAACAGGATTTTGTTGTGCCCAGTAAAGAAATCTTTTCCATTTACCTGAAAAGAGTTTTTGTGTTGAGGGTTTATGGGAAGATAAAAGGATATGGCAGACAGGTGAAGAGAGCATAGGTTGTCTGGCTATTAATGAAACTGGAGAAACCAGGCTTTAAGCTTGAAGTTTGAGATGTCTAGGTGAATCATGTCTGTCGGGTGAGACAAAGTCTGGAATCGGATCCTGAATTCAAGGTTTGTAAAGTAGATGAGGCCATAGGAAGGGGAACTAAATCTGTTGAGGCTAGTAAGGTGCAATGAGGATGACTTTGCTCTTCAACCTGACAGCATTCTGTAGAAATTTCAGAATTAATGAACTGGCGGACAGGCATAAAGCATATTGAGAGGCCAATCGTGAAGGAGAGCATCCCTTGGTGATTTCCCCCTATGGGGGGATTAGAGCAAAATAGCTGCTGCATTTGTTGTTCAGGGGAGAAGCAAAAAGACTGCAGCAAGGCTGGTTGCATCAACAAAAGATCACTTCTGCCACTTTCTATTTGAAGAGACCACTTGTGAGGTAGAAGAATGGATCTGCTCAACTTGTCTGCTATCACACTGGACTTTCCTGGAATATACGTTGCTAAGAGAAAGCGGATAGATGAGCTCACCCATTGCCACACTCTGAGTGCTTCTCAACACAAAGGATATGATCTGGTCCCTCCTTGTTTGTTGAAGTACCAAACTACTAACATTGTTTGAATTGCAATCATCCCTGAAGGGAGACCATCATGGAGGGCCTGCCATGCTGAAAGCATTGCTCTCATCTCTAGGACACTGATATGTAAGTTGCCCTCTTTGGGGGACCAAGTGCCTTGGACTGTTTTCTCTGGAAAGTGCCCCACCCCCACCCCAACTGAGAAGCTTCCATGGTCAAAATGGCCTTGGGCTGAGGAAGAAGGAATGGATGGCTTTGTAGACCCTGGTCTGATTGAATCCACCACCTGAGATCCCTCTTGCATGCCTGAGTGATCCTTATTTGTGTTGACATGCACTGATTAAGAATAGACCACTGCGTTGATAACATCCATTTAAGAATTCTCATATGAAATCCAGCTAGAGGTACTAGGGTTATTACTGCTGACACTGACCCTAGAGCTTGAAGGACCAAGCAGGCTGAAATTTTGGTATTGCACATTATTTTCATGACCTGCAATCTGATAGTCTGTACTCTTGAGAAAGGAAGAAAAGCTATCACTGACTTTGTGTTGAAAACTGCTCCTATGAATTCCAAGTTTTGAAGTGGTTGTAGGTGAGACTTGTTGTAATTCATGTTTATCCCCAGATGAGAACAAACCTGGAGTACCTGATTTCTTGCCCTTATTAACAGATGCTGGGGTCAGGGCAGTAATGATCCAGTCCTCTAGATATGGAAACACCCAGAATCATTGCAGTCTCAAGTGAACTGCCACTATTGCCATACATTTGGTAAACACCCTGGGGGCTGTGGTGAGGCCAAAGGACAGAGCTCTGAACTGGTAATGACTGGCTCAAAGCCGTAAGCGTTAAATACCTTCTGGATTATCCATTCCTCTTTATGTGATAATACACATCCTGAAGGTCTATTCAGCACATCCAGTCATCCTTGCCCAGAAAAGGGATAATGGACTGAACTGCGACCATCAGAAACTTTGTGTGTCAAACTGATTTATTCAAGTTACTGAGATCCAAAACTGGTTTCCAGTTCCCTGTTTTCTTTGGCACTAAAAAGAATCTGTAGTAAGTTATGGAGTCTATCTGGTCTAGTATCTCCTGGATGATTCCATTTTCTAGCAGCTTTTGTATTTGTATTGCTGCTTCTTTCCTCTGACTGGGTAGAATGTCGGGAATTTTTCGTAGCGTTACGGGTGGAAAGGAAAAGGGTATTATATAATCTCTGGAAATAATTCTCTGCACCCAAGTATCTTTTATGTCTAGTCAGGCTCTCTGGTGCAGGGACAGTCGACCCCTGATTGCCTCAAAAGGTGGGCAATCGGACCTCCTTTCAGAAGTGTTAATAGAGTCTGTCACAGAAAGAATCTCTGGACCCCTGGTTTTGCGGGCCTCCTCTGATGTGAGGGAGGTGCTGACCATTAGAACCCCCCCCCCTTCCCCTAGGGGGTAATTTCTCCATGTGCATTCTGAAAGGACCCTGGGACTTTCTGAACCACATCTTCTGGCCACCTCACTGATTCCTACAAAAGGATCTTTGAGGGGCTGAAACATAAGCTCACTGCAGACAGAGTCTTTCTATCCTTCTCACACCTGGATAATGTGTCCCTCACTTTGGGGCCAAACAAAGAAGTGCCATCAAAAGGAGCATTGACAAACAATGGCCTGACAGGGTCTGCAAAATCACATAAGCGCATCCAGGCATGCCCCCTAATAGATATGCCTAAACTTGCTGCTCTTGAGGCACCTTTGACTGCATGCGAAATGAGCCTCATGGATGAATTCAAGATAGATTGGAGGGTAGCCAACTGAGAAGCCATAGACAACTGGGCCTCAGTAGAAACAATCCCTGAAAGGGAAGCTGAAAGTTCTTTGATCAAATCCTTTTGCAACCTAGCAAAATGTGGCAAATAGTTCAGCAATCTAAGGGCAAATGTCACTGAAGCACAGACACTTCCCAAATCTGTCCATCGCCCTAGACTGCCTGTTAGGGGAATGAACAGAGGAACTCTGTTCAGCAAGTTCCTTCTTGGTGGCCACCACCATGACATCCATGGGCACCCCTTTAGCCCAAAATTCTTTCCCTGCAAGTGGAGTTACAATCCTATCTGGCCTATTGAGAATTGGTTCCACTGCATCAGGCTCCATCCATGCCTGCCAAGAGACCAATTTAATGAGCTCACCGGCAGGTGGTGTCACCCAGGAAGTAGATGGGTCAGCTCCAAAGGTCTCCAAGAATACCGACTCTTCAGGTGAAGGGTTGCTGGGGGTCCAATCACCTCTGCTTTACGATCTCAAAGATGTCTCCAAATGAAATATCTTCTGAAGGTGACCATGGGGACCCTTTCACCTTCATCAAAGTCCATACCCCTCAGTGACCAACTCCAAGTTCCTCCTCTTGTACTTTCTCTTCTTAGGGACTTCCTCTATGGGGTTTTCTGGGGAGTGTCAGAAGAGATTACACGACCCTGCTGGGCAGACTGGAGGTCTTGAGCTGGTTGACCCTGTGGAGTGGAATGACCAGGATCCAAGCACAGACACCTCTGGGTGCTGGACTGAAAATCAGAGGGGGATGAGACCATCAATTCTGTCAAAGCAATGAACACCCTCTTCACAACCTAGAAGGCAGACTGCCCCAGAGAAAAAGACTACCTTGGCACTGAGAAGGCAGGCTTCTGGACCATAGTCTAGTTTTGCCCCAAAAGCATTTTCCCCAAGGAGGAAGTCAGAGCCGAGCTGTCCAATGCTGAAGCACTGAGGCAAAGAGATGACTCAGAGACCTTCAGATTTGATCCCAGCTCCTCGGATCTGACAAGGAAGCTTTGGCTCTGAAAATCCAATGGAGCTGTGGCACTCAGAGTTATCTTCGGATCTAAAGATAGGATCATCTTTGGATCCAAGCCAGATGGACCTGGAAGACTCTGATTCAGGGACTCTGAAGCAACCAAACGGATCAGAGAGAGAGTCTGAAGTGGTGGTGTGGTCGAAGGACAGGCCTCCTGACCCGAAGTGGTAGGAACTATTAATATACCCATCTGGATTTGCACCAAGAGAAACTTCCTCATCATCCTATCCACATCTTCTTCAGTCAAACTTCTGGAGGATCTAGACGAAGCCAGGGAAGGCAACTTAGCATGGTGCTTTTCCAAAAAGGGAAATGGAACCCTGGAAGGGACTGCACCCAGAGAGGGAGAATAACGGGTCCTAGGAATAACAATAGGATCCAACACTGTCTGCTCTGAATATTTTTTTGGTGGCTCTGAGGACATCGGCTCTGTAAGCCTCATTTTCTTCAGATCAGAGGGGGATGAGGTTTGAGACCTCCTCAAATTTGACTTACTCCTCTTCCTAGAACTCCAAGGATGGAGTTGAGGAAGTAGAAGGAACAGGAGATTTCAACTCCTTGGCCTTAAGCTTGCAGGATTCAGTCCCTGAAATTGCTTCTCTGAAAGAAGAAAGCAGCAAGGCTTTCAATATTAATTTATTCTTCCTGCCCACTAAAGTGCGGGCATTAAAGTTCTGACAGACTGAACAGTCTTCCAAAACAGGCAACTTAAGCCCACACTTTGAACACTTCTTAAAGCTGGAAAAGCCCTTCTCAGCCATTCTTACAACAAAAGATAGCAGAAAGGAGAGGTTTTTTTTATATATAGAAAGAAGGAAACGAAAGGTATTACCAATAATGGTAATTAGAAATACACTATGTAAGAATCAGCAAGGGATAGATACCAGTGATGGTATTTAAAAAAACTATAATGAGTGCAAGGGTAAAGAAAAAAACAATAAACTAGAAAAAAAATTGGAAGATAAAGCAAAGAATATATATATATATATATATATATATATATATATATATATATATATATATATATATATATATGTACATACATATAGTATTTACATATAATACATGAAAAGAAATGATAGCTTATCTGAAAAAACACGAAAGCTCAAGAGCTATGGCTGACCACATCCTTTCATGAAAAGTGGCAAACGAGACCCAAGGTTTGCTATGGGATGGTGCATTATGGATAAGGGAGAAGCTCAAGAGCTCTTTGGTTACCACAAGCTTTAGTAACAGCCGGGTTGGATCTGAACCCAACAGTTGAGGATAGAATGAAAATTGACAACATCAGATCCTTTTTTTAACCTGATTTTCTTGCCTTCAAGACAGGATGACAATCTGTGCATTCATGCAGAAATTTATCTGCTGCAGCACATCAGCTCCTTAACATGCAACAAACTTTACTGCACATGACAGCATTACATATGTCCCAAGGCTTTACTATTTAATCAGAAGTGAGTTAAAACAAAAGAAATGCGTACAAATCAGTGTCTTGTACTAATGCATAGGCAACAACCCCACTGCTATTTATGGGACCCAACTCCTCTACATACTTAGATTAACCTCCTTAAAATAATGCAGACAAAGATATGGAAAGATCAAAAGAGGAAATGTGAAAGGGTACATGGTTGATAGTTTGAGTGGTTTTCATGATCCTTACATTTTAAGTATGTCATAATATTTATGTATTCATTCACTATATTTTTGTTGTCAAAGGAAGGTTACAAAGCCCAACACAAGACCCTTCATCTTTAATTAATACTGAAAATGTAATGCTTTGTAATATGCCTTACCTGAGCGCAGACGTGCTCTCTTCATGGTTGGAGATTCCTGAGGGCTTGTTGGGACTGTCAAGTAATCCTAATGAAATAAAAAGAGCAACTGGGTATCAATGTTTAGTTCTATTATAGCAGCCTGTGGGAATCACTTAAAAATATCAAAATAACCAAGCAAGGTCAAAAATATTACATAGCAGAAAAAAACTACAATGGTCTTAATAAAAATAAAACACAAATGACTACTATAAGCAGTGAAAGCTGGCAACACAACCCAAACAGCCTGCAACTATTATTCAAAGGAAGACAATATTAGAAGAAACCAGTAAATAAAGTGGCAGAGTGTACAGAATGGAAATAAACGACAAAAGGGTAAAGCTGACTTACAGCAAACGTATTTGCAATAACAAAATGCGTCAAAGACCAAACAAAAGCTCAACAGAGTAAGCTACTGAGACGGGGGAGGCAGGCAAAGTTAGATCATAAAGTATGTACAACACTGGTGGAAAAAGTGTACAGAAAGAGAGTGGATAAGACAGCCACCAAAGATTTATCACAGGTGGTAGAAAGCAAAGGTAGATAAAATAACTGTACAGTACAGAGCAGAGCAGTACAGCTACGAAAGTGTCTCAACTACACTACTGTAAGTCATTTAAAACCACAAGAGTAACAAAAAACAAGATATTTTATTTCAGTTTGTTTTGATTAGTCGATTAAATATTTGATAACCAGGTCCACTGACCCTGATTAATCACAACTCAAGCCACAATGGCAGGGACAACTTACACAAAGTGTACAAATATAAATACAACAAATGCCAAATAGAACTAATAAATAAAGCATTACATTAAATGCACTGTAAGACAAAGTATGAGTTGCAATTAGTCAAACAGCAACAGGTAGTGTAGCAACAGATTTTTGAACGCATTGTGTAGACTATAATGATTGATAATACACGTCAGTGGCCAAACATTATATAAACTGTGAAACAACCTATTTAAATAAATCCCATGTTAAACAAAGAATGGACCAATTCAACAACTGAAGAACATTAACCAAAATCACAAAAAATAATTACAAATGTAGGTCACCCTAAGGTGTTCCAAAGGTTCCCTCCTGAATGTACCACAGTCTTCGATATTCTTACCTTCCTGGGACAGGCTGGAAGATGGTTTCTGCAAAAACAATGCATCAGGGGGATTTGCTCTCAGGAAAAAGAATTACTTGGACTAACAGTATGCAGTAACTTAGACATTTGAATATGAAAACTTGACAATAAGAGGAGTCCCGGCATTGACCGAAAGCTAGCTGGAGGAACAAGCAGTAGTACTCTCCTTGAAGAAAAGAAGTAACAAATCCTAGTCTCTGACATCTGAGTCAATATTGTGTTGCTGGATGATTGAGTATAACAATGAGAAGGGACATACTCAAGCCTAGGGATAAGATAAGTACATTTAAACCTATGGCTAGACTAGACTAGCTTCCCCAGAAAGAAGATTTGAAAATCTATAAGCAAACCTCAGCTGACTTAGGACTGCATGAACTCTCCCCTCTGAATGCAAGTTAAAGGAATCTGGCTGGTCAAGCCACTGTTTTGTCCATGATTATTTTAGCAGTCAGTTTGCTGAAGGCTGATGCAGCGCATGTCTGAAAGATTGAAACTAACAGAGCCTGGTAGTCTCTGGGGTGTACAAAAAACACTATAGTCAACTTATTCAAGCTAAAATAATTTGTGTTTGAAATTGTACTTTCAAAGTAGCTCAAAATTAGTTAAAATATTTGTGTTTGATATTGTACCTTCAAAGTAGTCCAAAATCTACCTGCAGCCAATCCTCCACTGCTTTGATATACAGAATTTTAAAATAACTGTCAGTCAACGTAATGTGTTACCTTAACCGAAGGGAAGGGTAAGTTATTCATAGTCAGCAAAACCAACAGAGGTCCCAATATAAACACTTTTAGAATTCCAGAATCCCAGGACTCCATCTTCAGAATGACTAAAGCCAAAATAGATGTGAAAGTGATGTCGGAAACACAGCAGCAGAAACATTTCATAAATCTTCCTGGTAAAATGTCAAGAATGTCAATTTCTCAAACAGTTTAGGATCAAGTATTTCAAAAGTCTTTCCAAGATCAAAGAAGACCCTAGATGAAACTTATTCTTCCACAAAATCATTAAGTATAAAAGTACAGTTTTGTACCTACCATAAATGTAGATGTTCGAGGATCCACATTGCTGCAGTCATAACCTGTGGGTAGTCCGCTGTCCTCGGTCGGCTCGAATACCAAAGAGTTAGGCTGGCGTTGGTCATGGGCGCCTGGAGCTGACGTCAGTACGTAGTAGTACATAAGCGCATGACCGACGCCATATCCTCAGTCTTTCTTGCCCCAGATGTCAGAAGGCCTTAAAAAGGAAAGGCCAGAGCCAAAATAGTAAATAACCAACAACCACAAATGAGAAAATAACAATTATCCCAAAGGGAAAAACAGCAACCCCAAACAATAGAGGGGAAGGAGGGAGGGAAAATAGGACTGCAGCAATGTGGATCCTCGAACATCTACATTTATGGTAGGTACAAAACTGTACTATGTTCTTCGTCTCACATTGCTGCAGTCATAACCTGTGGGTAGAATCCCAAAGGAAAAGGGAGGCTGGCAAACTAAAAAGCATTAGGAGATGCTAACATGCCCTGTAAAACTGCAGTGGCAAACCCAGCCCTAGACTTGGAATAAAGAGGGAGATGGTAATGCTTAGTAAAAGTGTGTACTGAACTCCAAGTAGCTGCTTCCAAAATATCCTTAGTAGCTACCCCCCTCAAAAAGGCAGTAGATGTGGCAGTAGCCCTAGTGGAATGAGGTCTGATCCCAGCAGGAACATTCTTCCCATGATGAGAATAACAAAAAGCAATACAATGACCAATCCACTTAGAAATAGTTTGCTTTGAAACAGCTTTCCCTTGAGAAGCCAGAGCAAAAGAAATAAATAACTGTTGAGTCTGCCTGAACTCTTTAGTTCTGCTCAAATAATAACGTAGCTGCCTGTGAATGTCCAAAGAATGCAAGACTTTTTCCCCTTATTTTGGGGATCAGCATAAAAAGTAGGCAAATGAATAGACTGGTTCAAGGCCACATTAGAAATCACTTTAGGCATAAAAGTAGGGTTAGTACGCAAAGACACCCTATCCTTATGGAATACCAGAAAAGGTTCAACTGCCATGAGTGCCTGCAATTCAGGGACCCTCCTAGCAGAGGTAATGGCCAACAAAAAAGCAGTTTTCCAAGACAAAAACTTCAGCTCAGACGTAGCTGCAGGTTCGAAAGGAGGTAAAGTAAGCTTTTCCAACACAAAATTGAGATCCCAGGAAGGAGTAGGAGCTCTACGTGGGGGTCTTATATTTTTTGCCCCTCTAAGAAATTGCTTAAACAAAGGATGAGAAAATAAAGGAGGGTCACAATCATAGTGAGCAGAAATGGCTGCTGCATGAACCTTCACAGAGGAAAATGACAAACCCTTGTCCAGTAATTCAGTAAGGTATTGTAGCGTAAAACTCAAATTAGGTACTGAGACATCAAAGCCCTTTGCTGTGCTCCAAAGAAAAAATCTCCTCCATTTATCAGCATAAACTTTTCTAGTACTGGGCCTGGCTTCCAAAATGACATCTAAAACCTGTTGAGGAAGCTGAGACCCCACAGGCTCTAAAACAGAATACGCCAGGCTGTTAGGTGCAGGGACTGCACCCTGACATTGAGCAAATGATTGCTTGACTGGGACAACAAGTGAGGAATCTGTGGCAAAGGCCAAGGAGGCTCCTGAATTAAACTCCTCAGCAGAGGATACCAGTGCTGACGTGGCCAATCTGGTGCTATTAGAATCATGCAAGGCTTGTCCCGCCTGACTTTCAAGAGTACCTTGGGAAGGAGAGGCAGAGGAGGGAAAGCATAGACGTGAAGGTTGTTCCAACTGAAAGATAGAGCATCCACTTTCCAAGCTTTTGGGTGAAACATCTTTGTGCAAAATTTTGGTAGTTGGAAATTTAGTGGAGAAGCGAACAGATCTATGTCTGGAGTTCCCCAAGCCACTGTCAACTGTTGGAATACCTGAGGATCCAATTTCCACTCGTGGGGGTCCACAATTTGTCTGCTCAATACATCTGCTAGGGAGTTCTGTGCTCCTGGCAGAAACCGTGCTTGAAGAGTGATGTGCAAACTCAGAGCAGTCTCCCACAATATCATTGCTTGTCTGCAAAGAGGGTAAGAATGGGTTCCCCGAAAAATAACACAGAAAAAAACCAGTGCCATGCCAGTCAAGCGTTTATTGCGATCTGGTACCTCGGCTTTTCGCCTTCAAATGGATCACAAATTCAAGGTGCTGTTAACTCCTTATTTATACACATCTTAATAAGTTAATCAGCACCAATTATTCAATCAGCTTTTACAAATCAGTTTCAAGTGCTCTAGCATTCTTTTTATTCTTTTTAAACATAGCTCATAGTCATTAAAAGCAGAATATCAGTATTCAATCATTCATATTATTATACAATGGATGGGTTCCCCCCTGCTTGTTGATGTACCACATGACTGTTGTGTTGTCTGTTCGAATCAACACCTGTCCTGGTTGAAGTAAGTCCTTGAAGGCCATCAGGGCAAATTGGACTGCTAACATCTCCTTCATGTTGATATGCAAATGTTGTAGTCTGGGAGGCCACGTGTCTTGTATCCATTTCCCATTGAACTGTGCTCCCCAAGCCAAGTCCGAGGCATCCGTCGTTATGATCTGACTCGCCTCTGGTCGGGTCACAGAGAGTCCCTTGTTTAGGTGACATTCCTGAGCCCACCACAAGAATTCCTTCTGGATGCAAGGTATTATCCGAATGACAGTGTCCAAATCGTGGCAGTGTTGAGTCCATACAGTTTTGAGATACCATTGTAGCTTCCTCATATGCAGTTTGGCATTGGGAAGTACTAGAATGCAAGATGCCATGAAGCCCAAGGCTTGAAGGACTGTCCTTGCAGTCAGCCTGGACAGTACTGATAACTGCTGGAAGTATAGGTGAAGAGTTCTTTGTTTGTCCGGGGTCAGAAAAGCCATCTGGGAAGCTGTATTCAGTCTCACACCCAGAAAGCACCTGTCCTGAGAGGGTACTAGACTGGACTTTATTTCGTTCACAGAATACCCTAGGCACCTTAAAACTGCCATTACATACTGCAGATGTTGAAGTAACCTGTCTTTGTCTTGAGCAAGAATCAGGCAATCGTCCAGATAAGGATAAATTTGTATTCCCCTCTGTCTGAAGAAAGCTATTACAGGAGCCAGAACTTTTGTGAACACCCTGGGCACAGTAGATAAACCAAAGGGCAACGCAGAGAACTGATAATGAGAAGTACCAGCCCGAAATCGCAGGAATCTCCTGCAGCTGGGCCTGATAGGAATGTGAAGATAGGTCTCTGAGATCCAGGGTTACCATCCAGTGATCTTTGCCTAGCATAGGCAGAAGTTGTTGTAATGTTAACATCTTGAACTTTGGAATGTCTAGGTAGGTATTGAGAATGGACAAATCCAGAATTGGCCTCCAAGTGTTTCCTTTCTTTGGCACTAGGAAAAGACGGGAATAAAACCCTAGGCCTACTTCTGATGGAGGTACCACCTGGATAGCTCCCATCTGTAAAAGCAAAGAAATTTGCTCCTGAGCCTCCAGCCTTTGCTGAGGAGGCACATCCGGCATGCCTTTGAAAGGAGGAAAAGTGTGAAAGTAAAACTTGTAACCTTGATTTATTATTTCCAACACCCATTTGTCCTGGGTGACCAAATGCCAGTTTTGTTTGAAAAGTGCCAACTTTCCTCCTAGAGGAGCTGCCAGAAAAGAAGGATCTGGCAGCTGAAGATACAGGTCATTGGGTCTGTTTACGAAAGGCTGACCCCTGCCCTCACCAGAAGACTGTGCAGGAGAACTCCAAGTCCTAGGTCTGAAAGTACCCTGAGCGTGAGCCCTGCCTCTACCACGCCTAGACCTGCCCTTAGACTGAAAATCCAAGAAGGGTAGGACCATCCTCTAGCAGGCCAATTCCTGCTAAACTTAGGGGGCTGCACCTGCAAAAAATCCTTGACCGTCTGCATAGACTTAGCTTTATCTTCCATCTTTTTCAAAACTGACTCCACAGGAGAACCAAAAAGAACTTCAGATTGAAGAGGAGCATCCAAAATCCGAGCTTTAACATGCTCTGACAAATTTTGATCCTTAAGCCAGGCATGTCTACGAATAACTGAACCAGTAGCAGCCACCCTGGATGAAGCCTGAAGAGCATCGAAACCACACTGCAAGGAATGTTTTCCAACTTGATCTGAAACATGAACCAACTCCTGCAATTCTTTACACTCTATACCCTCAGATAAAGCATCCACCTTAGATTTCAATTGGCCTAACAAAGTTCTGATACTTCAGCATATGAAACTGGCAATTTAAAGCCCTCATAGCTAACGTAGAAGAGGTGTACACTTTTTTCCCCCACCTATCCAATGCTCTAGAATCTTTATCCAAAGGAACTGGATTCTTAACCACAGAAGCCCTGACACCCTTCGGCCCTTGAATAATAGTTTCCGGGTCAGCTCTAGGACTCATACAAATATTTATGTGCTTCTGGAACTCTGTAATATCTGTCTGGCTTGACAGGGGCAGGGGGTAAAGAATCAGGATTAAGTGAAGCTTCAGAAAAACATCCTGAACAACATCTAAGACAGGGGGAATAGCCAAAGGCCTATGTTGTGGTAAAAACAAAAATTCCCTAAGCCTTTTTCGAGAATCTGAAAAATCCTGACCTTCCCACTTGAAATGTTCCCTCATGGAATGTAAAGTTTCAGAAAAGGAAAAATCCTCTGGAGGAGAAGCAGAAGGACAGGAATCCTCTGCATCCGAATCTGAATAGGGAGGGTAATCCTGAATATCCTCAGCTGAGGACTCAGAGTAGTCTGAAGAATGCTCCATTCCCTCTAAATCTGTCTCCACCCTAGGCCTCTTCTCTGGGGGGGGGGCAAAGATCCCCTGATCAAAGTAATCAAATCCTCTGCCATTTTCAACATATGTTTTTTAGGAACAGAAGCTGAAGAACTAGGGCTATGGCCAGTACCAGAAAGACCAGGTTTAGCCTTAGCATGGCCTTTAGCCACTGAGGTAGAAGGCCTAATAACCTTTGTAAGGATGGAACTACAGATACCTGAGAAGCACCCTCGGCCTGGCCTAACTCCTGAGAGGCCAACTCCTGCAAAAGTAAAGGTTCCCCCTGGGATTCAGCCGACCTCGGCCGGATCCACAGATTCAACCGAGGTTCCATAGAACCGGCGTCCGCAACGGACGACTCATCCGGTTTAGACCTTAAAGATTTATCTTTACGCTTTTTAGTGGTAGCGGCGCCGGAGGATCCGACGGCATGTTGTAGTTACACCGCTTACGAAAACAAGCCTGGCACAGTCTAATCTTCGCTTAATAGTGCGCTTATTAAATCTTGCAAAAGCGACACCGACTACGCCGTGTTCAGGCCCCAAGCAAGGAATACAGAGAGAATGATAGTCCCTATTAGGTATCTGTTTCCCACAAGAAATACAATTATTAACTTTTTCTGACATCCGGATTAACTGAGGCAAGAAAAGACAAAAATTTTCCCCAACGGGGTACTTAGCCCAACTTGGTCTTCGGTCTGAAACTCGATATTTGAAAATTTCAGAACGCCGAACGGCACTTGCAAACGCTGCTTCTGCTTCGGACCACGCGGCAAGAAAGACTGAGGATATGGCGTCGGTCATGCGCTTAAGTACTACTACGTACTGACGCCAGCCCGGCCATGACCGACGCCAGCCTAACTCTTTGGTATTCGGGCCGACCGAGGACAGCGGACTACCCACAGGTTATGACTGCAGCAATGTGAGACGAAGAACATCAACTCCGTGGTAGTATTGTGACCTGCACTGCACCCATTCTACTAAGAAGAAAGCATAAAGTACTGCTTAAAATATTCCTGAATTTGAATATAAAGCTGCTTTTTTTTTTGCTAGAATTCACTATATATACACTGATTTAGGCTGAAAATCAGAAGGCCGTGAGTTTTTTCTTTTATTCAAGGGAATGGAGTACAATAATTTCAAAACTTTTAAAGATTAATTATTTCAGTCCTCATACCTTAAAAGTGATCCTACTCAACTTCTTTATTTTTGTAAAGAACTGTATAATACTAATGTACACGCTCATTACATCATTGCTTAGTTTGCAAATACTGTACATCACTGCGGTGTATGCTCTTTTAGAATCCTACTTATGTTTTACTTTAATGTAGATAACACTTTTTTAGTATTCTTCTGTTCTTTTCTGAGTGGAGACTGAAACTGGTTATTTGTGATCAGTGCTCTACTCTGATTAAAACATTTTAAATAAAATAAAGAAAGACTGAAAATATGGGTAAAAGTCCTTGCAGTAACAGAAATATTAATCTTAAAAAGATAAGTGAAGGTTTTCTGGGTCATAAATCTTGATGAGCAAGTGTTTTTCCCAGGAAGTCCATTCTGATCTTACAACTAATGGAGGAAAAGTAGGAAATCAGGGCAATGATAAGCTCATACAACCTGGAAGTGATGCACTATGGAGCTAGCCTCAGAGAACACCCCCAATGAGCAGACTGGTACACAGTTAAGATTTTTAAAACTCTTAAAGGAATCTGGTTTAGAATACTAGCTCAACTTGGGGCAGAAAGGCTTCATTGCAAAACCCTAAAATGCCTTCCAACACGACTTGCACAGACAGACATGCACCATTTCCAGCCTATTCAGGTCAGTGGATGGCCAACCTGCAGGTATGGCTCATTTCCAAGAATTTCTGATGTTTGTAGAGGTCAGTGCTGTATTGTCTCCCTGTAGTCCCAATGCTTCTGTCTTTCATTACAAATTTTTAAGTAGGCATAACCTAGGGACACCCTACACACAAATCATAAGTGTAACTGCTTACCTGTAAATCAATGGAAAGCATCATTATGAAACTCGAACAAACACAGACAGTCTTCAAAATCTAGACCCAAAGTTGTTCGGTTTGTTAAAGACAGATCCTGCCTCCTAAACATAGTGGACTTTTCTGAACACATCACAAGGCATTGGGCTCAGGCAAATTGGTTCACACTGCATACCTGGACTTGACCAAAGCCTTTGATACCCCAAATACAGGAACCAGGCAGGGCTGTCCTCTTTCCCCTTTGTTATTTGCTTTACATTTACAGCCACTGGCAAAGAAAATAAGGGACTCAGAAATACATGGATATAATTGGTATGGTAATCAAAAAAGTGGGTTTTATTTTCAGAGGATATTGTTTTGCCCCTGATAAATATAGACAAGGACATCTCAGTGTTGTGGAAAATTTTGAGACAATTTCAAGTCTTTTTGGGATATAAAATTAGTACAGATAAAACAAAAGATACAGCCGTAAATTAAAATTGGTTCAGAAATAACTATATTTATGGGGACATGAAAAGATTAAGTATTTAGGTATATGGATTAAAAAAGCTTCTGTTTTGGCAGCTAAGGATATATGGGAAGAAACCAAACAAAAGACAATACGAAACTGAGAAACTAGGAACTCTTATTTATGGATATGGATAGTAAGATTCAAGCAGTGAAAATATTTTTAGTCCCTTTGCTCTCAAAGTGGAAAGAGATGCTGAAGCAAGGTGTTAGTTCAAGAAATAGAATGACAGTAAGATTTTGCATGCAGATCCATAAAGAGAATAACCATACAGATTATCATATTCATAAAGCAGCAGAAAGTATTCTGAGAAATAAGAATGGAGAAAGGAGATTTTGCCAATAGGGATGACTGCAAGTAGTGGTATAGAAAATAGGCAAAAGGGGGATGGAATTTATTGGAGAAACCTGGCAAAGGAACCAAGATATTGTGGGCAAATAACTCAAGCAGGAAAGTTAACAGAGAGGATGAGGCAAAGACATTTGGTTTGCAGAATGCCTTCCCTACCAGGTCTTGATCTCAGAGAACAGGCAAACAGAAAGAGATAGAGGGATTTTATGCAAAAGACCTGCTCTGGTAGAGTATTTTTTAGTTGAATTTAGAAGAGAAGCAGCTTTTAAAAAAGGGATAACTAGTATGACATATAAAATACTGCATGATAAGAAGCAATTAAAGGAAAAAAGATTGGGAAGACAGACTGTAGTAGCAATTTGCAAGAAAACAACAGGAAAACATATGTTTGTCTCCAAAGTATGCAACTAAGTCCAGAAGGTTTAGGATCTTTACTTGGAAGTGTTTGCATAGGTCTAACTCCAAACAGGCTTCAAAAGAAAGTTTCCTCAGGCAGGCTGCATATTTTGGAAAAGTGATGGGAGAAAAAGAGAGGTAACTGGGAACATATGTTTTGGGAGTGTTGTATGTTGGCAGATTTTAAAAATTCCCTACAAAATATTGGGTGAACAAGTGGCTGCAAGTAAGGAAATGATTCCTCTGAGATCGGATACATGATCTTAACTACCTACACACACAGTAAGGTCTTAGGCCTTAGTTTACTTCTGTTGGCTGCTATAAAAACAATTACTAGAAAATGGAAATGAAAATATACACCAACTAAATTTGAAGTAATAGACATTATAAGAGAGATAAAAGAACTAGAAGAGGGATATTTAGAAAAGATAAGGAGCAAATTACACTGAAGCAAATAGAAACTGTGGGAACAATACATACATAATGGTGGAAGCCGAGTGAGGTGCAGGAATTCAGCATTTTTTGTAATGTTAGACTGATGATAGTAGCAAAGAAAATATATGTGATGTATGTTGTATTTTAATGAAAAAATGTTAAAATGGTTTGCTTTCTTTCTGTGTACATTTGCCCATGTCCTAAGTGATGATTTAATAAAGGTGTTAAAAAAGCCTTTGATACTCTTCAGCATTCTGCCATCACTGATAAATGAATCAAACTAAATGTAAACCCCTATGTTAATAGCTGGATAGCAAACTGACTCACTGACATAACCCAGTCTCTCAGTATTGGAGGCACACTCTCAACTAAAAGAGGAATTATCAGCAGTGTGTCCCAGGGATCTGTAATGGGATACTCCTCTTTGGTATGTACTTCCCTGACATCAACACTGAAACAAAGGGTCCATGACTGATGGAGTTTGCTGACAACTGCAAATTGGGAGCTATAAAACATAAATCACCAAAGGAGAAACTGCACAGGAAAAGCAACCAGTAATCCAAACAAACTGCAGAGTTCAGGTGAGTAGGAAGGAATGTACTTTACTTGTGGGAAATAAACCAAAACTGCACTAGAGCTATCACAAAAATCCAGTCAGAATGAGGGTTAAAAACAATGTTTAATACGAATTATATTATTTTTATTTATTTTTCATTAGTTGACCGGGAGTGTCCAACTGAGCAAAAGCCCTTTTTCAGCGGAGGCCCGGGAAGAAAAGCTCCAGACACATATACAGGACAGTTAATAGTAATTAGACATTCAATATTAGAGAAAAAGAATAATCAAGAATTATTTAGGTATACAACATCATTACAATTCAATATTTGAGAAAAAGAATAAGCCAGGAATTATTTAGGTATACAATAATCATTACAATAATCATCAAGTTATATAATATGTAAGCAGGCCGGATGACCAACAATTTAAGCGTGAGATGTAAGTAGTAGTGGTTTGACAGGAATATGTTAATTATAAGTTTTTTTAGGCAGCATAAAGCTTAGTAAATGAGTCTAACTGATATAGTAAAGGAAGTAGGTTGAGTAAGGACCTAAACTGGTTACTTTGAAGCTAAGAAGGGAGGATTTTTGGTCAGGGAGGGTTGTGAGCAGAGGCAGGTCCAGTGTTTTTAAAGTAATCTTTGGTGGCTATTTTAAATTGTTTAGGGTTTGTCAGATTTCGTATTTCTAGCGGGAATTTGTTCCTTGTAATAGAGGGGTGGTAACTATGTAAGTTATTTATTTTACTTATTTAACACTTATTTAACACTTGTTACCCGGGAAAGTCCGACTTGGAACAAAGACAATTTTCAGCAGAGACCCAGGTAGAAACACTCCAGATTCATGTCTTTATAACGTGGGAGGAAACCGGAGCACCCGAAGGAAACCCACATGAAAGCAGGAAGGACATGCAGACTTCCACACAGAAGGCACCCCAGCCAAGAGACTGCTGTCAGTTTTGGTTTTTGGTTTGTGAACCTTTAGTACGTCTTGGGTTGCACTTCTGAGATGTCTAGTAGGAGAGTAATGTGAGATGACAGAGCTGGGCAGAAAGATGGCTGATATAGAATGGAGTGGATCATTTGTAGTTGAAATTGGAGTTGCAGGTGAGGTAGTTCAAGCCAGTTTAGGAATTTAAGGGAGAGGCAGTGATGAGATTTATATGAGTGCTGGGCTGTGAATCTGCCTACCTTGTGATATGTTGTTTCTAGTTTGGTAAGTAGAGATGAGTTTAGATTAGTAAGTATTTGGGAGCAGTAAGTTAGACAAGGAATAAGAGAGGCATGGGTTAGAGTATGCCTAGCTTCAGTGAATCTATTTCTGTGCAGAAGTCCTAGCTTCTGATGGGTTTTCCTGATGCAGTTGTTAATATGTAGATCAAATTTTAGTTTGTCATCTATGGTGATGCCAAGTAGTTTTGTGTTGGTATCGACTTCAATAGGAGTATTGTTTAAGGATGTTATGGTAAAGGAAGATTTGACATGGTTAACAGATTTAGAGAGAAAGAGAAACAATTCTGCTTTTTAGGGTTGAGCATAAGCTGATGTATTTTGAGCAAAGCCTCAACAGAGTTGAAGGATGTCTGGGTAGTTGATAGGAGTTTGCAGCAGTGATGACTGCAGAGTCATCTGTATATTGGATGATGGTGGACTGAGGACAAGAGCATTAGAGTGAGTTGGTAAACATATTAAAAAGTAGAGGTCCAAGTATGGATTTCCTTGGGGAACATCAGTTTTTATGTGTAGGGGGGAGAAAAGTGCAGAGTCCCATAAGACTGACTGCCGTCTCTCAGTGAGATAGCTGGAGAACCATGCTACTGTATCAGAAGTAAAGCAGAGATCAGTAAGTCTGTTAAGTAATAGAAAGTGTGAGTGTGTCAAAAGCCTTCGAGAGGTCAAGTAATAGGCAAGATACGACTTTGTGATTGTCATTGGCTAGAGAAATAGTATTGTGAAAGGATAAAAGAGCAGTGGTGGTACTGTGCTTAGGATGGAAACCATGCTGGGTAGGAGTGAGAAGTTTTTCTTGTAGGAGATGATGCATTGCTTGTTTGTGTATATATTTCTCAAGTATTTTTGAGAGAGGAGAAAGGATAGCAATAGGGCTGAAATTAGAGATTTCTGTGGAATTACCTCCTTTGTGAATCGGAAGGGTACAGAACTGTTTCCAGATAGTTGGAACTTTAGACTCAGAGATGGAACCGTTAAGGATAAATACTGACAACCATGGAGTGTGCACAGCAGTCTGGAGAAAGTATGAATTATTTATTTTATTTTTATTTTACATTTGTTGACCGGGCTAGTCTAACTGAATACATGTCCATTTTCAGTAGAGGCCCGGGGAGATAAGCTCCTAGATAGGACAATGAAATTAACACAACAACAACATGAAACAAACAAATAAATCCTATTTACAGTACCTATTACAGGTTATCACAGTAAAATTGACAGTGCAGAATACAGGCATAACATAGCATTCTAGTACAATCAAGATATTCTAGAGACAGATAGTATAATGGTTAATAAGAAAGGACATGCAGTTAATGAGTAGACTGGGTAGGAAGAGCAAAGTATTTAGAGACACAAACTAGTCAGGCTTAGTACAGGGGCATAACCAGTGTGTTTTGAGGAACACTTTCAATTTGTTTTTGAAGCAGGATAGTGAGAGAAGTGTGGAGAGTTCATTGGGGAGGAGATTCCAGGCGTTTCCAACAATATTAGAAAAAAGGGAGTCTCCACCCTTGTTGTTTGGTTTAGTATGTACTAGAAGTCTCTGAGAAGACCTTAAGGATTCCAGGTTTTTATAGGGAGTGATAAGTGTGGAAAGAATAGGAGTTTTGGAAGGTTTGTAAACAGTGTTGTGGGCTATAGTTAGTTGATGGAATTTAATCAGATTTTGTAGCTCAAGCCTTCCCAGCTGCTTTAAATTAATGCAGTGATGGGTTCTAAATGGGTTGCCTGTAGCAAATCTGACAATGTTATTGTAGGACATTTCCAATTTGCTAAGATTATTTTTAGATAGGTTAGTAAAATAGGTGAGGCATAAAGACGAGAAGAGATTAGATGAGTGTGTGCTATTTTGGTTCTAGCTGAAGGTCGGAGGAAGGATTTTATCCTATAGAGAGAGCCTAGATTTTTGTTGACAGTTTTTATAGTATTGTTAATATGGATATCAAAGTTCAGATTGTTGTCAATGGTGACACCTAATAGTATGGTGGTTGGTTCAGGGGATATAATAGTTTTATTGGTAGAGTTAACTGAGAAATCCAGAGGGGGGGACTTCTTAGTAGGAGAGAAAAGGAGGAGTTTAGTCTTTTTGGGGGTTAGGAGAAGGCATCTGTGAACCATTGCTCAACTGTGTTAAATACTTGTTGGGTAAGACAGCGAAGTTCAGAAGAGGAGGGGCTGAGCATATCAGTATAGAGTCATCCACATATTTTATGCATGTAGCTTTGTGGATGGCAAGGTGAAGGTTATTAATGAATATGGAAACAAGTAGAGGTCCTAGGATGGACCCTTGAGGGACACCAAGGTTGACGGGCAGGTGAGTAGAGAGAGACTTGTGCCATAGTACGGCCTGTTGTCTTTTATCAAGGTAGGACTGGAACCACTTTATAGAGAATGTATCTAGTGCCAGGGATTTCAGTATTTTGATGAGAATTTGGTGATTTACCATGTCAAAAGCTTTAGACAGGTCAATAAATAGTGCTGAAGAGAGTTTGTTTAGATTGCGGTTTTTGTTGATACAATCTGTGAAGGAAAGAAGGGCAGTAGTAGTGCTATGTGATGGCCTGAAACCATGTTGACAGTTGGTTAGTAAGTTATTTTGTGTTAGATGGTCAAGTAATTGTCTGTGAATACATTTCTCCATGATCTTTACCAAAGGTGAGAGGAGGGCAATGGGGCGATAGTTGTAAAGTTCAGTGGATTGTCCTCCTTTATGGAGGGGGATAATATGGGAAATTTTCCATAAACTGGGGCTATAACTTTCGGTAATAGTTCTATTGATCAGGATAGAAATGGGATAAGCAATAGCTTTGGTGGATTGTTGTAGGAATTCAGCAGGTAGTTGGTCTGCTGAAGGTGAGCATGGTTTCAGTTTCTGTAGAAGGGTTAGAATATGTGTTGTTGGGACAGGTTTAAAATGAAAAGTAGGGGGTGAGATTGATTCATAGGAAGGTAGAGTGAAGTTGTTTGGTGATAGTTGACTAGCTAATCTACGCTAGTCGAATGACAGATCCTGTAACTGCGGCTCTACAAGAAGCCTCTAATGAATCAAAACCACATTGCAGAGAATGTTTCCCACTTGTTCAGCTGCATGCAATAAATCCTGCATTTCCTTATTGGCAGGACATTCTGAACTTGCAAACATTTTCTGTTTTAACAAAGACATTAAATATTGTTTGTATTTCAGCATATGAAACTGGCAGTTCAAAGCCCTTACTGCTAAAGTTGCAGAAGTGTAAACTTTTTTCCCCCATCTATCCAGTGCTCTGGAATCCCTGTCAGAGGGGACTGGGTTTTTTGCAGTGGAAGCCTTGACCCCTTTGGGACCCTGAGAAATAGTTTCTGGGTCAGAAGCAGGGTTTTTATAAAGAAATGTATGAGTCTGGGACCCTATAGTACCTGTCTGGCTTGACTGGTGCCGGGGGTAGAGAATCAGGAGACAAACTAGATTCAGAAAAGACATCATCAACAATATCTAACACGAGAGAATAGTAAGAGGCCTGTGCTGAGGTAATAAAAGAAAATCTCTGAGCCTTTTCTTTTATTCTGAATAATCCTGGCTTTCCCAATGGAAATGTTCCCTCATGGTGTGCAAGGTTTCCCCTCAAGAGAGTAATCCTCAGGAGGAGAGGCTGAAAAGATAGACTCTTCAGCATCAGAATCCTCATAGGGAGGAAGAGAGTATCCCTGGTCTGAAGAGGAATCAGAGGAAATAGAAACCTGGTCAGAGGATTCATAGTCTGTATCCTGCCTAGGCCTTTTATCAGGAGGGTCATGGGAACCCCTGATCAAAGTAATTAAGTCTTCGGCCATTTTGAGGATCTGTTTCTTAGGTATGGATGACTGTCCAGGAAAATGCTGTACTTGTTTCTTTGTCTGTAATGATGTTTTAGACTTTGCTTTAGCTGCTGTAGTTGACTTGATAGTAAGCTGTGTAGGTCTGAAAACACCCTCAGAAGCCGATGTCTGCTCAGCGGCTCCGGACCCATCTGAGGGAATAGTTTCCATAGACCCAATACCTTGAGTTTCCAGAGGCCTAGATGTCTCCACGTGGGAGTCGGAGGCGGCCTGTGGCTCTGAGGCAGCGGGAATCAGGTGCTGCAAAAGCGCCTCACTGAGCACAGGCGAACTGGCGACTGGCCTGGAAGAGGCTTCGTCGTCGGTTTTGGGTCTCGGATGCCTGTCCTTTTCCTTGTCTTTGCGCTTTTTATGAATTCCGGTAGTCGGTTATTCCGACGGCATTATGTAATTAAACCTACGGCCAAAGTAATGCAATGCAAAATTAAACCGACGCTTAATAGTGCGTTTGTTGAATCTAGCACAAAACCGACAACTAGTGACGTCGTGGTCAGGGCCTAGGCAAGGAATACAGTAAGAGTGAAAATCCTTATGAGGTATTTGCTTCCCACAAGAAATACAATTGTTAACTTTTACTGACATCAGTCTGGAGCAAGAAAAAGTTTCCCCAATGGGGTACGTACTTAGCTTTATTGAAGACTTCGGATCTGACATTCGATTTCGAAAATCTCAGGAGTCGGCCGACTGGCACTTGCGAACTGCTTTTGCTTCGGGCACCGCGCGGCAAGAAAAACTGAAGAAAATGGCGTCGGTTGCATCTTATATACCCCTGGTGCACTGACGTCAGGGAAGAAGCGACAACAACTGACGGCGGACCAAGAATTTGGAACTCGGGCCGACTGCGGGTCGCCTGCCAGCAGGATAACCCAAGTGTAATGACTGCAACAGTGAAACACGATGAACATCCACTTTATAGAGAATGTATCTAGTGCCAGGGATTTCAGTATTTTGATGAGAATTTGGTGATTTACCATGTCAAAAGCTTTAGACAGGTCAATAAATAGTGCTGAAGAGAGTTTGTTTAGATTGCGGTTTTTGTTGATACAATCTGTGAAGGAAAGAAGGGCAGTAGTAGTGCTATGTGATGGTCTGAAACCATGTTGACAGTTGGCTAGTAAGTTATTTTGTGTTAGATGGTCAAGTAATTGTCTGTGAATGCATTTTTCCCTGATCTTTCTCAAAGGTGAGAGGAGGGCAATGGGGCGGTAGATGGAGAGTTCAGTGGATTGTCCTCCTTTATGGAGAGGGATAACATGGGATATTTTCCATAAACTGGGGATATAACTTTTGGTAATAGTTCTATTGATCAGGATAGAAATGGGATAAGCAACAGCTATGGCGGATTGTTGCAGGAATTCAGCAGGTAGTTGGTCTGCTGAGGGTGAGCATGGTTTCAGTTTCTGTAGAAGGGTTAGAATATGTGTTGTTGGGACAGGTTTAAAATGAAAAGTAAGGGGTGAGGTTGACTCATAGGAAGGTAGAGTGAAGTTGTTTGGTGATAGTTGACTAGCTCGTGTTTGTATAGCATCAGTAAAAAAGGTATTAAAAGCATTAGCTGTATTCATTGTTTTTTTGTATTCAGTGTTTTGAGGGTTTGGAGTAGTGGATTGCCCTGGATGGAGTAGCTGGTTAATACTAGACCAAAATTTCTGCGGCTTGTTTTGATTAGTTTGTTGGGATTGCAGGTAGTCGTTTCTTTTGTCAGATATTATAGCTTTCTTAGTTTCATTTCTTAGTTGTCTAAATGTTAGTTGGTCTATAGGGTTTTTTGTTTTCCTCCATTTTGCCCAAAGTTTGTTTCTAAGATTTATTTTATGTTTGGTTTCTTTTGAGAGCCATGGAGCATGTTTGGTTTTACTTCTAACTAGTCTGGTTGGGGCATGGTGGTTGAGGATGGTAAGGAAGTTGGAGTTAAAGTAACTAACGGCTTCATCTAAAGGGAGGTTTTGTAAGGGGGACCAGTTTCATGCTCTTAGTTCCATCTGGAAAAGTTCTGGGTTAAAGCACTTTTTAGACCTGATGTTTTTGACAGATGTTGGAGTGGGAAAGTTGATTTTATGTCTGATGATATAGGTAAGAGAGTGGTCACCTAAATCATCAGGGAGGGTTCCTGAGTCATAAATGTGAGGATGATGGTTTATGAGAATCCAGTCTAATCTTGATTTCTTGTTAGATTTATTTATTCTGGTCGGGAAGGTAATGGTTTGGGAATACCCATATAGGTTAATATGGTTTGTGGGGAGGCTGCTACAGAAGCAGGTCCAGTCAATATTTGTGTCACCTAGGATAATGGTTTCTTGAGGCAGGTTTTGGGAAAGCCAGCAAAGTATGTTTTCCATGGTGGCAGTGTTGTTACCAGGAGGTAGATATATACAGATAATATAGATGGATTTGGAATTGTTAAGAAGTTTGGAGATAATAATTTCTGCACTGGAGTCTAAAGGTGGTTTACAGTTAAGAGTGGTTAATTGTAAGCTAGATTTATATAGGATAGCAAACCCTCCACCTTTCTTGGATATTCGGTCTAGTCTCAGGGTATTAAATCCAGGTGAGATGATTTAATTGTCTTTGGTTACAGGTTTTAACCAAGTTTCTGTTAAGCAGAGAATATCAAAGGAATAGATTTCAGTTAGAGCTTGGAGTTGTTACTTCATTGTTTATACTACGTATATTACGATGAGCAATTAAAAGGGAGTTTGATGGTTTAGAGAGGGCTTGGGTAGGTGATTCTTTGAGGTTGAGGAGAGAGATAGGAGTTGCTGGAGGGCCTGGGTTAGGGTCGATGTCACCATCCTTTAAAAAGAAAAGTAGGCTTAGATAGTTTGGGTTGGGGAATCTGCTGTATAGAGATAGACATTTTTTGGGGTTTAGCTTGTATTTTCTGTGTAGTGTTCTATGATATTTAGGAAGTATATAGTTAGATGAGGATGTTATATTAACATGAATAAAATGGAAAGGTGAGTCTGGAGAGTTGGTTTCTTTTTTGGGGTAGTTTAGGTTTGGGTCTAGTGGGTTTTCAAAAGAGGCGAATAGATGGGTGAGGATTAAAGGAGTGTGTGAATAAGAGTGGGATAAAAGATGGGATGAGTTCTTTATTCATTATATGAATAGATATAGGTTCTTTGTAGGTGGTAGGTAGAAATTTATTGGGTGGAGATGAAAGAGGGAGTAGGGTGTGGTGTGATAAGAGGAGAGTAGTGAGAGGTTAATATTAGTGGAGTTGGGTAACTGGACAGTGTTTAGAGAGAAAAGGGACTGGTAAGAGTGTATTTGAAGAGGAATGGTAATAGCACGAGGTGTGGTTAGAGAGTAATGGGAAGAGGAAGGGGTGTGGTTAGAGAGTAATGGGAAGAGGTGTGGTTAGAGAGTAATGGGAAGAGGAAGGGGTATGGTGAGAGAGTAATGGGAAGAGGTGTGGTTAGAGAGTAATGGGAAGAGGAAGGGGTGTGATTAGAGAGTAATGGGAAGAGGTGTGGTTAGAGAGTAATGGGAAGATGAAGGGGTGTGGTTAGAGAGTATAAAGGTAGGACCCCTGGGTGTAGGTGGGATTTGGGGGTAGGGAGGGGAGCGGAGTGAGCCCGCAGGGCGAACGGAGCGGGTAGAAACAGATACTGAAGCAGTTAACGAAAAACAATCAGCAATAAAGGGACATGATCAGCTGATTCACAGCATGGTTTGAGTTTAGAGAGTAGAGCTTTAATAAAGGTAGTAGGAACAGGTTTGAGAGAAAGGGAGTTAACGGAGTCAGCAGTTGGGGTGGTTCAGGGAGGTTAGAGGGGGTGCTGTTAAATAGTTTGGAAATAGATTCAATAAAAAAGAAGTTATGTACTCACCATAACGTTCCGTATGAGTTGTTTATCTCGCCTTTATTCTCACTGATGGGTTCGGAGCTGATCCTCTGCTCTGACACGGCCGATAGCAAAGCTCAAGGTTTGCCAGTAGCTCAAGACCAAGCCCCTTATCCCACAGTTCACTGCTGGAATTACCTCAGATCTTGTTTGCTGCGAGTATATATACCTTTTTTTTTTCTTTTTCTACAAGGAAGCACTTCCCAAAGGGGAAGAAGAAGTACTGAATAACCAGGGTGGTACTAGCCTCTAAGTCAACTGTCCGCCAAGAGGGAGGGGATGTGAGAATAAAGGCGAGATAAACAACAACTCACATGGAACATTATGGCGAGTACATAACTTCTTTATGTGAAGCTGTTAAATCTCGCTGTTTACTCTCACTGATGGGTAGCGTCCCTAGCACCCTCAATCTTGGGTGGCTCATGGAAGTACGTTTTTTAGTACCGTGGAACCAAAGGAAGACCTGTCCCTTGGAGCCTTATCTACTTTATAATGCGTGATAAAGGTACGAGGCTTGCTGCAGCACAAATATTGTCAAGGGGCAATTTAGCTTGAAAGGCAGAAGACATAGAAACGGTTCTGGTAGAATGAACCTTAGGTTTGTGTGTCAATGGCATGTTTGCATTCGCATAAACAAAGGATATACAATCTGATAACCATTTAGATAGGGTCGTTTTACCCACTGGATTACCTTTTCTGGCCTCCAAAAAGGATACGAAAAGTTGGTCTGATTTTCTAATATCCTTAGTTCTATCAAGATAAAATCTGAGCTGTGTACATCAAGTTTGTGCAGCATGTATTCCAATTTGTTAGAGTGGTTGGGAAAAAAGACTGGCAACTCAATGACCTGATTGATATTGGATTCAGAACAGACTTAAGGCAAAAAGGAGGGGTTTGTTCTGAGAGATACTCTATCAGCATGGAAAATCATGTAAGGAGGTCTGATAGATAATGCTTGAAGATCTGACACACTGCAGGCAGAAGTAATGGATACTAGAAATATAGTCTTCCAGGACAAATATTTGAGATCACAAGAAGATGCTGGTTTGAAAGGGGGGGGGGGATTATTTGAGACTGCATAAAATTAAAATTTCAGGGAGAATAAGGGATTTTGACAGGAGGTCTCATGTGAAAAGCACCTTTAAGAAAAGCCTTAGATAACTTATGGCCCATAACGTTCAACCCATCAAATCCAAGGTGGAAATTTGATATGGCGGCTAACTGGACTCGAACTGTGGCAGCTGCTGCTCCTTCCTTAAAAATTTTTGTCAAAAATTCTAAAATGGGCGATAGAGGAGCTCGAAAAGGGTCGATTTTCTGTATAATAGCCCAATTTGAGCACCTGTTCCACTTACTGCGGTATAGTTTCCTGGTGGATGGCTTGTCAGAACACAAAAGGATTTGTCTTGTGTCATCTGAGAGTGAATGAAGCCTGGCAATTAGGGGAAGTGGATTAACCAAGCAGTCAGCTTTAGGGACTGCAGTGAAGGATGGAGGTCCCCTGACGGGTGTGTCAGAAGGTCCAGGATCTATGGATCCTCCAGCAAATGATGGTGAAGGAAGGGGAACCAAATCTGTCAGGGCCAGTAGGGGGCTATGAGGATAACTGTCCTTCCCAGTGATTTTGCTTTCTGTAATACCTTGAGTATCAATGGAATAGGTGGGAATGCATATAGGAGACCCGGAGGCCAATTGTGTACGAGTGCATCTCTCGGGGAATGTCCTGGAGGTGGTATTAGGGCAAAGTAGCTTCTGCATTTGGTATTGACGTGACTGGCAAACAGGTTGCAGCAAGGCTGGCCCCATTTGCGGAAAATCAAATCCTTAACTCGTTGGTTGCGAGACCACTGGTGAGGCAACAGTATTGCCCTGCTCAGCTTGTCCGCTATCACGATGGATTTCCCTGGGATGTGCGTTGCTATCAGAAAACGGTGGGACGACACAGCCCATTGCCATACCCTGAGGGCTTCTCGAGAAAGGGGGTAAGACTTGGTTCTGCCTTGTTTGTTCAAGTACCAGACCACTGACATGTTGTCCGTCTGAATTGCAATTGTCCCTAGAAGAAGAGAGTCCTGAAAGTACTGCAACGCCAGATGTACCGCTCTCAACTCCAGAACACTGATATGCAGATGTGACTCTTGATCTGTCCATGTGCCTTGGGTAGTCTTTCCCTGAAAATGCCCCCCCCCCCCACCCTATCAGGGAAGCGTCCGTGGTCACAGTGGCTACTGGGGGGGGGGGGGCAAAGGGCCTTCGGATTGTGACATGAAGAGATGTCGACCACCAGCGAAGGTCTCTTGCAAGAGTCTGTGATGAGAATCATGTAGTGCATCGGTAGATTTTGGTAAGACCACAGAGCGAAAAGGAGCCATTGAAGGATTCGCATATGCATCCTTGTGAGTGGTACAGCCAGGATTGCTGCTGCCATCAAACCAACACCTTCAAGACCTCTGCTGCTGTAGCTTTGTTATTTGACACCAGTGAGATGACGTGTTGGCGAAGAAGTGAGACTCTTTCGACTGGAAGATGTAGAGTGGTGGTTGAGGTATCTAACTCTGCTCCTATAAAAACGGTATGCTGCAATGGCGATAAGGCAGACTTTTCGAAGTTGATTGTATTGTGTTGCTTGAGTCAATTGATGCCTGGTGGTAGTGGTGAGGAGCCACTCGTCTAGGCATGGAAACACCTGAAATCCTAGATGCCTCAGGTGAGCCGTGACCTCTGCCATGCATTTGGTGAACACTCAGGGGCTGTAGTGAGACCAAAGGGCAGGGTTCGAAAAGTACAGTTTTGTACCTACCATAAATGTAGATGTTCGAGTGCTAATACAGCTGCAGTAATCACAGATGGGTTCTCTGCCATCAGGCGGTCCCTCGGTCGGCCGAATTCCAAAGTCTAGGTCCGGCGTCGGTTGTTGTCGCTTTCCTGACGTCAGTGCGACAGGGGTATATAAGACACAGCCGACGCCATATTCTTCAGTCTTTCTTGCCCCAGATGTCAGGTGCCCCCAGAAGGAAGGCAATACATAAATTATATATATATATATATATATATATATATATATATATATATATATATATAGTCAAGCAATGCAATATAATCAAAAATCAGTAGTTGCAAGCAAATACACCATAGAAGGATGACCCAATCAGGTTGTATGAGGAGGTGTTAGCCACTAGGCCTTTATCAAGAGGGGAAGGAGGGAGGGAAACCTGTACTGCAGCTGTATTAGCACTCGAACATCTACATTTATGGTAGGTACAAAACTGTACTATGTTCATCGTGCATACAGCTGCAGTAATCACAGATGAGTAGAATCCCAAAGCTACGCACAGGGTGGTAGGCACTAGGTGGAACTGGGATGAGCCAGAATGTCCTGCAACACAGCAGTGGCAAAGCCTGCTCTAGTTTTGGAATATAAAGGCAGGTGGTAGTGTTTTGTGAAGGTATGCACAGAACTCCAAGTAGCTGCCTCCAAAATGTCTTTGGTAAGAGCTCCTCTGAGGAAGGCTGTAGAGGTAGCTGTGGCCCTGGTGGAGTGGGATCTGATGCCTGTAGGGACAGATTTTCCATGATAGGAGTAACAAAACCGTATGCAGTGGCCTATCCATTTTGAAATTGTCTGTTTGGTAACTGGCTTCCCTTGAGCTCCTACAGCATAGGACACAAAAAGTTGTTCTCATTTCCTGAAAGGCTTTGTTCTGTCCAAATAATAACGTAGCTGTCTATGGATGTCTGAGTGTAGCAGCCTTTCCCCTTTGTTTTGAGAATTGGGGAAAAAGGTAGGTAAGTGTATGGCTTGATTTAAAGCTACCCTGGATACCACTTTAGGCATAAATGACGGGTTGGTACGAAGAGAAACCCTGTCCTGATGGAAGATGCGAAACGGCTGCACAGCCATGAGGGCTTGTAGTTCCGAAACCCTACGAGCTGAGGTAATGGCCAGAAGGAAGACTGTTTTCCAGGACAAATATTGCAAATCTGTTGAGGCAGCTGGTTCAAAGGGAGACAATGTTAATTTTTCTAGAATGAAATTAAGATTCCAGGCTGGTATTGGTTGTTTCCTTGGTGGTCTTATGTTCTTAGCCCCTCTGAGGAACTGTCTTAAGAGTGGGTGAGAGAATAAGGGTGGATCAGTGTTGAATTCTGCAGAAATGGCTGAGGCATGGATTTTTATGGAGGAAAAAAGAAAGTCCACTGTTCAGCAGCTCAGCTAGATACTGTAATACGTGAGGCAAATTCAGTTTTCTAGGGTCCTGGCCTTTTTTCTCATTCCAAGAGCAAAACCATTTCCATTTTGCGGAGCAAGCCTTTCTAGTAGATGGCCTTCTGGCCTCCGAAATGACATCCTGCACCTCTTTGGGGAGTAGGTTCTGTTGTGGTGTTAAGCAATTTTCCATGCAGCGAGATTGAGTGTTTTCAGCTGACTGTGAAGAGTTTTGTAGCTGTGTTGAGTCAGCAGAAGAGGCATTAGAGGTAGGGACCAGGGAGAAGTATGTGTTAGGCTCCTCAGGAGTGGATACCAGTGTTGTCTTGGCCAGTCTAGAGCAATCAGTATCATCTTCGGTCTGTCTGCTCTTGCTTTCAAGAGTACCTTGGGCAGAAGAGGTAGAGGTGGGAAGGCGTAAACTGTCCATGCTGTCCAACTGAATGAAAGGGCGTCCACTCTCCAGGCCTTTGGATGAAAGGTCCTTGAACAGAACTTTTCCAATTGATGATTCCTGTGGGAGGCGAAGTGATCTATGTCTGGCCTCCCCCACGCTTGGATTATCTTTGTAAACACTTGAGGATGCAACTTCCATTCGTGTGGATCTGTCATATTTCTGCTTAGGTTGTCTGCCAGCGTGTTTTCCAAACCTGGCAAGTACTGTGCCTGAAGTTCGATTTGCCATTCCAGAGCCAAGTTCCAAAGTGTCATGGCTAGTCTGCACAGGGGGTACAAATGTGTTCCTCCTTGTTTGTTTATGTACCACATTACTGTGGTGTTGTCTGTTCTTATCAATAGTTGTCCTGGATGCAGGAGGTCCTTGAAAGCTGTAATTGCATTTATCACGGCTAGCATTTCTTTCTGATTGATGTGAAGATGCTTTTCCTTTTGGGACCATTTGCCCTGAATGCACCTGTCTGTCATGTGCGCCCCCCAGGCGTAATATGAGGCGTCTGTTGTGATGACTTGATTTGCTTGAGGCTTGCAGAATGGGAGACCTGTGTTTGTTTGACATGCTTGGGCCCACCATAGAAATTCCTTTTGTAAACATGGAATTATTGGTATTATTGTTTCCAAACTGTGGCTGTGTTGAGACCATAGGTTTTTTAGGTACCATTGAAGTTTCCTCATATGCAACTTTGCACATGGGATTAAAAGAATGCAAGATGCCATGAAGCGCAGAGCTTGCAGGATTTTTCTTGCAGTAAGCCTGGTACAATTTGCTAGTATTTTGAAGTACTGAGTTAGTTGCCCTTGATTTTCTGGCGCAAGATAGGCCATCTGGGTGTTTGTGTCCAAGTTGGCACCCAGGAAAATTATTTTCTGAGATGGTGCTAGCCTGGATTTCTCTTTGTTGACTGTGTATCCCAGGGAATTCAGTAACTGTGTTACATAAGCCAGATGTTCCAGAAGTATGTGCTTGCTGTCCGCTTGGATCAGGCAGTCGTCCAAATAAGGGTAAATTTGTATCCCTTGAAGTCTGCAGTAGGCAATTACTGATGCCAGGCATTTCGTGAATACTCTGGGCAAAGTAGATAAGCCAAAGGGCAATGCAGAGAATTGATAGTGAATTGAACCTGCAAGAAATCTGAGGTATCTTCTGCAGCTTTGTCTGATTGGGACATGCAGGTATGCCTCCTTGAGGTCCAATGTTACCAGCCAAAACTCCTTGCCCAGCATGGGAAGAAGCTGCTGTAATGTGAGCATCTTGAATTTTGGCACGAGTAAGAATGTGTTTAGGATGGATAAGTCCAAAATGGGTCTCCAGTCGGTTCCTTTTCTTGGTACCAGAAATAGCCTGGAATAAAAACCTTGACCTTGTTCGTGAGTAGGTACCTCTTGAATAGCTTTCATGTCTATGAGCTTTGAAATTTGTAGTTGCGCCTCTGCCCTTTGATTGTGGGGCAGGTTTGGCATGCCTCTCATTTTTGGAAGAGTGTGAAAATGAAATCTGTAGCCTCTGTTTATAACGTCCAGGATCCATTTGTCTGTTGTGACAATATGCCAATTTCTTGTAAATAATGCCAGCTTTCCTCCCAAGGGTGCTGCCAGCTGAGACTTGCTTGGCATGGAAAGGAGGAAGTCATTGGTTTTGTTTCCTGTATTGTTGTGCACTGTCTTCGCCACCTCTTGGTGCTGGAGTTTGCCATTGCCTGCCTCTATATGATCCTTGTGATTTGTCCTCTGCCCCTTGAGCGCCTGTATATACCTCTTTGGGGCTTGTCCGTGGCTGGAAAGGACCAGTTTTTTGAAGGCCAATTTCTGCTAAAACGTGGTGATTGACCTGTAGAAAAGCTTTGACAGTTTGCATAGATTTGGCTTTTTCTTCCATTTTCCGTAGTATCTCCTCAGCATTAGTACCAAATAGCACATCCTTTTGTAAAGGAGCATCTAGTAGTTTAGCTTTCACATGATCAGGCAAGATTTGTTCCCTAAGCCAGGCATGTCTACGAATGACTGATCCTGTAACAGCAGCTCTACTTGAGGCCTCTAGGGCATCATAGCCACATTGTAAGGTGTGTTTACCCACTTGTTCTGCACTATGCATCATATCCTGCAACTCCTTCAAATCTGGTTGTTCAGGTTGAGACATTTTATTTCTTAATTGTGATAACAGAAACTGCTGATATTTAAGCATATGAAACTGACAATTTAAGGCCCTCATGGCTAGGGTGGCCGAGGTATATACCTTTTCCCCCACCTTTCTAAGGATCTTGACTCTCTTTTGCAGGGTAGTGGATTCTTAGCAGTAGAGGCCTTCATTCCCTTGGGGCCTTGAGAAATGGTTTCAGGGTCAGCATTATGGCTTTTGTAAAGGAAATGGTGTGAGTTAGGAACTCTGTAGTACCTATCAGGCTTGACTGGGGCAGGAGGCAGGGAATCCGGATTAAGACAAGCCTCCGCATAAACATCATCAAGTATATCCAAGACAGGAGGTATCGCCAGAGGTCTGTGTTGAGGTAACAAAAGAAATTCCCTAAGTCTTTTCTTGGAATCAGAAAAGTCTTGGCCTTCCCAATGGAAGTGTTCCCTCAAGGTGTGCAAGGTTTCCCCAAAAGAAAAATCCTCTGGAGGAGATACAAAAGGAATGGACTGCTCTGCATCAGAGTCTTCAAAAGGAGAGAAAGAGTGTTCCTCTACATCAGAATGTTCTGAAAAAATGGAACCCTGATCAGAAGAGGGAGAATCTTCCTCCACTCTGGGTCTCTTGCCTGGAGGGAGTTGGGAACCTTTGATAAGAGTAATCAAATCCTCAGCCATTTTAAGCATCTGCTTTTTAGGCATGGGGCCTGGAGATGGCCCCTGTGCAACAGGCCTCTTGGGATGCCTGGCTGATTTGGACTTAGAAAAGGCCTTAATGGAAAAGGAAGATGAGGGTCTAAAGACACCATGGGTGGAAGTGGACCTGTCCACATTAGGAGGCTCAACGCTCACAGTGGCTTCGGTAGTTGTAGTCTGGGTATGGGCCAAGGTACCTGCGGTCTCAGGTACAGAAGACCCCGCCAAAGAAGTGTAGTCAGTAGTCAGGGACTGCATAGGCATCTCGCTGAGAACCGGACCATGTGTAGCCGGTTTTGGCGTGGTGTCGGTGGAGACCGTGGACCTTGCGATTCGGTCCTTGTCCTTGAGTTTTTTGGACAAAATGGTAGTCAGAGTCTCCGACGACATTTTATAATCAAAGGCTTTACCAAAAAGGTGTTGGGCGAACTCCGCCCGATGCTTAATAGTGCGTTTATTGAAAGTAGCGCAAAAGCAACAGCCCGAGACGTCGTGGTCTGGGCCTAAACAAGGTATGCAGAGAGAATGGAAATCCTTATGCGGTATTTGCTTCCCACAAGAAATACAATTGTTAACTTTTTCTGACATCGGTCTGAGGCAAGAAAAGTTTCCCCAATGGGGTACTTAGCTTTAAAGAAGACTTCGGTTTCCAATTTTTCGTAAATTCAGGAGCTGGCCGACCGGCACTTGCGAACTGCTTCTGCTTCGGGCACCGCGCGGCAAAAAAGACTGAAGAATATGGCGTCGGCTGGGTCTTATATACCCCTGTCGCACTGAAGTCAGGAAAGAAAGCGACAACAACCGACGCCGGACTTAGACTTTGGAATTCGGCCGACCGAGGGACCGCCTGACGGCAGAGAACCCATCTGTGATTACTGCAGCTGTATGCACGATGAACATCTGGTAATGACTGGCTCCCAGCTGGAAAAGCAGGTGATCCCTGGAGCGTCTGTTCATCTTTATGTGATAGTACGTGTCCTTGAGATCTACGAAGCACATCCAATCGCCTTTCCCTAGGAAGGCAAGAATGGACTGAAGCATGACCATTCGAAACTTCTCTTTCTTTATGAATTGGTTGAGTCTGCTGAGGTCCAAGATATGTCTCCAGTCCCCTGTTTTCTTTGGTACCAAAAAGAATCTTGAGTAAGTTCCGAATCCAACTTGGTCTGCTGGGAGTGGTTGGATGACTCTTTTCTAGCAATTTTTGGACCTCTACGATTGCTTGCTCCCCGAGACTGGGTGGAACATCTGAGAGTCTGTTTACAGGAGTGGGAGGGGAAGAGAACGGTATGAAATATCCTCTGGAAATGATGCTTTGTACCCATGTATCTGACATTATGTTTAGCTAGGCTTCTGGGTACAAAGATAAGCGACCCCCGGACTGCCTCCAGAGCCGGACAGTCGGGTCTCCTTTCAGGAGCGCTGGTAGGACTGACCAGAGAACTGGCCTCTGTCACCCTGCTGTTGCGGACCCCCCCCTGCCGTGCGGGCAGCGTCTTCCATTATAACCCCCTCCTCTGCCTCTAGAGGGGGTTTCGCCACGTGTGTCCTGAAAGGCTCCCTGGGCTTTTCGGAACCACATCTTTCCACCCTTAGGGCCTTTGGGATATGGCCAAGTAGGGGGTAGAAAAACGGACTCCAACATAGATAGGGTCTTGACTTCCTGCTCACGCCTGGTTAAAGTTTCCTTTACTTTAGGCCCAAACAGCGATGAGCCATCAAATGGGGTGTTGATAAAGGAAGACTTAAAGGGCTGCGCAAAGGAACAGAGACACATCCAGGCTTGTCTCCGCAGAGCAATGCCTGAACTAGCAGCTCTACTCGAACCATCAGCTGCATAAGATATGAGACGCATGGACGAGTTCACAACAAGCTACTTGAGGCTCAGGGTCTCTAAGCTTAGGGGGACCAGTAGACGTAGAAGTGGACACAGGTGCTTGTGGGGAGAATGAAGCCAGAACTGATGCCGACGATGGTTTAAGAGACAGGACTCTCATCATGGCATCGAAAGCACCATGGCTCTGACGAGAAGGGGTAGATGGATCCGGAAGGACCGTCCGATCCTCTCGCACCAAAACCATGGGCTCCGAGGTACAAGCCAAGCTCATCCGAGCTGAAGCCCCGAGAGTAAGAGTCAGCACCAACAAATCAGTCCGACTATCCTCCCTGGACCTGACAGGAGAGTGTCAGCTCCTAGCATCCTCGGTCGGGTGCAGAGGATGTCCTAGTAGATGGAACCGATAACACCGGTGCGGGTCTCGGTTCCATAGGTTCGACAACTATCGGTTCGGGCTCCTTCAGCTCAGAGTCCAGTACGGCTCGGAGGAGGAGTAGTCAAGTTCGGTTCAATGGTCTTCGGCTCCAATGAAATGGTCGGGGCCAACAATTTAGCAAGTCCTGGTGCCCGTAGAAGCTTCTGCACTAGCCAATCCATATCCATATCTGAGAGGCTGACCGAAGACTTTGAGGAATCCACCGAAGGTGCTGACTGGAGCAGAGGAAATGAGGGAACCTCAGAGACCGGCTCCAGGACTGGGAGCTGGCTCTGAACCAAAGGGACACTTGGTTCCGAGGACTGTGGAACTGATGTACCCTCTAATATTTTTGCCTTCTTAGTAACTTTAGAATCTCCTGAAGATTTTGAAGAAGTGCTAGTACCTTCCTGGCTACCCAACGCCTCAGAGAAAGTATGCTGCAGCAACCCCCTATCAATAAGTTTTCTCCTTCTCTCTAAGAGTACCCTAGAGGAAAAAGAGTGGCAAATACTGCATGAGTCTTGGAGGTGTTTAGCCCCCAGACAGTAAACACATTGGGCATGCCAGTCAGTGACGGACATTTTCTATCCACAATCTGGACATTTCTTAAACCCCGATTTGGGATGAGACTTTTCCCTCTCATCCGACATGTTCAAAGTTTGAAACAGGCACACCACAAAATTAACCTGTAGAGGTTAAATACAGGGCTAACTAGGCCAACACTAAAAAAAAATACTAGTAACAAGAAGAAATTTGTTAAATCTAAATAGGGCTAACAAAAGGCCCAACACTCTAAGAAACTAAGCCAACACAGGGCACTATCTACTACAATCTAACCTACTTATACTATAGTATTTTAATGAGAAACACACACACACACACACACACACACACACACACACACACACACACACACACACACACACACACACACACTAAATAGAGAATAATATATCAAAAAGAGAGAAAAAGACATTTTTAAACTTGCGATTTTGCAAAATATGGTCCGAGCTGACTGGATCACAGAGATCTCTCTTGCCACGGCAAACTAGATCTGAGGTAATTCCAGCAGTGCATTGTGGGATAAGGGGCTTGGTCTGGAGCTACTGGCAAACCTTGAGCTTTGCTATCGGCCGTGTCGGAGACGAGGAACGGCTTTGAACCTATCAGTGAAAATAAACGGCGAGATTTAACAACTTCACATTAAGTGTTAACTAAACTATTGGCAGTCTCTTCAGGGGACTTATCAGGACATGGGTTTGGTGAGGTTGGGTTACCAGGGTGTAATATCTTTTTTATAGCATTCCAGAACTTTTTTGGATCTGATTTTGTTGGGGAATTACAGTAGAAGCTTTTTTTGTCATTGTTAATGATTTTTTTGTTTGATGAAAGAGTTCTTTGTAGTTTTGCAAGTTAACAAACAAAATAAGAACCAAAGTTACAGGCTTTTGTCCTTCTTCACTTCATAGGGGAGTTCATCAGAACTATATGCAAATTCCTTAATCCAGTTTAAATAACCTTATTCACTTTAAGCAATTTAAGTCTTAAAGGTACAGTGGTAAAAGAAAATAATATGTTATACAATTAATGAAGCTGTGACAGCATAAATACCTTAGTAAAAGCATTATATATATATATATATATATATATATATATATATATATATATATTTATCCAAATTATTGAATAAAATCAATAAATATATATAAAAAAGGTAAAACAATGGACATATATTATAAAAATATATAAATTCAAAGTGTAATAAAACTCTATTACACTTAAAAGCTCTGTAGGTGGAGTCAAGGGTGTAGCCAGGCATACTATTTGTACACTACTGGGTACATTTTTTATCAGAATATCACATCACTGTGGCTTTTTATCAGATCATATGTCTACTACTGTCTAGATGAATGCTGCCACAAACAAGTGCAATATTGCTAATCTAAAACAAAAAATATTATTTTAATTATTAAAACAATTTTTAATAGTTTTAGGGAAACTGAAAATGTTAAAATTTATTAAGTGCTGGGGGGGGGGCAAACCTCTGACAGATGTGTCCATTTTTAAATTATAGATGTCCGGGGAAGGTTACTAACAGCTTGTGAATACAAAATGGAATTTGCTTGCTACACCCCTGGGTGGAATTACCATAAAATATATATTAGTACACAAAATATTAACTAACACAAGAAGTTTAATACCAAAATAAAACTCTACAATTTTGCTGCTGCTAGCTTAAGAACAGGGTGTATTTGAAATATCATTAATACCTGGAAAATGAGGGACAACTGCAATTTGGCAGCTGTCATACATCCCAACTGACCACCAGATTTTCCAGGAGGGCCTAACATATGCTAACATGCGGTGCTTAGACCACAGCCTCAACCTAAATGCCAAGAAATGGAGCATGGTGCCCTCTGGCAAACCCTGGTACCCATGCTCCATTCACACAGGAACCACCAGCCTAAAAACTGAGTTAGTCATTAGACATTTGGGCACTTTCATTGCCAATGAAATATCCTTCGACTACCACATTGCCATTGTTGCTAGGTCGTTTTACATAGGCCGACTGATCACTGAGATACATCTTCTAGACCCAAGGAAATTATCATTCCGCTCTACTCCTCACTTATCAGACCAGTTACAAAGTACAATGCCCCCTTTGGTATGTACCTATTCTAAGCGCATGTCCCATCTTGAGAAACCACAGTATTTCCTTACTAAGACTTTCAAGGGCAGAGCCATCTTGAACTACTCTGCCTGCCTTAAAATGCTCTCACTCTTTTCTGCGTACTATCGACTTCTGAGAGTTGCAAAGGATCTGGTTCTATGCAGCATCCATCATATCCACAAAACTAAATACCAAAAACACCACACAGGAGATCTGAATTTCCACCATAATATAAATAGGACCTGCTGGTGTGATAGATGTCTATGGGATCTGTTGGTGTGATACGTGTCTACCACAGAGAATACCTCTCTTATGGAATAAGCAAGCCTGGATATCAACCATACTAATTCCCTGATCCTGTTTAAGCACAACCTGGATGACTAGATAGGCAATAGTCAAGTACTTCCTCCGATCTGGCTCCTTAAGCCCTCATGGAAAGGGGATATAACGAAGTCCAAAGCAAGTCATCTTGTTGGGGGTCTAATGTTAGTTTCATGTCTTGGTAAGTTCAACATGGGATTATGTGACTAGGCTACAAATGGTCCACCGGATCAACAGCCTAGGAAGAACCTATAACACTATAAATACAAATGGCAAGAGGCAACACTCTACTGAACAAAGTGCTAGTAATCTCTGCTTTTCTACAAGGCACAGAAAAGAAGTAAGAACACGGGGGTGGCAGTGGAACATTAACAGAAATCTTAAGTTAAGAGGATCAGCCAAAGTGAATAGAAAATCTAGGGAACATGAACTCTGTCAAAAGCAACTGTGAAGAAATCCCTAATGCTCCAGGTACACATGTAGCATCAGAATACTTCAGCTAAGAAAGTACAGTTGTGTAAGAACTTGCCACTACAGAACACATTCAAATTCCACAGTGCTGCAACAGCCTTTGGCTATTTGGCTTGCTTCCTGCCTAGGAAGTAATAACTGCCCTGCTTCAAAAGCTCTGGCTGCTTCCCACACCTTCAATCTGGCTACTGCCTGGCAAGCAACAAGCAGATAAAAAGCAGCCAGAAGGAATTGACTTCAAGACTTTACTGGCCATAAAAAAAAGAAAGCAACCTCATCCTACTCAGTAAATAAGGAACTAGTATGGTTTACATAAAGGGAAGTCCATTCCAAAAGAGAGTTATTCTCTGATAGATATCATCATTCAAAAGCATTTTATTCCCCCCAAAAAAATTACATATAGGAAAGAAGAGTAGGATGGCAGATGTATGCAACTACTGCAGGAATGTGGAATTCAAACATCTACTGTTAATGGTAAGTTCTTACACAGCTGTACTGTATTCATCATTCCCAATGATGCAGTATAGCCTTTGGCAGTTTGGGTTGATTACCAAAGGTTATTCAACATGGGAAGAGGAAGACAGAGGGTCCAGGAGACCCTGGAGAATAGTCCTAGCAAAGCCTGCTCTTGACATGGAAAAGGAATCCAGTTTGTAGTACTTTGCAAATGTATAGGAGGAGGAACAAGTTACTGCCTTTAGAGTCCACCCCCTTTCCAATATGCCATTGTAGAAGATAAGGCTCTTGTAAAATGTGCCTGAACACTGCCTGGAATAGATTGTGCATGATGACAATAACAAAACATAATACCAGAAGACAAGCATCAGGAAATAATCTGTTTAGAGACAGCTTGACCTTTCCTAGTCACAGAATAGGAAATAAACAGTTGGTTAGCTTTCCTAACGGACTAAGTTCTGACAAGATAGTACCAGAATTGCCCATGCACATCCAGGGTGTATATAATTCTTTCTCCTTTGTTTTAGGGATCAGAATAGAAAACAGGCAGATTGATGACTCTGAAACAACTCAGGGCAAGAAAGAGGAGGTTGTGCGCAGTGTCTCCCTGTCTTTATGAAAAAAAAGATAGGGTTGTCCCACCACGAGAGCTTGCACTGCAGATACTCCTGTTACAGATGAAAGTGTAATTAGAAGACATTTCTACATAATGAACCTTAATTCAGCCTGTCATGTTCAAAATGTGACACTGTCAGTTTTTCTAGCAACAGACTGAAATCCCAAGGAGGAAGAGGAAATTGTCTAAAGACTTATCCTTTATCAAGGAATGAGAGAGGCTATAGGATAGTAATTCTCATGAACATTTAAGCACAGCTGGTACACAATCCATGATGGGTCCCTAATCACTACCTAGGCACCAACTAGAATATTTCTTCCACTTGCCAATATATAATTTTCTAGTTGCAAGCTTTCTTGTCTCCTTCAGTACCTGCTCATGAAACAGGTACTTGACAGATACAACATTTTAATCATCCAGGTAGTCAACTGAAGTTGTTTCATGCTGGGGCATACCAAAATCCCCTTGTCTTGTGTTAATACATCCACTCTGTGAAGAAGCTTGTGGCAACTGCCCCTGGCAGCAAAGACATAGGAAACATTCAGACACTGGACCCAACCCCGCCTGACTTTGTCAAGGGAAGGTCATACCTACTAAACCAAGTGGACTTCTTTTAGAAGGTCACCAAGGCAATGGATGAGGGAAAGATGGTGTATACTGCCAACCTAGACCTGGTAAATGCATTCAATACAATACCACACACTGGTATAGTTGACAAACTCACAGAACTGAACAGAAACCTGAACCTAACTTGATGGATTGCCAGGAAGCTTTATTTAGCCCTAATCAGATCCATCACTGAGTACAATGTCCTCTTCGGCATGTATCTGACCAGACACACACAACAGTTGGAACACCCACAAAGGTTCCTTACCAGAAGAATCCAGAGTATAAAACACATTGTCCTATACAGATTATCTTAAAGCTCTATCTCTATACTCTTGTCTCCTACAGGTTACTGACAGGCAATCTATGCCTGGCATACAAAGCAACCTTGGAGCCAGCTCTGACAGACCTTTTCAACATCTGCAAAATGAACAGAATCAGTACCACTAGATCCAAGGATATACATTTTGATTGTACTGGTGAGACAGATGTGTTTCAGAGGATCTCCATACTCTGGAGCAGACTCCCCATCCATGTAAAGTAAAGGTCCATCTCTAACCTTATGTAAATGTAAACTTAACCAATGGATGGGAAACTGGAAATACACCGCAGGTCTAGCCTCTATATCTCCAACAGACAGAGACAAACGGTAATACCAAACTAACATATCTCCCCAACACACAAACTTACAGAAACTTCCTAAAGCACGCCCTCTTAATAAATGTCCATGATACATATAGACACAATTGGGTTGGATTGCACAGCTAGGCTTATAAAGGCCCTGGTGGTTGCTAACCTAGTATATACATATGAATCTCAACCTAGAAGAAAGGAGAAACAATTTTGCCTTGGCCAGAAGGGTGTCACTACAATTTTTTTTTTTTTTGGAGTCTTTCTGTATCTTCAGAATTACCCTGGAAATCATTGGAAATTGGGGTAATAAATATAGAACACTCCAAACCAGGGGAATGAAAGAGCATCTGTTTTCCAGGCCTGTCTGCAAGGAGTCCTGGTGTAGAGTATATGTGTGTGTTGTACCTTTAAGAAGCATTTCCAAGGACTGAACTTGCATATAAATAAGCAAGTACGTGCTAGCTTCAGTGCCATTTTGCAGCCAGAGAGTGAACATGAATGAAAGAAATTGTCAGTTTGTTTATAAGTTTGTCTTGGTTAAAGTTATTTGCTTCAATCCTATGTTTGTATATAACAAAGCTGCTTGAACAAAACCCATGCATGTTCGTCTGTTTCATCCTGACTGGATGAATAACACCTGGAATAGAATATGTACAGTTGTCTATTTTGAATGGAGGCAAACAGATTTATTTATGTATTTGCTTTTATTTACCGGGAAAGTCCACCTGGGAACCGAAATGCCCATTTTCAACAGTGGCCTGGGAAGAAAAGCTCCACAACAGGACAAAAATACACGTTTGACAAGTCAAAGATACACAGACAACAAACATTATTTACAAAGTATTTCAAAGCAAACAGTCAACTAACATTATTTATAAAGCATATCAGATTAAGGAAATGCATGTTTTCAAAGTATTGTGAGGAAAATCAAAAATTATAGTATCCATAGTGGACAGAGTCAGGACTGCATACTTCAAACTGTAGGTATGGTACAGCTGAATGGTTATTAGTTGCCGGGTGATATTTTAAGGCAGATCTGAAATGTTGCAGGTTATTTAAAAGTCTGATGTGGTTTGGAAAGGTTTCCTTGCTTTTGAGATGGTGACAGAGAATAGCAAATCATTGTAATAATTATTTGATTTATTAGCAATTAGTTTAAGTTCTGAGGATCTTAGGGTTCTGTTTGGTACACATCACTGAAGAGATTTGAAAGCGAGGGTGTTTTAAGTGGAAGGTGACCTATTTGTGTGCTTTGAGTAGCTGGGAGAAGGTAATGTGTTGAGGAATTTCAAACCAATTAAGGGTATTGAGCGTGCTGGAAACAGTTTGGAAGGCTGCAGGTGAATTTGCTGTTTTTGTTGTAGGTGCTTTCTAGTCTGTGTTTGGTGGATGAGTTGAGATTTGTGAATACTGTTGAGGCATATAAGAGGGTAAGAAGGAGAAGGGGGGTGGCAGATATTTTGTTTTACTATTATCCCTTAGCAGGTGTTTTACTCTGTAAGGAAAGCCTAGTTTGCAGTGTTTATTTATTTTTATTTTATTTAAAATTTGTTGACCGGGAATGTCCGACTAGGTTCCACAGAGCCTGTTTTCAGCGGAGGCCCGGGGAGAAATGCTCCAGATGCATGTCTTTGGAATGTGGGAGGAAACCAGTGTACCCGGAGGAAACCCACGTGAACACAGGGAGAACATGCAAACTCCACACAGAAGGCACCCCAGCCGAGAATCAAACCAGAGAACCTCTTGCTGTGAGGCGACAACGTTAACCGCTGCGCCACTGCGCCGCAGACAAGCTGAGCAGTTTTGAAAGGCCTGCAATGCTAAAAGCACTGCTCTCATTTCTACGACATTGATATGCAAACTGGCCTTGATGGAAGAACAAGTGCCCTGGACAGTCTGGACAGCCCTGCCAGATGACCCCCAACCATCTAGGAGGTATCTGTGGTCACTAAGTTCTTGGGCTGTTGTGTGACAAAGGGGCAGCCTAGAAGAAAGTCCTCAGAGTATATCCACCAAGCTAGATCTTTTCTGAAAAGAATGAAAATCTGATCAAACATAGGCTGAACTACTGACCACTGAGATGCAAGTAGCCACTGCAGAATTTCCATATGAAATCTTGCCAATGGGAGTTATCACAGTCAGAGCCCAGGGCTTGTAATACTAGACAGGCTGGTACTTTCTTATATAGTATCTTTCAAACTTGGTCATTGATTTTTTTGAAATATCACTGGTGGAAAGGAGGCGACCAATGTTCTTGTATTTAGTCTTGCTCATATGAATTCTAAGCTCTGAGTTAGTGTTAGTTGAGATTTTTCATAATTCACCAATTCCTAGATTGATACAAGTCAGTAGCAGTGTCTCTCGCTATAAAACAGATGACTGGTCAGAGAGGTAATGAGTCAGTCGTCAATGCGGAAACAGACACAATCCTTGCACTCTCAAAGTGAGCTATTACTACTGACATACATTTGGTGCAAACCCTGGAGGGCTGTGGAGAGACGAAAGGGTAGACCTCTGAACTGATGGTGACTAGCTCCCAGCATGAAGAGAAACTGCCCAGAGTGTTTGTCCATTTTTGTAGTGATACACATCCGGAAGGTCTAATGAGCACATCCAGTCGTCCTTCTCCAGAAAAGAGGAGAATGGACTGCACCATGACCATTCCAAATTGATTGTCAACCGGATTTGTTCAATAAGCTGAGATCCAAAATTGGTCTACAGTCCAGTCTTTTTTGGCACCAAGAATCTTGAGTAAATTCTGGACTCAAACTGGTCTGGTGGGACTTCTTGGATGACTCTGTCTTCGGATCTCTAGGATTGCTGGTTTCCTCTGACTAGGAGGAATATTGGGGAATCTTCTAGGAAAAGGAGGTGGGAAGAGAAAAGGGTACGACATGGCCTCTGGATATAATCCTCTGCACCCAGGTATCTGATGCGATTTCTAGCTAGGCATTTAGGTGCAGGGTGTCCCAGACTGCCTCCAGAGTAAGGCAAGCATGCCTCTGTTCAGGAATGATTACGGGGTTTCCCAGCAAAGGAATCACTGAAATCATGGTTCTGCAGGCCACCTCTAGTGCATGGGCAGTGTCTTCTATTTAGAGTTCTTCCCTCTCCCCTGGGGAAACTTTCACCACATGCATCTTGAAAAAGCCCTCTGGATTTTTTGAACCACATTTTACACCCATGCTCCAATTACTGGAAATGGGTCTCCAAGGAGCCGAAAAACATACACCCACAGCAGAAAGGGTCTTTTCCATCTCTCTCACACCTGGATGTTTCTCTAACCTTTGGGCCAAATAAGGATATGTCATAGGAATGTAAACAAATGGCTCCGAAAAGCCACAAAGGTACACCCATGTATGCCTCCTTATGGCTCTGCTTGAACTCGCTGTAATGGTATGCCCTTCGGCTGCATGTGCAATAAGACGCATGGACGAATTAGACAGACTCCATGGTAGCTAACTGAAAAGCAACTTAGTCTTGCACCTCAGAGACCGCTCTTTGGTCAGAAATGTGCCAGAAAATTCAAAGACCGCAATGTAAAGGTAGATGCTGCATAAATCCACTTGCCAAACCCATCCATTGTCCGGTACTCTGTTGGGTGGATGGACAGAGGAACTTTCCTCTGCTAGTTCCTTTTTCACGACCACTGATACGACCATAGCAGCTACTGGCAGCCCCTTTGCCCAAAACTGTTAATCTTCTGGAGGGGATAAAGTTTTGTGTCTTTTTGACTGTCAAAGTGCAGATCAAAATTTAACTTATCAATGATAACTCCTAGTAATTTTGTGTTGGTGACATTTTCATTTTTTGTGTGGTTTGAGCAGATAATACAAGGTCATTTTTATATGTTTGTGTGTTTAAGAAGGAATAGGATTAGTTTGGTTTTGATGAGGTCTAAGAGCAACTGTGGTGTATTTAGCCAGTTTCTGTAGAGATGAAAGATTTTCGTGTGATGATTTAAAGTGGGAAGATTTGGAGCAGAGCCATCTAAAGTTGAGTCATTAGCATATGGTGGGGAGTTTTGACTCCTTGTTTAGTTCTTTAATGAAGATATTTAAAAGTAGTACTGGCCTAAGTATTGAGTTTTTGGGGGGGGCTCCTGTAGTGAATGGAAGGAATGTAAAGTTGGAGTTATTCCACTTGACAAACTGGGTGTGATTATTTAGGTAACTGGTGAACCAGTTAGTTGAGGAAGTTGTGAAGCCTATAAGATTTAGTGTTTGGAGAAGTAGTTGATGTGAGACCATGTCAATGTCTTTTGACAAGTCCAGGAAAAGGGTAGATGCAAAATTACCTGAGTTTTTACTTTGATTAATGATATCTAGGAAATGTAGTTAGGCAGTTTTGGTGCTGTGGTGGGACTGAAAGCCATGTTGGTAGGAGAAAGGTTTTAAGAGGCTGTTAAAATTTTGCCAAAATCTTTTTGGAGTTTTCTGTATGTGTGGTCTCATTTGTGGAAGTTCATTTTATCATAACAAACTTGTGCCTTTGTGCAGTTTCTGGGGCACCAACATGTATCTACATAAAACTGGGTCCTGCTTTTGTGCCATTGTTTCCAGGGATTGTCTCTTTCTCTCAAGAGTTGTTTAGTTTGATGGGTTAGCCATGGTGCAGAATATATTTTCACTCTTATATCTCGGTGGAGCTTGTTAAGAAGGAATTATCGAAATGAAAGACAGCTTCATCTACACACAGATATTTGAGGGGTTCCCTATCGCACAGTTTAAGTGTGTGATTAAAAATGGATTTATCAAAACTGGTTTAAGTTTCTAACAGAGTTGAAGTACTTGAGCAGTTCTTCACATTTGAAACAACTCCTTGGTGGAGGAATCAGATGACTCAACTCCCTGAAGACCTCTTTGTTGAGTTTACACTCAAGAGGGTCTTGTCAGGACCTGCTTAGCTTATTTGCCAATATGTTTTGCTCTGACAGTTTGTAAGAAGCCTGAAGAGTAAAGGTGTGTTGTAGAGTTAGACGGCACAGGAGGTATGACCTGATGCCCCCATATTTGTTTATGTACATCACAGTGGTGTTGTCTAATAATCTGGGGAGGCCTCAGTCCCAAAGATGATACAGGGACTTTATGGCATGAATCATAGTAAACATTTCTTCAATATTGATATGCTTTGATCTGTCTGATCTGTCTCACAGTCCTTGCACTTTTACTCTCTTTGTAATCAAGATCTGAGGAATTGGTCAATATAGATTGTGTTGGGGTAGGTGGAGAAAAAGGGAGACCTGCACTGTGAGTCATCTGATCCCTACACTAATGCAGTTTTGAGATGAGAAAGTCCAGGGGATGAGAATGTTGGGTCCATATGTTTTTGGGATACCACTGAATCTTTCTCATATGAAGCCTGGCAAAGGGAATCATTGGAATCATAAAAGTCATGAGGCTTAGTATTCTGAGAAATTCTCTAGAAGTAACTTGAGCCTGGCAAGACAAGCTCAAGAAGAGTTTCAGATACAAATCCACCTTCTCTTGAGGAAGGAAACACGGTGTCTATCAGCAACACAGAAACAAAATCCTGTGTGAAGAGGTTTATATCAAAAGACCGAAGAGGCGTTTAATCGAACACCTCTTCGTCGACACAAAGAGCGAACACACTAAAGTGTGAATACTCAAAACAGCGATTTCTTTCCATGGGAAAGAAATCGCTTGGCCATCCCCATGCGTTTGCCCCTTTCCCCACTGTAGTGCAATCTGAGTTGGTATATTTAGTTAGGGGTGTGTGGGGGGCACAGCCCCCCCACGTTATGTTTGAAAGTGTGTGTGTGTGTGTGTGTGTGTGTGTGTGTGCACTACAGATTTCTTTCCTAGGGAAAAAAATCGCTGTTTTGAGTGTTTGCACTTTAGTGACTGGGAACCCCTCAAATACCTACATGCAGTGATCTAGTTTTTGGCACAGTCATTCTAAGGAGGACACTACACCTTTTTTTTTTTTTGGAAAAACTCCCTTCTTTTTGGGAGTGCCATTAGTCACCTCATGCCTTCTATTCTCAGGTGCCTGCATGTTAGCAGGAGGCACCACTTGTTTGTTTTGTCTTTTAAAGGGAGTAGAGGATTTGGAAAGAAAGAACCAGACCACCTGAAAAATCGTAGCAACTCCATGACTAACTTACCCATCTTATTCCATTGTTTAAGGACCTGCATAGAGAAGGTCCAAATAAAACCTCACTATCCAGATGGAAATTCAAAATTTCTGACTTTACATGATCCGAAAACTTTTGACTACATACTCAAACATATCCTTTCAAGACTGTAGCTGAAGCAGAAGCCCTGGAAACAAGATCAGCGCAATCACACATACTTTTTAAGGCACGTTTAGAAACTTGAAACAATCTGATTCAAGTAAGACCTACCTTCTGGAGGGCTGGGAAGCAGAAACTTCTCTCAAACTATTAGCACATTTCAGCATAAACTTCCTTAAAGTAAAGTAAGAAAATAATCTCTTAACCAGTCTGTCCAGCAGCTTGCCCCTCTTTATCCTTAGGAACTGGGTTAGGGAGTGCTAACCCACCTACATTAAGAAAGTACAGTTGTGTACACTTACCATAAATGTAGATGTTCGAGTGTATTCACTGTTGCAGTCATCACATTTGGGTTATCTGCTTGCAGTAGCCCTCAATCGGCCTGATTAACAAAGTCTTGGGTCCTGCATCAGTTGCTGTCTCTCCTTCCGTGACATCAGGGGTATAAAACATGCAGCCGACACCATTACATCAGTTTTTCTTGCCCCAGATATCAGGTGCCCCCCTAATGGGAAGCAATTAAATCTATAAATATACAAGGTTATACCTCCAACAAAAAAGCAAATGCACCAAAAAGCTTTTGAGCATAGTAAAGGAGAGTAAAGACATAGCCAAAAGAAGTAAGGGGGCTGGAGGGAGGGTAACCAGGACTGCAACAGTGAATACACTTGAACATCCACATTTATGGTAAGTGTACACAACTGTACTATGTTCTTCATGTTTCACTGTTGCAGTCATCACATTTGGGTAGATTCCCAAAGCTAGGGATGGAAGGAGGAATTTAGATAGCATTAGGACCAGCTATAAGGCCCTACAAGACTGTAGTGGCAAAGCCCGCTCTGGATTTAGAGGAAAACTGGCAGATGGTAATGTCTGGTGAAATTATGTGCAGAAGTCCAGGTAGCAGCTTCTAGGATGTCCCTGGTAGGGACGCCTCTGAGAAAGGCTGTAGAGGTAGATGCAGCCCTGGTTGAGTGGGGTCTGATCCCCTGTGGGATAGGTTTTCCATGGTGCTTGTAGAAGAAATGAATGAATGGCCTATCCATTTGGAAATGGTTTGCTTTGAAATAGCCTTTCCCTCTGCCCCTGCAGCAAATGCCACCAGCAGTTGTTCAGATTTTCTATGAGGTTTAGTCCTGTCCAAGAAGAGTCTAAGTTGTCTATGCACATTTAAGGAGTGCAGTATCCATTCCCCTTCTTCGGTGGATTAGGAAAGAAGGTTGGCAAATGAATGGACTGATTAAGGGCCACACTGGATACTACCTTGGGCATGAAGGAGGGATTGGTCCTGAGGGACAGCCTGTCTGCATGAAAGATGATGAAAGGCTCCACTGCCATAAGGGCCTGTAATTCAGATACCCTTCTTGCTGAAGTGATTGCTAAAAGGAAAGCTGTTTTCCAAGAAAGGAATTTTAAGTCTGCCGTAGCAGCTGGCTCGAAAGGAAGAATGAGTTTCTCCAATACAAAATTAAGGTCACAGGTTAGAGTTGGAGCTCTCCTGGGTGGTCGTAAATTTTTGGCCCCTCTGAGGTACTGCTTGAGCAGTGGATGAGAGAAGAGGAGAGGTTCTGTGTTATAATGAGCTGAAATGGCTGAGGCGTGAATTCTGATGAAGGAGAAAGACAGGCCCTTTAAGTCCCTGTCCGTTAAGTATTGTAAAGTCTGAGGTAAATTGGGCACTGCTGTGCTCATCCCTTGAGATTGGTTCCAGGCACAGAATCTTTTCCATTTTTCAGCATAAGATTTTTAATACTAGGCCTCCTTGCCTCTAAAAGATATCCATCACTGGTTTACTGAGGGATGGTAAAGGAGAGATTAGGTAATTAGCCAGGCTGCTAGGTTCAGTGTTTGAAGAGGTGGTTGCAGAATCTGGTTCTCCTGCTGAAACAATAGGGTAGGAGTCTGAGGCAGGTGTCATGGGGCCAGTAAAGACACTGCGCAAGAGGGGGTACACCAGTGTTGTCGTGGCCAGTCTGGTGCATCAAAATCGTCCTTGGTTTTTCTCGTTTGATCTTTAGTAGTTTGCTGGAGAGCAAAGGCAGAGGAGGAAAGGCATAAACTGATAGGTTTTTCCAGCTGAAGGACAGAGCATCCACTTTCCAAGTTTGTTTGTGGGGAGTCCCTGTGCAGAATTTGTCCAATTGATAGTTCTGGGGGGAGGCAAACAGGTCTATATCTGGGCTCCCCCATTTGCTTGTCAAACTGTTGAAAATGAGAAGTTATGTACCTACCATAACGTTCCATGTTAGTTGTCTTCTCTCGCCTTCTTTCTTGCTTGATGGGTTCGGAGCCGATCCTCGGCTCCGACTCGGCACTTTGCTAAGCTCGAGAGTCACTTTTACCAGCTCGAGGCAGCCCCATATCCCATGATGCAAGGCAGTAAGTACCCAGATCTCGTTTGTTTTCTATAGGCAATAACACCTAGCATGAAAAAACTCCCAAAAGGAGAAAGAAGGCAGAGAAAAGCCTGAAGGATGGGTTAGGAAGACCAGAACTGTATGGTCTTAAAGAGCACTCTTCCATGTAGGGAGAAAAGGTCTGTCCAGGCCAGGGGGAAGGAGGGAGGGTCGCAAGACAGAAGGCGAGAGAAGACAACTAACATGGAAGGTTATGGTAGGTACATAACTTCTCAATGTTAAGTTGTCAATCTCGCCTTCATTCTTGCTTGATGGGACCGCGTCCCTAGCACCTCTATCCTGGGTGGCTCAATGGAACAGACTCTTGAGAACTGTAGAGCCAAAACTGGCTCTGTCCCTGGAGGCCAAATCCAATTTGTAATGAGAAACAAAGGTATGAGGAGTGGCCCAAGTGGCTGCTGCACAAATAGTGTCTAACGGAAGTCTAGCCTGAAAGGCTGTGGAAGTGGCTAAGCTTCTGGTTGAATGCGCCTTAGGTTTCGAGCACAGCTGTTTTCCCCTGAGCTGATAGATTTCAGAGACGACAGAAGAAAGCCATCTAGATGAGGTCACTTTAGAGACGGGAAGGCCTTTTTTGTTATCAGCATAAGAAATAAAAAGCTGATCGGATTTCCTGAACTGTTTTGTTCTGTACAAATAATATCTGAGTTGGCGGTGAACATCAAGATAATGTAATTTTTGTTCTGATCTGTTTGAGTAGTTTGGGAAAAATACAGGAAGGTCAATAGACTGATTCAAATTACTCTTTGAGGCGACCTTAGGCAGAAAGGTTGGATTAGTTCTCAAGGATACTCTGTCTTTGTGGAAGACCAAATAAGGGGGACGAACAGAGAGAGCATGAAGTTCAGACACTCTCCTAGCTGAGGTAATAGCAACCAGGAAGAGTGTTTTCCATGAAAGAAATTTCAGGGAACATGAAACAGCTGGCTCGAAGGGAGGAAGAATCAAGGATGTCAGCACTAAATTTAGATCCCATTGAGGAGGAGGACTCCTGACTGGAGGTTTCAGGAGAAAGATTCCTTTTAAGAAGGCTCTACACAAAGCCTATGGGACATGATGTTGTGATCTGCGAACCCGACATGAAAGTTAGAGATAGCAGCTAACTGGACTTTGACCTTGGAAGAAGAAGAGCCCGCTTGAAAGATTTCCGCTAAGAAATCCAAAATTGCTTGAACTGGAGCAGTAAAGGGATCAATATTCTTAGCTTTTGCCCAATAAGAAAAGCGTTTCCATTTGCTGGTATAAATCCTTCTAGTAGAGGATTTTAGTGAAGCCACTATGATATCCCTAACAGGATTAGAGATCATAGGAAGCCTGGCTAAGGAAGGAAGTGGAGCAACCATGCTGTGAGGTTGAGAGAAGGGATAGACCGGTGCAGCTGACCCGATTGGTGAATCAGAAGGTCTGGTACTGGGTCCAGATGCCACGGCTGCACCAAAAGGTGACGATGGAGGAACGGAACCAAATTTGTCGAGGCCAATAGGGAGCAATGAGAATCATTTTGGCTCTCAAAACGATGGCTTTCTGGAGTACTTGTGGAATCAGTGGAAAAGGAGGAAAAGCATAAAGAAGTCCCTGGGGCCAATCCTGGGTTAGAGCGTCTCTGGGGGGATGGCCTGGCAGTGGGAAGAGAGAAAAGAAGTCTGGGCATTTGCTGTTTTGGGGAGTAGCAAAAAGATCGCAACATGGGCGGCCCCATTCTAGAAAAATCTCCTCCACTATAGATTGTTTGAGAGACCACTCGTGAGGCATGAGAATAGCTCTGCTCAATCTGTCCGCTAAAATGTTGGTTTTCCCAGGGATATGCATTGCTACCAGAAACCGATGAGAGATCGCCCATTGCCAAAGTCTGAGAGCTTCTTGACACAAGGGGTAGGATTTGGTTCCGCCCTGTTTGTTGATATACCATACTACAGACATGTTGTCTGTGTGAACTGCAATTATTCCCAAGGGAAGAAAGTCGTTGAGGGCTTGCAACGTTAAAAGCACTGCTCTCATCTCTAGGACATTTATGTGCAGGTGGTATTTGAACGGTTGCCACGTCCCATGAACCATCCTGCCCTGATAATGACCCCCCCACCCGATCAGGGAGGCGTCCGTAGTGACAGTGGCTACCGGGGCCGGGGATACAAAGGGTCTGCCTTGGTGAATCTGGGGAGAAGTAATCCACCATGAAAGATGATTCCTGCAAATCTGTGTCACCAGAATTTGGTGGCGCATTGGAAGTTGTTGGTAAGACCACTGAGTGAACAACATCCACTGAAGCAGGCGCATGTAGAAGCGGGCCAGGGGAAGAAGGGTAATGGCCGCAGCCATGAGGCCCAACACCTTTAGAACCATTCTGGCTTGTACTTTTTTGCTGGCTAGGATGATCCTCACGTGACTTTGTATATCTGAGATTCTTTGGTCTGTGAGGGTTGCTGACATCCGAACAGTGTCTAAGTTTGCACCTATGAAAGTAATAGACTGGCAGGGCAATAAGGAGGATTTTTCGTAGTTTATCGAAATTCCCAATTGAGTGCAAAGATTTATTGTGTAATCCCTGGCTTGAAGAAGTTGATGCCTGGTGGTGGCTGAAAGGAGCCAGTCGTCGAGATACGGAAACACCTGGAATCCTTGACGTCTCAGGTGAGCTGTGACCACTGCCATACATTTGGTGAACACTCTGGGGGCTGTAGTGAGACCAAAGGGCAGGGCTCTGAATTGGAAATGACTGGACCCCAGCCGAAAGTGGAGAAATCTTCTGCAGCGTCTGTGAATTTTTATGTGATAGTACGCGTCCTGAAGATCTATTGAGCACATCCAGTTGCCCTTCTCTAGGAAGGGCAGAATTGACTGGTGTGTGACCATTCGGAATCTTGTCTTCCTCACAGACTTGTTGAGTCTGCTGAGATCCAATATTGGTCTCCAGTCTCCCGTCTTTTTGGGGACCAAAAAGAATCTTGAGTAGATTCTGGGCTCTGAATGGTCTTCTGTTACTGGCTGAATGGCTCTTTTTTGTAGAAGTTTTAATACTTCTAACTCTGCAACTTCCCTTAGACCGGGTGGTACATCTGGAAGGGAATTTGAGTGAGCGAAAGGACTTTCCTCGAAAGGAATTTTGTAACCCTCGGATATGATCAACTGTACTCATCTGTCTTGAGTGATGGAATACCAGGCTTCTGGGTACAGCGATAGTCTTCCCCCGACTGCCTCCAAGGATGGACAGTCGGGCAACATCTCAGGGATGCTGGAAGGGCTTGTCAGAGAGAGGCTCTCTGCTTCCCTGGTTCTGTGGACCCCCTCTGCCTCTAGAGCGGCGTCTGTTATTATTACCCCCTCTGCCTCTAGGGGTAAACTGACCATGTTTATCCGACGTGACTCCTTGGGATTTGCGGAACCACATCTTTCCACCTTTCTGTCCTTTAGGGTAAGGTCTAGAAGGGGTGGAAAAACGGACCCCTATGGCAGAAAAAGTCTTGCCGTCCTGTTCACACCTGGTCAGTGTATCCTTCACTTGAGGGCCAAACAAAGCTGACCCATCAAAGGGAGAATTTGTGAAGGACGCCTTAAAGGGATCTGCGAAATTACAGAGCCGCATCCAGGCTTGGCGTCTAAGAGCCACACCTGTACCTGAGGCTCTACTCGCTCCATCTGCTGCATATGATATCAGTCGCATGGAGGAGTTAGCAATAGAATTGAAGATTCCTAGCTGCGAAGCAATTTTTTCTTGAGCCCCTGCAGCTGTGGGATCCTGTACTACTTCACCTAGTTCCTTAAGGATGTCCCTTTGGAGTCTGGTGAAGTGACATAATAGTTCAGCGCATAGCAAAGGTCGCTGAAGAGAACATCCGCTACCATACCTATCCATGGTCCTAGAATCCTTATTAGGAGGATGGACAGTGCGGAAGGATCTGCAAGTTCCTTCTTAGTGGCAGCTGCCACCACCATGGCATCAGCAGGGACACCTTTAAGGAATTGCTTTTCGAAGGGGCAGTAATAAATTTAGGCGGCCTCCTAGGAACTGGCTCTACAGAGTCAGGAGCAGCCCAAGCCTTCGAGCAATAACCTCCATAAGGGGTCGAAGGCGGAGATACCCAGGAGGTGGAGGGCCGAGATCCAAACGCCTCTAGGTATACCGACTCATCCTCAGAGGGATTTGTGGAGGGCCAGTTTCCACTCTGTTTTAGGAGTTCTAGGATGTCTGAAAAGGAGACATCCTCAGAGGGGGATCTTGGGGATCCCTCCGACTCATCTAAGTTGGTATCTGAAGTGATAGACTCAGGGGAGTCTAGGTGTTTCCTCTTACAAGTCCTCTTGCGCGGAGGATCACCTGACTGATCAGGAGAATCCTCGGAAGAGAGGGTTATTCCCAGTGGGGAAACCTGAGGCTGAGGATCTCTGGGTCCGGGAGCAAAAGAGATGGCAGAGATATCGACAGGCACTGTAGAGGGAGGAGCTAAGGGAACAGACTGCTGGCTGAGCCCAGTGGCCAGCACACTCTTCATCACCTCGAGGCCCCTCCCAGGGAGGTCCGAGAGAACCGCTCGAAGAAACCGGAACTCCAGGGCCCACTGAAGGGAAGGCTCGAGGCAGATGTCGGAGCCGAGGCTCCAAGGGGCTCCAAGGGAAGAGTGGGGTCGGACAAGGGTCCGATGCCACTCACCCCCTCGGAGGAGACCAGGGAAGCCCGACCACCAAATCCCTCTAAGCAAGGTCTCGAAGAGGAGATAAGAGTAGATGCCGAGGGTGCAGAAGGGGGGGGGTATCCGCCCCTCAGCCATAGCAGAAACTATCCCCGAAGACTCCAGCTCCAAACTCTGAGGTAGAGTCGAAGGAGGAACTACAAGAGGGTGTGGACTAATAGTCATCTGTTGAGACGGACTATGTAGCATCTGGGCCAGTGCCTGTGATTTCAATAATCTACTGACCACCCTCTCCAAATCATGGTCTGAAAGCCTGGAGGACCTAGATGATCGGCTCCGATGGCTCCGTTCCGAGAGGAGAGGTGAGGCCGGAGCTGAGAGTATCGGTTCCAAGGAAGGGGACCTGGACCTCTTCCTCGAAGGAACCATCGGAGCCGACGAAACCATAGATACAGTCGGAGCCGAGGACTTCTCGGCACCGACAGAAAGTCTCGAAGCATCGGCTCCGGCCGGAGCCGATACAGACATAAAAGTAACGGTGTCGGAGCCGGTCAGGGCAGACACCGAAGCCTGAGCCACATGGTGGTCGGAGCCGACACCGATGTGACTGAAACAGTATCGGCACCGATAGCCATCGGTGCCGAAGGTCTTTGTAAACCAGGATCGGCTCCAGCCGGAGCCGATCTCGACTCAGAAGGAGTCGGAACCGAGGCCGCAGGCTTGGACACAGAAGCCTGGGCCTTGGAAGACTTTGAATTCTTACTCTGAGCCGACTGAGCCGGAGAGCCCTCCGGTTTAAGAAGGCCCCTTAAAATCAATTTATTCCTTCTCTCCTGCAGGACTCTCTGGCTAAAGGAATGACAAATCGCACAGGAGTCCTGCAGGTGGAGAGGTCCCAGGCAATATAAACAAGAAGTGTGACCGTCTGTCAGAGACATCTTCTGACAGCACGAGTCACACTTCTTGAAGCCTGAGACCCTTTCTTTGGACATAGTTGCACTAAAACACACACAACACAGTCCAAATAAGATAAAGTTATCTAACAAAAAATAGAAAAACTAACCTCACACACACACACACACACACACACACACACACACACACACACACACACACACCCTGACAGGGGGGGGGGGATGGGAGGGGAGAAGGCCTGACTAAAAAAATTAAGGAGGTAGGGTAATCTTAGTCAAAAAAGGGCTTAATATAACTAAAAACGTTAGATATAAAGTTTAAAAGTGAAAAGGGGCTAAAGACAGTTTAATATAAAACACTTACCAGGAGCTGATAAAAGGAGGACCTCATCAGCGAAGCGGCAAACGAGATCTGGGTACTTACCGCCTTGCATCATGGGATATGGGGCTGCCTCGAGCTGGTAAAAGTGACTCTCAAGCTTAGCAAAGTGCCGAGTCGGAGCCGAGGATCGGCTCCAAACCCATCAAGCAAGAATGAAGGCGAGATTGACAACTTAACATTCCTTGGTTCCAGTTTCCACTCGTGTGGGTCCATGAGGTTTCTGCTTAGTTCATCTGCCAGTATATTTAGTTTTCCTGGCAGGAATTGAGCTTGTAGATGCACTTGGTAGCTGAGGGCTGTGTTCCACAATGCCATGGCTAGTCTGCAGAGGTGGTAAGAATGTGTACCCCCCCCCGTTTGTTTATGTACCACATAACAGTGATGTTGTCCGCCTTTACCACTAATTGTACTGGAAGAATGTGGTCCTGGAAGGCTGTCAGAGCATTCTGTACAGCTAACATTTCTTTTTGATTGATATACAGGTGCATTTGACTTGGGTTCCATTTGCCCTGAATACACTTCCCTGCCAGGTGAGCCCCCCATGCGTAGTCTGATGCGTCTGTTGTTAGGGTTTGGATGGCAGGGGGTAGTGTGAATGGTAGTCCCTTGTTTTGGTGGCAGGCCTCTGCCCACCAAAGGGCCTCTAGACACAGGCAAGGTATGACAGGAATCATTGCTTCTAGATCCTGAGAATGTTGACACCATAGGCTTTTTAGATACCACTGTAGTTTCCTCATATGCAGTCTTGCATATGGAATTAGAAGAATGCAGGAGGCCATGAACCCCAAGGCCTGTAGTATTTGCCTTGCAGATAGCAGGGTTTTTGTAGCCATTTGTTTAAAGTAGGTTGTCAAATGAATTTGTTTCTCCGGTGTGAGGAAAGCCATCTGGGAAGTTGTATTCAAGCTTGCGCCCAGGAATATAATTTGTTGACTGGGTACCAGGTGTGATTTCTTTTTGTTTATGGTGTACCCCAGACAAGCTAGCACCCTTTGTACAAAGGCCAGATGATTCAAAAGTATGTCCTGGATTTCTGCCTGAATTAGACAATCATCCAGGTATGGGTATATTTGAATATTTCTTTGCCTGCAAAATGCAATGACTGGAGCTAAGCACTTTGTGAATACCCTGGGAGCAGTAGATAAGCCAAAGGGCAGTGCAGAGAACTGAAAGTGCATGTAGCCTGCTTTGAAGCATAGGTATTTTCTGCAAGATTCCCTGATTGGGATGTGCAGGTATGCTTCCTTTAAATCTAGTGTTGCCAACCAGGCGTCCCTGCCTAGCATAGGGAGCAACTGGTGAAGAGTCAGCATCTTGAATTTTGGAATCACCAAAAAGGTGTTTAGAGTAGACAGGTCCAGGACAGGATGCCATGAATTGTGTTTTCTGGGTACCAGGAAAAGTCTTGAGTAAAAACCTTGTCCCTTTTCCTCTTCTGGTACAAATTGAATAGCCCCCATGCTTAAGAGAAAGTACTTGCTTTTGGGCCTCTGCCCACTGATTTGGGGGTAGATCTGGCCACCGGCTTGGTGTTAGTAACGTGTGGAAGTGAAATCTGTATCCCTGGGACACTATATTTAAAACCCATTTGTCCTGGGTAATGAATTCCCAGTTCTTGGCATGAAGAGCAATCTTTCCCCCCAAAGGGGCAGTCAGTTGAGAAGTGCTTGTAAGTTTTAAAAATAAGTCACTGAAACAGTTTACCATAGGGGGAGTTTTATTACTCACAGATTTTGAAGTGGCGGCCCCCCACTGCTTAGTCCTGTGCATACCCTGGGACTGAAGCCTGGGAGCTCTGCTGGATCTGGGTTTGGACTGAAGATCTGGAAGAGGCAGGAAAGGACCAATTCTTGGGAGGCCAATGCCTACTAAACCTTAGAGGTTGTACTTTTAAAATATCTTTTAACAGTTTGCATAGATTTAGCTTTTTCCTCCATCTTTTTAAGAACTTCTGCCTTTTTGCCAAACAGGCGGTCCTGGTTAAAGAGTGTATCCAGTAATTTTGCTTTAACCTGATCTGGCAAGGATTGCTCCTTAAGCCAAGCATGCCTTCTAAGTACAGACCCAGTTAAGCAGCCCTGCAAGATGCCTCTAGTGAATCAAAACCACATTGCAAAGTATGTTTTCCAACTTGTTCAGCTGAATGCAGTAAATCCTGTAAATCCTTATTTTCAGCACAATCAGGAATCAACATCATTTTCTGTTTAAGCAATCCAATAATATGCTGCTGATACTTTAACTTATGAAACTGGCAGTTTAAGGCCATTATGGTCAAAGTTGCATAAGTGTATACCTTCTTACCCCATCTATCCAGCGCCCCCAGAGTCTCTACCAGAGGGGGTAGGATTTCTGGCAGTAGAAGCTTTAATGCCTTTGGGTCCCTGTGAAATGGTCTCAGGATTCGCAGTAGGATTTTTAAAAAGGACCTCGCCAAGGCTTTTGACACCATTCCCCACTCGGGAATTATAGAAAAACTCACCAGCCTGAACATAAACCCCTACATCACGAGATGGGTTGCCAACTGGCTTACAGACAGAACTCTCACGGTAAGAATAGCGGGCTCCAGGTCTGACTCTAAACCAGTTACAAGTGGTGTCCCACAAGGCTCGGTCCTGGGACCCCTACTGTTCAGCATATACTTCTCAGAAATACAGGCAAACACAGGAGGACTATGGCTAACCAAGTTCGCCGATGACTGCAAACTGGGAGCCATAATTGACTCTCCGGCTGACACGGACATTCTCCAAAAGGGCCTTACTGAGAAGGACACCTGGTGTCAAAGTCATGGTCACAAGCTAAATGCCAAAAAATGCATAGTCATCCCGTTGGGGGAAAAAAAACACCCATGAATTACCACATAGGTGGCTGTCCCCTTAATACAGAAGAGGTAATAAGAGATCAGGGGACCCAGGTAGAGAGTAATCTCTCCTTTGACAATCATATTGCCAAAGTAGTTAGGAAATCCTTCTATGTAGCCCATCTAATTACTAAAGGGTTCGCATCTAGAAATAGACAGGTTATAGTGCCCCTCTACTAGTCACTCATCAGACCCATCATAGAGTACAATGCCCCATTTGGGATGTACCTCACAAGACACTTACAACAGCTGGAAAGACCACAAAAGCACCTCACCAAAAGGATTACTGGCCTCAAACATATGTCCTATGCAGCCCGACTGGAAAAACTCCTTCTGTACTCAGTGGCATATCGCTTACTCAGAGGTGATCTCTGCCTGACTTAAAAAGCAATGTCCAACTCAGAATTGATGGACATGCTCCACCTAAAGAAATCCAAGTCACTGCGAGCCACTCGCGCTAGTGAGCTAAACCTCGCCACAACAATAAATAGAACATGCTGGAGGGATAGATTCCTGTCACAGAGACTCCCCATGCTTTGGAACAAAATTTCTAACTACATTAGGCAGAGCCCCTCACTAACACTCTTCAAGAGAAACCTTGACGAGTGGATGGGTAACAGAAAATACACCCCTGGGATCACTTCATTGGCTCTTCTTGACAGAGGCTCAGTTAATTAATGAATGAGGCGGCGAAAGCTGACACACTCTGGCTAGGCTTATAAATGCCCTCGGGCAGATAGCCTAGTACCTACCTATGAAACCATGAACTTGTGAGAGTCAGGGACCCTGTAATATCTATCAGGTTTTCTGGGAGCAGGAGGTAGAGTCAGGGGCCAAGCTAGATTCCAAAAAGGCATCATCAATGTCTAGTACAGAAGGTATGGCTAAAGGCATGTGTTGGGGCAGGAGTAAGAAATCTCCGTCTATTTTTAGAATCAGAGAAATCCTGACTTTCCCAATGAAAATGCTCCCTGACAGTATGCAAGGTTTCACTAAAAGAGAAATCCTCTTGGGGGGGGAGCAGAGGGAATAGAGTCCTCAGCATCAGAATCCTCACAGGTAGATAAGGGTAAATCCTGGTCATCAGAGGAAACAGAAAATTCAGAATCCTGGTCAGAAGTATAATAAGCAAACTCAGTCCTAGGTCTCTTAGAGGGGGAAGGCTGGCCTCCCCTGATTAAAGTAATAAGGTCTTCAGCCATTCTTATTTGTTTTTTAGGCATAGAGGCCTGACCATGCAGTCTGGGCGTCAGTTTTCTAGGCATGGTTTGAATTTTAGGCCTTGAAGAAGAAGATGGCGTTGGTTTAATACTCAGGTCAGTAGGCCTGGATACACCCTCAGAAGCCGGTGACTGCACAGCAGCTCCGCACCAATCCAAGGTAGAGACATTCGCAGGTTCCACAGTTGAAGCATCTCGCGGCATACTGGACTCCAAATGGGTCTCAGTAGAGGCCTGGAAATATGAAGTAGCAGGTATTAGGGGCTGCGAAAGCGCCTCACTAGTACCGGCGAACTGGCGACTGGCTTAGGAGAAGCTTTGTCGGCAGCTTTGGACCTAGGCAGCCTGTCTCTGTCTATCTTTGCGTTTTTTCGGAATGTTGGTAGTTGAATGGCTTACTGAAGACATACCAGGATAATTGAACCGAGCACCAAAATATTTAGAAGCGAAAATATACAGACAGCGGATAGTTCATGGTTTAAATAAGGCACAAAACCAACAGTGAGGTACGTCGTGGTCAGGGCCTAGGCAAGGAATACAGTACGAATGAAAATCTTTATGAGGCATTTGCTTTCCACAAGTAATGCAATTATTTACTTTTACTGACATCATATAAGAGCAAGAAAAAGTTTCCCCAATGGGGTACTTTGCTTTCAGTTAAAGACTGACTGCCTGGGCACAGTATTTTTTCATATAAGGGGTGGCGTAAGCCACAAAAATTTGGGCTAGGCTTATAAATGCCTTAGGGCAGATAGCCTAGTATAAACCTATGAACCTATGAACTTCGGTTCTGAAACTCGAAAATGAAAAGTTCAGGAGTCTGACGACTGGCACTTGCGAACTGCTTCTGCTTCGGGCACTGTACTGCAAGAAAGACTGATGTAATGGCGTCAGCTGCATGTTTTATACCCTTGATGACCTGATGTCACAGAAGAAGGGGCAGCAACCGACACAGGACCAAGACTTTGTTAATCAGGCTGACTGAGGGCTACTGCAAGCAGATAACCCAAATGTGATGACTGCAACAGTGAAACATGAAGAACATCAGGAGGGGGGATAGCATGTGGATCTGCTCTAAGATGAGAAAAGCGATATTTATTACTTTGAGAGAACTTATACAGTTTGTCATTTTTGGTACTGATGGCTGAGAAACAGGAGCAATGCAGGATGCATTACAAGTGTTCTCTAAGGCTGGCAGAAAGGGAGGAATAGGTGCAATAAGTGGGGCTTCTTATTCCAGTAAATCATACTCTCTGCTCAATGCAGGGGGAACATCCCTTTGTTCCCAAGCAAATACATCTTTTAGTCTAGAGTGTGTCTCAGAAAAGGAGAAAGTCTCCATTTGTACAGATTTAGGCCCACCACTTAAACAGCCAAAGTCCTGGACTATGGAACCCAGAAGTAACATAACCCTATCACTGCCCACATCACAATGATCTGAAAAAAACATCCTCATCCTTTAGAGTGGAAGAATAAGCAAAAGGAGGAGGAACTTGACATCCACTATTGACAGTCTGCAACAAACTCCTCGTTAAGGTAAGAACATACTTTTTTACATACAGAAACCATCTCTCTGTTATCAGAATGATTAGCTTTCTGTTTCTTTTTTCCAAGGAACATCTCTGGATGAAGACTGAGAAGATGAAGGCATATCTCGAGCAAGAGATCTTTTCCCTGTCCACCCTAGTAAGACCATCCAGGGCTATCTCCCATACCTAAAATAGTACAGCTATGTACACTTACCATAAATGTAGATGTTCGAGTGTATTCACTGTTGCAGTCATCACATTTGGGTTATCCCTGGCAGGGTAGCCCTCGGCTGGCCCGAATACCAGAGGCTTAGTACTTCTTCGTCCGTTGCTGTCGCTTCAAGACTGACATCAGGTCGTCAGTAGTATAAAGTTAGGCAGCCAACGTCATTACATCAGTTTATCTTGCCCTAACCTGTCAGGAGACCCCGAGTAGGAGGCAGTTTCTGGTGGAAGAACCCCACCAGTAGAAAGTAAATACCAATATGTCCCTTGTAAGGAAAGAGAAGAAAAAAAGGGGGGGGGTGGAGGGAGGGAAACCAGGACTGCAACAGTGAATGCACTTGAACATCTACATTTATGGTAACTGTGCTGTTATGTTCTTTGTGTTTCACTGTTGTAGTCATCACATTCGGGTTGATTCTCAAAGCTGAAGAAATGGGTGGAGGCAGTCAAGGAAACTGGGGGCTGGCTAGGATGCCCTGCAAGATTGCAGAGGCAAACCCTGCCCTGGATTTGGAGGAGAGAGGCAGGTGGTACTGTCTGGTAAAAAAGTGTTAACAGATGTCCAGGTGGAAGCTTCCAGGATGTCCCCAGTGGGGAATCCTCTGAGGAAAGCTGCAGAGGTCGAGGCTGCTCTGGTGGAGTGAGTCCTGACCCCCTTGGGGGAGACTTTCTGTGTTGTTTTTAGCAGAAATGGATGCAGTGTGCTACCCATTTGGAAATGGTATGTTTGGAGATGGCTTTGCCTTCTGCCCCTGTAGCAAAGCTAACCATCAATTGATCAGACTTTCTGAAGGATTTAGTCCTGTCTAGATAGAATATGAGCTCTGTGCTCAACTAGAGTGCAGGATCCTTCCCCCTTGTTCTGGGGATTAGGAAGAAAGGTGGGCAAATGAATGGATTGGGTGAGTGTTACACTGGACACCACCTTGGGCATGAAGGATGGGTTAGTCCTGAGGGATACCCTGTCAGCATGTAAGATGATGAAGGGTTCCACAGGCATGAGTGCTTGCAGCTCGGAGACTTTTCTGGCTGAAGTGATGGCCAGAAGGAAAGTGGTCTTCTAGGAGAGAAATTTTAGCTCTGCAGAAGAAGCTGGTACGAAGGGAGTGGGGGGCAAGGTGAGCTTTTCCAACACAAAGTTAAGGTCCTAAGCTGGGGTTGGTGCTCTTCTGGGTGGCCTCAAGTTGCTGGCCCCTCTTAGGAACTGTTTGATTAAAGGATGTGAGAAAAGGGGCTGCTCAGTGGGAAAATGAGCAGAAATAGCAGAGGCATTAACTTTAATAGAGGAAAAAGAGAGGCCACTGTGTACCAGGATGAGAGGGAGGATGGGAGAGCTGTGCCGTATTGGTTCCCTTAAACTGAATCCATTTGCAGAACCTTTTCCATTTGTCAGCATAAGACTTTCTAGTGCTAGAGTGTCTGGCCTCATGTATAACATCTAGAACCTGTTTACTGAGGTTGGCAGATTGATCGGGGTTAGGGAATAAGCCAAGCTGCCAAATTGAGTATCTGCAATTGGGGATGCATGAATTCCCCTTTCCTCTGTATCAGGAGGCTTGGAATCTGAGGAAGATGCCATGGTGGCAGTGGGGACAGGCTGCGTAGCAAGGAGTACCAGTGCTGGCGAGGCCAGTCTGGAGCTATAATAATTGTCCTTGGCTTTTCCTTCTTTACTTTAGCAGTACCCTGGGGATGAGAGGTAGTAGAGGAAAGGCATAGACCGATAGACTGACCCAGGGGAGGGATAGGGCATTCATTTCCAAGCTATCCAGTGATGCTCTGTGGTGCAGAATTTGCTGAGCTGATGGTGTGGGAGGCAAAGAGGTTGATCTTCGGGGTGCCCCATTTCTGAGTTATTAGGGTGAAGGTTCTTCTGTTGAGCCGCCACTCATGTGGGTCCAGAAGATTTCTACTTAACTGGTCTGCCAGAGAATTGAGGGAACCTGGTAGGAATTGTGCTAACAGGTGGAGTTGCATGGCAGAGGCTGTGTGCCAAAGGGTCATGGCCAGCCTGCATAGAAGGTAGGAGTGAGTCCCTCCCTGCTTGTTGATATACCACATCACAGTGATCAGGGGAGGCCCTGGGGAGAGAAGGTGCTTGAAAGCTATCAAGGCATGCTGGACAGCCGTCATCTCTTTTTGGTTGATATGCAGAGGGAGTTGCTATGGGCTCCATTGGCCCAGTATGCACCCACCGTCCATGTGTGCACCCCAGGCATAGTCTGTGGTGAGGGTTTGAGCGACAGGGGGTGGTGAGAAAGGTAGTCCGTTGTTGTGGGATCATGCTGTTTTCCACCAAAGAAAATCTTTTCTGAGACAAGTAATTACAGGTATAAGAGTCTCCACGTCTTCAGAGTGTTGACACAAAAGGCATTTTAGGTACCACTGGTTTCCTCATATGCAGTCTGGCATATAGAATGAGTAGTATGCAAGATGCCATGAACCCCAGAGCTTGCAAGATTTTCCTTGGAGATAGCTGGTGTCTAGTGGCTTGTTGAGAGAAGTAGACGGTCAGGAAAATGATGTAAGGAATGCCATCTGGGATGCTGTGTCCAGGCTTGCGCCCAGGAATATAATTCCTTTGGGTGGGCACCTGTTTGGATTTCTTTTCATTGAATGTGTACCCTAGGAAGGTTAGTAGGGACTTTACAAAGGCCAAGTGCTTGAGAAGCTTTTCCTGGCTGTCTGCCTGAATTAGGCAGTCATCTAAGTACGGGTAAATATGGATATTCCTTTGTCTGCAAAAGGCAATGGCCAGAACCAGACATTTTTTGAAAACTCTGGGATCATTAGATAATCCAAAGGGAAGCGTAGAGAAAGTACAGCTGTGTACACTTACCATAAATGTAGATGTTTGAGTGTATTCACTGTTGCAGTCATCACATTTGGGTTACCTGCTTGCAGTAGCCCTCAAGTTGGCCTGATTATCAAAGTCTTGGGTCCTGCATCGGTTGCTGTCTCATCTTCCATGACGTCATGTAGTCAGGGGTATAAAGCATGCAGCAGACGCATTTTATCAGTTTTTCTTGCCCCAGATGTCAGGTGCCCCCATAATGGGAAGCAATTTTATATAAGGTTACACCTCCAACAAAAAGCAATACACCATAAAGATTTAAGCATAGTAAACTAGAATAGAGGTGTAGACAATAGAAGTCAGGGGGCTGGAGGGAGGGTAACCAGGACTGCAACAGTGAATACACTTGAACATCTACATTTATGGTAAGTGTACACAGCTGTACTATGTTCTTCGTGTTTCACTGTTGCAGTCATCACATTTGGGTAGATTTCCAAAGCTAAGGATGGGAGGAGGTAATTAGATACCATTAGGACCAGCTATAAGGCCCTGCAAGACTGCAGTGGCAAAGCCAGCCCTGGATTTAGAAAAAATTGGCAAGTAGTAGTGTTTGGCGAAGGTATGTACAGAACTCCAGGTAGCAGCTTCTAGGATGTCCCTGGTAGGGACACCTCTGAGAAAGGATGTAGAGGTAGAATTTGGTTGAATGTGGTCTTATCCCCTGCGGGGTAGGTTTTCCATGGTGCTTATAGCAGAAAAGAATGCAATGGCCTATCCACTTAGAAATGGTTTGCTTTGAAATAGCTTTCCCCTCTGCAGCAAATGCCACCTGCAGCTGTTCAGATTTCCTGAGAGGTTTAGTCCTGTCCAAATACAATCTAAGTTGTCTGTGCACGTCCAAGGAGTGCAGTATTCGTTTCCCTTTGTTCTGTGGATTAGAAAAGAAGGTTGGCAAATGAATGGACTGACTAAGGGCCACACTGGATACCACCTTGCAGTGGCGGCTGGTGACTTCAAATCAAAGGGGGGGCTGCAGGAGACAGCTGAATGGGTGGGGTCAAGGGGAAGGGGTGTAGCCAACTAGAAAGGGGAGGAGCTATGCTCAAAACCACAAAAATTAACTTTAATTAAATACACTGCCCTGGGTGGCAAACCATCATTATGAGAGTCCAATCAAGACAAACATAAGTGTAGAAGAATAAAAATATTTCAATGCATTGGCTGCATGACAGCTTACTTAATATCTAGATGGAAACAAAAGGTTGTGAGGCATGAAAAAATAAATTACTTTTTAAATACATTACTGGAATGCCAGTCAAAATCAAGTACAAGAAAAACCAGAAGCACTCAACTCAAACCACTTCTCCTTGCACTGCAGTTCTAATTATAATTTATATTCAGCTTTATTAAAGTACCAAGTAACATGCTGAAAGTAGAAATCTCTGATGCCCACACTTGTAAAAATGTTTCTTATCCAAAAAAGACCTGCTGCCTGACAACTATCTACTTGTTTCATGGGGAAAACATGTAAGTAAAAAATGAAAAGCAAACAAGAAACAAGCTCAAGATACATTGCTTAAAGGATTACTGTACAGGTTATGGACCACACATGATTGGCATTCTGTTTAGTTTACGGGTAAAGTCTGTAGAGATGACTGGAAGTCTCCAACAAGTGTAATGAGCTTTTTAAAATAATGGAATCCTGTCCTTTAATACCCAAGGCTTATACATTATCTAGTCAAGTATTCTCTGCATGGCAACAGCAGAAAGGCTTTCAATGCTGGCAATTCTTTAACAGTATGCTTATTAAAGCTTACTTGCATCTTACGATCTCAGACAAGCTTACCTTATGGTCATTAAAGCACTGCTACTGAAACACAGAGCAACAGGCACTTTGAGTAATAAGCATAAATCAACAGTACAAAAATATGACAGAAACCAGACATTTCTGAAAAATTAAGGACAGATGAAAAGCCACTGTAGTACTTGTGTCTACCTTGGATGGGGGGGGGGGGGACACTGCACATTTACACTGCATAACTACTCCTTGCCTTGCTTGGACACATCCAGAGTCACTACATGGTGGAGTGGGGTGCAACAAGTATGTCACAATTTGAAATGTCTCTAGCTGACTGTGATGGCCCTGACACATTTGTCATACCTCTCAACCTCAGAGCAAGAAATCTGGACACAGCCATACACAGACGTGGGACAAATGGCCAAAAATAAGGACAATTTTTAAATATTGCTCTAATAAACTTAGAAAGATAATAGAATAGGTCTTGCATTAGTATGACTTTTCTGAAGGGTATAAAATCTGAAACTCAAATGTCTGTCATTATTTTCTAACTTCAGTCTTTAGTGATTTGTCACTAATTTGCCAAAAAACACAATTTTATGAAAAATGGACCAAATGTGATGCAAAAATATAAAAAAGCCACACAATACAGCTGGGAACCTGTCAAAGAAGGGCACTTTAATATTAGTACTGCTAACTTGAGCAGCTGACAAAATAAAAGAATCTACATGCATTTCAAGTAATCTATAACTTTGATTATTACAGTTATTTCTTAATTGTAAACCCTCCATGTTTTCTTCCAAAATTGCTATTTTGGAGGGATTATTAGGGAAGAGCAACATTTTTTGCCAAAATCAGGGACAGTTGAGAGGTTGGCTATGCCTAATTCTATAAAGCAATTTATTTGCATGTACCTCTCAACCTGTTAATGCAGTAAATCTGAACAAGGCCAAATATATTGGGGGAACATATAAACAGTACTAAAAATTGCTCTTGTATAAATTAAGACAGTTGATGGAATAACAGTTCTTACTTTAGCATGCATTTTTCTGAAGGTTATGAAGTCTGGAACTCAGTGTATCATTATTTAGTGACTTAATTTCTAAATGATTTGCCAGAAAACTACAAATTATATGAAGAACAAACCAAAAATAAGAAGCAAAAATCTATTCATTCTTTGAAAATTTGGACAGTTGGGAGGTATAGTTCAGCTGGGCCTGTCTGAGTTTGCTGCCCTTCCCCCCTGACAAAATCATGGTTGAATGGAGCCTCTGCAGCCATTCCAATGAACCATTACTTGGCTATTTCACTCCATTTACCATAAACACTAATGTGCATACTGCTTTACTTCTATGATGAGTTGGACTTCATTTGAAAGTTTTATTTTGTATTTTACAGCACAAACACTAAGTCATCTACTAAACAAAGCAATGCAGTCTCACAATGAAAACTTAGCATTAAAACTTCTCTGCCCTTGAAACTCACATTCATTGAAACCCACATTCAAAGAAAATACATTTTGCCAGTGGCAGATAAAGATTAATTGTGTGCCGTTTTCAAATCATAGGCCCCTTGCATATGAAACATACATCTGCTCTTTGATACACCTTCCTCATTGTACTAAATTATATTCCTTGTACAATATATTACAGTTGTTAGAGGGTGTTTTAAATTTGTTTTGAACATTTTTCCAGTAAGCAATGAAACAAAATGCATGCACCCATAATGACAAAACTGCCCAGTTCAGAACATTTATCATAAAACGTCTACTCAGACTTCCACAGTCCACCATTATCAGTAAATATGCACAATTCTACAGTCCACCATTATCAGTAAATATGCACAATTCTACAGTCCACCATTATCAGTAAATATGCACAATTCTACAGTCCATTATCGGTAAATACGCACAATTCTACAGTCCATTATCAGTAAATATGCACCATCTCTGAAGAAGTAAAAGTCATCTAAATAATTCCACATTAAAGAAATCTGTAAATAATGAAGAGGTTGCTGCTAGCAAACACCTTTATATTTCATGGTTTCATCGTAAAATAAAGTGTCTGTTGCCCCTCAGGAATAAATTGCCTGTATTACATTAAAAAAATGATAAGCTAGTAATATTGCAAGAGGAAATGGATGGCACACTGATAACGGACTCATAGTTATTATCTTCACCAAGGAGAACATTCTCAGTACGGCAGCATCCACCCCTTGTGGGAGTAGAACCCACAGCCTTCTGCATCAAAGGCAAGTACACAACCTGTTGTGCTATTAACAAGGCAAACCAACTTCACTTAAGCAACACTAAACTTCTGTTCCCCTGCAGCTCTCAGCTTCTTGTAAAATCTACTCAATACTCAACTTCACACCACAAGAAAACTGGAAAAAGCCAAAATGTATTTGGGGGCAAAGCCCAAAACCAGGGACACAAACATTGCTTGTATAATCTTGAAAAGTTGCTAGAACCATACATTTTACTGCCAAGCTCCCTGTGCAAAACAGTCAGAGCAACATACCACTACGCCAAATCAGCTGCTTTGTAAAGAGGAAGACTGAAATTTAAATGGCTATCATTTAGTGAATTCAGTTCTCACCATAGCTGTCAACCTCTTAGTACAAAACACCTGGACAAACCCAGTAAGGAGGGAATACAGCCCTCAAACATTCAGTGAATTCAGTTCTTGCCATAGCTGTCAACCTTAAAACCTGGACGAAGCCAATAATGGGGGAATACAGTCCCAAAAATAGGGACAAATTTCATATATTCATCTTATAAACTTAGAAAATTGCTAGAATAAAAGGTTGTGTTACGGTTGTGTTAATATGTATTTTCTGAAGAACATGAAGTCTGAAATTCAAATGCCTGCCAATTTTACTGCTGACAGAATAAAAACAATTTTCAGCAGAGACCCAGGGAGAAATACTGCAGACACGTCTTTGTAAAATGACAGGGCACCAGAGCAAATCCACACAAATACAGGGAAAAGATGCAGACTCCACACAGAAGGCACCCCAGCCAAGAATCAAACCAGAAAACCTATAGCTGTGAGACAACAATACTACCACTGCACCATCAAATATGCAAGGATTTAAACATTCAGAAACCTGAAGTCTGAAATTCAAATGCCTGTCAATTTTATTTAACATTTGTTAATCAGGACAGTCTGACTTGGAACAAAAAACAATTTCAGCAGAGGCCCAGGAAGAAATAATGCAGACATGTCTTTGTAACATGGGAGGACACAAAAGCAAACCCACACAAACACAGGGAGAAGATAAAGACCCCAACAAAGAAGGCACCCCTGCCAAGAAGCAAACCTGAGAACCTGCAGCTGTGAGGCAACAATGCTACCACTGCACCATCAAATATCAAGCATTGCAACATTTACAAACCACAGATATTATGAGGAACAGATCAGATCAAATATGAGGCAAAAATCTGCAGTTTTTTTATTTTACAAATGGTGGTGGGTAGGGAATTCAGGTCTTTAACACCTGCATACAAGGTACAGGGTTCAAGCCTGAGGTATTCCCTACCACACCCACACCCACACACCTGTAGTAGCAAACCACAAAAACTAAACATACTGCACTGGGTGCCAAACAGTCATTATGAGAGTCCAATCAAGACAAAATGAAGTGTAGAAGAATAAAAATAGTTCAATGCATTGGCTGCATGACAGCTTAATATCTAGATGGAAACAAAAAAGGTTGTGAGGCATGAAAAAAATAAATTACTTTTTTTTAAATACATTAATGGAATGCCAGTCAAAATCAAGTATAAGAAAAACAAGCAGCACTCAACTCAAACCACTTCTTGCACTGCAGTTCTAATTATAATTTATATTCAGCTTTATTAAAGTAACAAGTAACATGCTGAAAGTAGAAATCTCTGATGCCCCCACTTGTAAAAATGTTCCTTATCCAAAAAGACCTGCTGCCTCACATTTACTTGTTTCATGGGGAAAACATGATCAAAGTAAAAATGAAAAGCAAACAAGAAATAAGCTCAAGATACATTGCTTAAAAGGATTACTGTACAGGTTATGGACCACTTAATTGGCATTTCGTTTACAGCTAAAGCCTGCAGAGATGACTGGAAGTCTCCAAGTGTAATGAGACTCTTAAAATAATGTAATTCTGTCCTTTATTACAAATACTGGCATATGCATTTCTATACCCAAGGCTTATACATTATCTAGTTAAGTATTCTCTACATGGCAACAGAAAGGCTTTCAGTGTTGGCAATTCTTTAACAGTAGGCTTATTAAAGCTTACTTGCATCTTGCAATCTCAGCCAAGCTTACCTGATGGTCATTAAAGTATTGCTACTTAAACACAGAGCAACAGGCACTTTGAGTAATAAGCATAAATCAACAGTACAAAAATATGACAGAAACCAGACAATTCTGTAAAAATCAAGGACAGATGAAAAGCCATTCTAGTACTTGTGTCTACCTTGGATGAGTGGGATTCTCTGCACATTTACACTGCATAACTACTCCTTGCCTTGCTTGACACATCCAGAGTCACTACATGGGAAGTGGGATGTAACAAGTATGTCACAGTTTGAAACGTCTCTGGCTGACTTGTGATGGCCCTGACACATTTGTCATACCTCTCAACCTCAGAGCAAGAAATCTGGACAAAGCGTCATGGCCCTGACACATTTGTCATACCTCTCAACCTCAGAGCAAGAAATCTGGACAAAGCCATACAAAGAAATGGGACAAAGGCCCAAAAATAAGGACAATTTTAAAATATTGCTCTTATAAACTTAGAAAGCTAATAAAGGTCTTGCATTAGTATGAATTTTCTGAATGGTATGAAATCTGAAACTCAAATGTCTGTCATTTTCTAACTTCAGTCTTTAATTATTTGTTACTAATTTGCCAAAAAACACAATTTTATGAAAAATGGACCAAAAATGTGATGTAAAAATATAAAATAGCAACACAATACAGCTGGGAACCTGTCAAAGAAGGGACACTAATATTAGTACTGCTAACTTGAGCAGCTGACAAAATAAAATATCTACATGCATTTCTGAAATAAAAGTAATCTGATTATTACAGTTATTTCTTAATTATAAACCCTCCATGTTTTCTTCCAAAATTGCTATTTTGCGGAGGGATCATTAGGGGAAGAGCAACATTTTGAGTCAAAATCAGGGACAGTTCAGAGGTTTGGCTATGCCTAATTCTATAAAGCAATTTATTTGCATGTACCTCTCAACCTGTTAATGCAATAAATCTGGAGCCAAATATATTGGGGGAACATATAAACTGTACTAAAAATTGCTCTTCTATAAACTGGGACATAAATCTGGAAAAGGCCAAATATATTGGGGGAACATATAAACAGTACTAAAAATTGCTCTTCTATAAACTGGGACAGTTGATGGAACAGGTCTTACTTTAGCATGCATTTTTCTGAAGGTTATGAAGTCTGAAACTAGTGTGTCATTATTTAGTGACTTAATTCCTAAATGATTTGCCAGAAAACCACAAATTTTATGAGGAACAAACCAAAAATAAGAAGCAAAAAATCTATTCATTCTTTGAAAATCTGGACAGTTGGGAAGTATAGTTCAGCTGGGGCTGTCTAAGTTTGCCGCCCTTCCCCCTCACAAAACCATGGTCGAATGGAGCCTCCCTGCAGCCATTCCAATGATCCATTACTTTGCTATTTCACTCCATTTACCATAAACAATAATGTGCATAATGACTTACTTCTATGATGATTTGAACTTCATTTGAAAGTTTTATTTTGCATTTTACAGCACAAACACTAAGACATCTGCTAAACAAACTTGGCATTAAAACTTCTCTGCCCTTGAAACTCACATTCATTGAAACATTAAAACCAACATTCAAAGAAAATACATTTTACCCGCAGATAAAGATTAATTCTGGGCTGTTTTCAAATCATAGGCCCCTTGCATATGAAACATACATGTGCTCTTTGATACACCTTCCTATTGCTTTGAACATTTTTCCAGTAAACAATGAAACAAAACTGTCCAATTCAGAACATTTCCATCATAAAAGTCTACTCAGACTTCTACAGTCCACTATCAGTAAATATGCACAATTCTACAGTCCATTATCAGTAAATATGCACAATCTCTGAAGTAGTAAAAAAGTAATCTAAATAATTCCACATTAAATAAATCTGTAATGAAGAGGTTGGTGCTAGCAATCACCTTTATATTTCATGGTTTCATCGAAAAATAAAGTGTCTGATGCCCTGAGGAATAAATTGCCTAAATTACATTAAAAAATAAGCTAGTAATATTGCAATAGGAAATGGATGGCAAACTGATAACAGGCTCATAGTTAGTATCTTAATTTTCAGTACGGCAGCATTCACCCCCTTATGGGAGTAGAACCAACAACCTTCTGCATCAAAAGCAAGTACACAACATTTTGTGCTATTAGCAATGTGAGCTGACTTAGCATAATCAGCACTAAACTTCTCTTCCCTGCAGCTCTCAGCTCCTTGCAAAATCTACTCAATACTCAACTGCATCTCAACTTCAGCACAAGAAGTCTGGAAAAAGCCAAATTTATTGGGGTGGGTCAAAAGGGCAAAACCAGGGACACATTAAACATTGCTTCTATAATCTTGAAAGCTGCTAGAATAAAATGCTGTGTTACCACCATACATTTTACTGCCAAGGTCCCTGTGCAAGAGTCAGAATAACATACCACTATGCCAAATCACCTGCTTTATGAAAAAAATGCTGTGTTACCACCGTACATTTTACTGCCAAGGTCCCTGTGCAAAACAGTCAAGAGCAACATACTACTACGCCAAATCAGCTGCTTTGTGAAAGAGAGGAAGACTGAAACTTAAATGGCTATCATTTAATGAATTCAGTTCTCACCATAGCGGTCAACCTCTTAGCACAAAACACCTGGACAAACCCAGTAATGAGGGAATACAGCCCTCAAACATATTCAGTGAATTCAGTTCTTGCCATAGCTGTCAACCTTAGCACAAAAAACCTGGACAAAGCCACTAACAGGGTATTACAGTCCCAAAAATAAGGACAGATTTCAAATAGCCATCTTATAAACTTAAAAAATTGCTATAATAAAAGGTTGCGTTACTATATATTTATTGCTAAAATAAAACGCTGTTTTACTATGTATTTTCTGAAGAATATGAAGTCTGAAATTCAAATGCCTGTCAATTTTACTTGACGGAATAAAACAATTTTCAGCAGAGGCCCAGGGAGAAATACTGTAGACACATGTCTTTGTAAAATGGCAGGACACCAGAGCAAATCCACACAAACACAGGGATAAGATGCAGACTCCACACAGAAGGCACCCCAGCCAAGAATCAAACCAGAAAACCTATAGCTGTGAGGCAACAATACTGCCACTGCACCATCAAATATGTAAGGAACTAAACATTCAGAAACCTGAAGTCTGAAATTCAAATGCCTGTCAATTTTATTTAACATTTGTTAATCAGGACAGTCTGACTTGGAACAAAAAAAAATTTCAGCAGAGGCCTAGGAAGAAATAATGCAGACATGTCTTTGTAACATGGGAGGACACAAAAGCAAACCCACACAAACACAGGGAGAAGATAAAGACCCCAACAAAGAAGGCACCCCTGCCAAGAAGCAAACCTGAGAACCTGCAGCTGTGAGGCAACAATGCTACCACTGCACCATCAAATATCAAGCATTGCAACATTTACAAACCACAGATATTATGAGGAACAGATCAGATCAAATATGAGGCAAAAATCTGCAGTTTTTTTATTTTACAAATGGTGGTGGGTAGGGAATTCAGGTCTTTAACACCTGCATACAAGGTACAGGGTTCAAGCCTGAGGTATTCCCTACCACACCCACACCCACACACCTGTAGTAGCAAACCAGAAAGACTAAACATACTGCACTGGGTGCCAAACAGTCATTATGAGAGTCCAATCAAGACAAAATGAAGTGTAGAAGAATAAAAATAGTTCAATGCATTGGCTGCATGACAGCTTAATATCTAGATGGAAACAAAAAGGTTGTGAGGCATGAAAAAATAAATTACTTTTTTAAATACATTAATGGAATGCCAGTCAAAATCAAGTATAAGAAAAACAAGCAGCACTCAACTCAAACCACTTCTTGCACTGCAGTTCTAATTATAATTTATATTCAGCTTTATTAAAGTAACAAGTAACATGCTGAAAGTAGAAATCTCTGATGCCCCCACTTGTAAAAATGTTCCTTATCCAAAAAAAGACCTGCTGCCTGACATCTACTTGTTTCATGGGGAAAACATGATCAAAGTAAAAAATGAAAAGCAAACAAGAAATAAGCTCAAGATACATTGCTTAAAAGGATTACTGTACAGGTTATGGACCACGCAATTGGCATTTGGTTTACAGCTAAAGCCTGCAGAGATGACTGGAAGTCTCCAAGTGTAATGAGACTCTTAAAATAATGTAATTCTGTCCTTTATTACAAATACTGGCATATGCATTTCTATACCCAAGGCTTATACATTATCTAGTTAAGTATTCTCTACATGGCAACAGAAAGGCTTTCAGTGTTGGCAATTCTTTAACAGTAGGCTTATTAAAGCTTACTTGCATCTTGCAATCTCAGCCAAGCTTACCTGATGGTCATTAAAGTATTGCTACTTAAACACAGAGCAACAGGCACTTTGAGTAATAAGCATAAATCAACAGTACAAAAAATATGACAGAAACCAGACAATTCTGTAAAAATCAAGGACAGATGAAAAGCCATTCTAGTACTTGTGTCTACCTTGGATGAGTGGGATTCTCTGCACATTTACACTGCATAACTACTCCTTGCCTTGCTTCGACACATCCAGAGTCACTACATGGGGAAGTGGGATGTAACAAGTATGTCACAGTTTGAAACGTCTCTGGCTGACTTGTGATGGCCCTGACACATTTGTCATACCTCTCAACCTCAGAGCAAGAAATCTGGACAAAGCGTCATGGCCCTGACACATTTGTCATACCTCTCAACCTCAGAGCAAGAAATCTGGACAAAGCCATACAAAGAAATGGGACAAAGGCCCAAAAATAAGGACAATTTTTAAAATATTGCTCTTATAAACTTAGAAAGCTAATAAAGGTCTTGCATTAGTATGAATTTTCTGAATGGTATGAAATCTGAAACTCAAATGTCTGTCATTTTCTAACTTCAGTCTTTAATTATTTGTTACTAATTTGCCAAAAAACACAATTTTATGAAAAATGGACCAAAAATGTGATGTAAAAATATAAAATAGCAACACAATACAGCTGGGAACCTGTCAAAGAAGGGACACTAATATTAGTACTGCTAACTTGAGCAGCTGACAAAATAAAATATCTACATGCATTTCTGAAATAAAAGTAATCTGATTATTACAGTTATTTCTTAATTATAAACCCTCCATGTTTTCTTCCAAAATTGCTATTTTGCGGAGGGATCATTAGGGGAAGAGCAACATTTTGAGTCAAAATCAGGGACAGTTCAGAGGTTTGGCTATGCCTAATTCTATAAAGCAATTTATTTGCATGTACCTCTCAACCTGTTAATGCAATAAATCTGGAGCCAAATATATTGGGGGAACATATAAACTGTACTAAAAATTGCTCTTCTATAAACTGGGACATAAATCTGGAAAAGGCCAAATATATTGGGGGAACATATAAACAGTACTAAAAATTGCTCTTCTATAAACTGGGACAGTTGATGGAACAGGTCTTACTTTAGCATGCATTTTTCTGAAGGTTATGAAGTCTGAAACTAGTGTGTCATTATTTAGTGACTTAATTCCTAAATGATTTGCCAGAAAACCACAAATTTTATGAGGAACAAACCAAAAATAAGAAGCAAAAAATCTATTCATTCTTTGAAAATCTGGACAGTTGGGAAGTATAGTTCAGCTGGGGCTGTCTAAGTTTGCCGCCCTTCCCCCTCACAAAACCATGGTCGAATGGAGCCTCCCTGCAGCCATTCCAATGATCCATTACTTTGCTATTTCACTCCATTTACCATAAACAATAATGTGCATAATGACTTACTTCTATGATGATTTGAACTTCATTTGAAAGTTTTATTTTGCATTTTACAGCACAAACACTAAGACATCTGCTAAACAAACTTGGCATTAAAACTTCTCTGCCCTTGAAACTCACATTCATTGAAACATTAAAACCAACATTCAAAGAAAATACATTTTACCCGGCGCAGATAAAGATTAATTCTGGGCTGTTTTCAAATCATAGGCCCCTTGCATATGAAACATACATGTGCTCTTTGATACACCTTCCTATTGCTTTGAACATTTTTCCAGTAAACAATGAAACAAAACTGTCCAATTCAGAACATTTCCATCATAAAAGTCTACTCAGACTTCTACAGTCCACTATCAGTAAATATGCACAATTCTACAGTCCATTATCAGTAAATATGCACAATCTCTGAAGTAGTAAAAAAGTAATCTAAATAATTCCACATTAAATAAATCTGTAATGAAGAGGTTGGTGCTAGCAATCACCTTTATATTTCATGGTTTCATCGAAAAATAAAGTGTCTGATGCCCCTGAGGAATAAATTGCCTAAATTACATTAAAAATAAGCTAGTAATATTGCAATAGGAAATGGATGGCAAACTGATAACAGGCTCATAGTTAGTATCTTAATTTTCAGTACGGCAGCATTCACCCCCTTATGGGAGTAGAACCAACAACCTTCTGCATCAAAAGCAAGTACACAACATTTTGTGCTATTAGCAATGTGAGCTGACTTAGCATAATCAGCACTAAACTTCTCTTCCCCTGCAGCTCTCAGCTCCTTGCAAAATCTACTCAATACTCAACTGCATCTCAACTTCGCAGCACAAGAAGTCTGGAAAAAGCCAAATTTATTGGGGTGGGTCAAAAGGGCAAAAACCAGGGACACATTAAACATTGCTTCTATAATCTTGGAAAGCTGCTAGAATAAAATGCTGTGTTACCACCATACATTTTACTGCCAAGGTCCCTGTGCAAGAGTCAGAATAACATACCACTATGCCAAATCACCTGCTTTGCGAAAGAAAAATGCTGTGTTACCACCGTACATTTTACTGCCAAGGTCCCTGTGCAAAACAGTCAAGAGCAACATACTACTACGCCAAATCAGCTGCTTTGTGAAAGAGAGGAAGACTGAAACTTAAATGGCTATCATTTAATGAATTCAGTTCTCACCATAGCGGTCAACCTCTTAGCACAAAACACCTGGACAAACCCAGTAATGAGGGAATACAGCCCTCAAACATATTCAGTGAATTCAGTTCTTGCCATAGCTGTCAACCTTAGCACAAAAAACCTGGACAAAGCCACTAACAGGGTATTACAGTCCCAAAAATAAGGACAGATTTCAAATAGCCATCTTATAAACTTAAAAAATTGCTATAATAAAAGGTTGTTACTATATATTTATTGCTAAAATAAAAGCTGTTTTACTATGTATTTTCTGAAGAATATGAAGTCTGAAATTCAAATGCCTGTCAATTTTACTTGACGGAATAAAACAATTTTCAGCAGAGGCCCAGGGAGAAATACTGTAGACACATGTCTTTGTAAAATGGCAGGACACCAGAGCAAATCCACACAAACACAGGGATAAGATGCAGACTCCACACAGAAGGCACCCCAGCCAAGAATCAAACCAGAAAACCTATAGCTGTGAGGCAACAATACTGCCACTGCACCATCAAATATGCAAGGAACTAAACATTCAGAAACCTGAAGTCTGAAATTCAAATGCCTGTCAATTTTATTTAACATTTGTTAATCAGGACAGTCTGACTTGGAACAAAAAAAAATTTCAGCAGAGGCCTAGGAAGAAATAATGCAGACATGTCTTTGTAACATGCGAGGACACAAAAGCAAACCCACACAAACACAGGGAGAAGATACAGACCCCACAAAGAAGGCACCCCAGCCAAGAAGCAAACCTGAGAACCTGCAGCTGTGAGGCAACAATGCTACCACTGCACCATCAAATACTAAGCATTGCAACATTTGTAAACAAATGAAGAAAAACGAAGCAAAGTTGGACACTGCTGACAGCTTAAAAAATCTTCTTTATTCTTAAAATCACAAGATAAGCGCTTTCGGGATGACCCTTCTTCAGATAAATAAAATGAATGAGATGGTTCACTTATATACATATAAAAGCCAATCACATTCAGAAATAGCAAGCACAATATCACCCCCCCCCCTTGTGCTGGGTTTAACATTTACAATAACCCTAAATTTAAATGTATGTGTGGGATACAAAATCACATGTCTACATAACGCATTTCTTTCATCTTTATTCCTAATACTGGAAAGATGCTGAAGAATCCTTACTTTGAACATGCTATTCGTCTTACCCACATAAAAACCTTGGCATTGACAGCATTCTGCTAAATATACTATGTTGGTTGTACGGCAGGTTGCTCAACCTGCCGTACAACCCAGCACTAGGGGGGGTGATATTGTGCTTCAAACAGAAACTGTAGAAACAAAATGGATTGCTAGCTTAATGGCAAACAGGAAGCCAGGTTTAAATGATTACATACCAATTAAGCCTATTTTGAAAAATAGGCGTCTTTCACTGAATGTGCTTGCTATTTCTGAATGTGATTGGCTTTTATATGTATATAAGTGAACCATCTCATTCATTTTATTTATCTGAAGAAGGGTCATCCCGAAAGCGCTTATCTTGTGATTTTAAGAATAAAGAAGATTTTTTAAGCTGTCAGCAGTGTCCAACTTTGCTTCGTTTTTCTTCATTTGTGCTACCTGCTTAAGTTGGACTTTGGCGTCTTACTGGGTATTTGTTTTCTACAACATTTGTAAACCACAGATATTATGAGGAACAGATCAGATCAAATATGAGGCAAAAATCTGCAATTTTTTTACAAATGGTGGTGGGTAGGGAATTCAGGTCTTTAACACCTGCATACAAGGTACAGGGTTCAAGCCTGAGGTATTCCCTACCACACCACCATGAGCCTAACCACCAGTATATTGCACCAGGGGGATTTTCACACACACACACACACACACACACACACACACACACACACACACACACACACACACACACACACACACACACTCTCTATACTTACCTGGTCCTGTAGTACATCCCTGTCTGCAAAAACCACCATTAAATCCAGGTCCCTGTCCGCAAAACCACCATTAAAATCCACAAACCCCCGACAAGTGCAGCTGAAAAACCCGCGCAAATCCGACCTTGCCCATCGTGAGATCTTCCCCTGCAGCAAGCCAATCCAGACCCGAGATCCTTCTCCTGACTGCCGACCTTGCAGTCCGACCCCGACGCTTTTCCCCAGCGAGTTCCCAGGCAGTCTATGCAGTTTAAAACTGCATAGACTTGTGGGAGCGCTCCTGTTCACGTGTCTCAATCAGGACTGCTGCTGAGACAATCTGCGCATGCTCCATGCTCCAGACTGTCTCAGCAGCAGTCTGGACTAGTGTGCATGCGCGAAGTCCGCGAAATTTTAAAATGTTTTTTTTTTTTTCTTTTTTCTTTTTCTTTTTTTTTCTTTTGTTAGTTTGAAGTTGAGAGGGCTGCAGTCCGGCAGTCCAATAGCACGGGCCGCCCCTGCCACCTTGGGTATGAAGGAGGGAAAGGTCCTGAGGGACACCCTGTCCTCATGAAAGATGATGAAAGGCTCCACAGCCATGAGGGCCTGTAATTCAGACACCCTTCTTGCTGAAGTGATAGCTAGAAGGAAGGCTGCTTTCCAAGACATGAATTTCAACTCTGCACTTGCAGCTGGCTCAAAGGGAGGTAGAGTGAGCTTTTCCAAAACAACGTTAAGGTCCCAGGCTGGAGTAGGGGCTTCTCCTGGGTGGTCGTATGTTTTTGGCCCCTCTGAGGAATTGCTTCAGCAGTGGATGAGAGAAGAGGGGTGGCTTTGTATTGTAATGAGCTGAAATGGCTGAGGCATGAATTTTGATGAAGGAAAAGGAAAGGCCCTTGTGAAGTATCTCAGTTAAATATTGAAGAATCTGAAATAAACTGGGCGCTGCTGTGCCCATCCCATGAGTTTGGCTCCAGGAACAGAATATTTTCCATTTTTCAGCATAGGATTTTCTAGTACTAGGCCTCCTTGCCTCCAGAATGACATCCAACACTTGCTTACTGAGCGATGGTAAAGGAGAGATCAGGTAATTAGCCAGGCTGCCAGGTTCAGGGTTTGAAGCTGTGGGTGTAGAATCAGGCCCTCCTGCTGGGACAGCAGGGCAGATGTCTGAGGCAGGTGCCATGATGCCAGCAGTGACACTGCGCAAAAGGGGTACCAGTGTTGGCATGGCCAGTCTGGTGCAATCAGTATCGTCCTTGGTTTGTCCTGTTTGATCTTTAGAAGTACCTTGGAGAGGAGAGGCAGAGGGGGTAAAGGCATAAATTGATAGTTTTTCCAGGTGAAGGACAGGGCATCCACTTTCCAAGCTTGTTTGTGGGGAGTCCTTGTGCAGAATTTGTCCAACTGGTAGTTCTGAGGGGAGGCAAACAGGTCTATCTCTGGGCTCCCCCATTTGTTTCTCAACATGTTGAATATCTTTGGTTCCAGTTTCCACTTGTGTGGGTCCATGAGATTTCTGTTTAGGTTGTCTGCCAGTGTGTTTAGCTTTCCTGGCAGGAATTGAGCCTGTAGGTGCACTTGGTAGCTCAAGGCTGTGTTCCACAGAGCCATAGCTTGTCTGCAGACAGAGTATGAGTGGGTTCCCCCCTGCTTGTTTATGTACCACATAACAGTGGTGTTGTCCATCTTTACCAATAATTGTCCTGGAAGAATGTGGTCCTTGAAGGCTGTCAGAGCATACTGTACAGCTAACATTTCTTTTTGATTGATATGCAGGTGCATTTGACTTGGGTTCCATTTGCCCTGAATGCACTGCCCTGCCAAGTAAGCCCCCCATGCATAGTCTGATGCATCTGTTGTTAGGGTTTGGGCGGCAGGAGGTAGAATGAATGGCAGTCCCTTGTTGTGGTGGCAGGCCTCTGCCCACCAAAGTAACTATCTGTAGACAAGGTATGATTGGAATCATTGATTCTAGATCCTGAGAATGCTGACACCATAGACTTTTTAAATACCATTGTAGTTTCCTCATATGCAGTCTTGTATATGGAATTAGTAGAATGCAGGAGGCCATGACCCCCAGGGCTTGCAGAATTTTCCTTGCAGATAGCTGGGACTTTGTGGCCAGTAGTTTGAAGTAGGCTGCCAAATGAACTTTTTCCTCTGGCGTGAGGTAGGCCATCTGGGAAGTTGCATTCAAGCTTGCTGGCAGGGTACAAGATGTGATTTCTTTTCGTTTATGGTGTACCCCAGAGAAGTTAGCAATTTCTTTACAAATGCCAGATGATTTAATATTAGGTCCTGACTTTTTGCCTGAATTAGACAATCGTCCAAGGTAAGGGTATATTTGAATATTTCTTTGCCTACAAAACGTAATGAATGGAGCTAGGCACTTTGTGAATACCCTGGGCATAGTAGATAAGCCAAAGGGCAGTGCAGAGAAAGTAAAGTTGTGTGCACTTACCATACATGTAGATGTTAGAGTGTAATTCACTGTTGCAGTCATTACATTTGGGTAATCTGCTGGCAGGTTACCCTCAGTTGGCCTGATTAACAAAGTCTTGGGTCCTGCGTCGGTTGCTGTCCCTTCTTCATGACGTCAGGTCATCAGGGGTATAAAACATACAGCCGACACCATTACATCAGTTCTTCGTGCCCCAGATGTCAGATGCCCCACAAATGGGGAGCAAAATATATATATATATATATATATATATATATATATATATATATATATATATATATATAAAATTTAAAACACAAAAAATATACCTCCAAACAAAAGCAAATACACCAAAAAGGCTTTTAAGCATAGTAAAAGAAAGCAGAGGTGTAGTAAGAGAAAAACAGGGGCTGGAGGGTGGGTAACCAGGACTACAACAGTGAATACACTCGAACATCTACATTTATGGTAAGTGTACACAACTGTACTATGTTCTTCGTGTTTCACTGTTGCAGTCATTACATTTATACAGCATTAGGAGCAGCTATAAGGCCCTGCAGGACAGCAGTGGAAAAGCCGGCTCTGGATTTAGAGAAGAGAGGTAAATGGTAATTGTTTGGTGAACATATGAACTGAGCTCCAGGTAGCAGCTTCTAGAATGTCTCTGGTAGGAACCCCTCTGAGAAAGGCTGCAGAAGTAGATGCATCCCTGGTGGAATGAGATCTGATCCCCTTGGGGCTAGGTTTACCATAGTGCATATAGCAGAAAAGTACAGTTGTGTACACTTACCATAAATGTAGATGTTCGAGTGTCTTCACTGTTGCAGTCATCACTGTAGGGTTCTTCCTGCCGGCAGGCAGCCCTGGGTCGGCCAGAATCCCAAAGTCTGGGTCCGGTGTCGGCTGTTCAGTCATGCTCCCTGACGTCAGAGCACCAGGAGTACAAAGCTGCCAGCCGACGCCATGTTCTCTAGTTTTTCTTGCCCCAGATGTCAGGTGCCCAAAAGTGAAGGCTAATAGTAAAACAAAAATGTAACATACAACAAACCCCATACCCAGTAGCAAATACACCTCAGAAGAAGGGTGAAGTCGGAAACCACACTAATGAAAATATAAGAGGGGACTGGAGGGTGGGTAACCCAGACTGCAACAGTGAAGACACTCGAACATCTACATTTATGGTAAGTGTACACAACTGTACTATGTTCATCGTGTTTCACTGTTGCAGTCATCACTGTAGGGTTGAATCCCAAAGCTGAGATAAAGGGTGGTGGTTATAGAGTAGAAGGGGCAGCTAGAAGGCCCTGCAAGACTGCAGAAGCAAAGCCTGCCCTAGACTTAGAGTAAAGAGGGAGATTATAGTGCTTAGCGAAAGTATGCACTGAACTCCAAGTTGCAGCTTCCAAAATGTCTTTGGTAGGTACTCCCCTGAGAAAGGCAGCTGAAGTAGCAGCAGCTGTGGTAGAGGGAGTCCTAATTTTTCCTGGGATTTGCTTTCCATGATGAAGAGTAACAAAATCTGATTCCATGAGCAATCCATTTAGAAAGGGTCTGTTTTGAAATAGCTTTGCCTTGGGAATTTGTTGCATAAGAAACAAACAGTTGCTCTGTTTTCCTGATATCCTTGGTTCTGTCCAGGTAAAAACGAAGTTGTCTGTGTACATCCAAGGAATGCAAGATCCTTTCCCCCTTATTTTGTGGATTAGTGAAAAAAGTTGGCAGGTGAATAGTTTGATTTAAAGCCACTTTGGAAACCACTTTAGGCGTGAAAGTAGGATTAGTCCTTAAAGACACCCTATCTTGATGAAAAATAATATAAGGTTCCACAGCCATGAGTGCTTGTAACTCCGAGACTCTCCTGGCTGAAGTCAAAGCCAGTAGGATAGCCGTCTTCCATGATAAATACTTAATATCAGATGTGGCAGCAGGCTCAAAAGGAGGGAGAGTGAGTTTTTCCAGAACATAGTTGAGGTCCCAGGCAGGTATAGGTGGTGTCCTAGGGGGCCTTAAATTCTTTGCTTCTCTGAGATATTGTTTCAGAAGTGGATGCGAAAAGACTGGAGGATCTGTATTGCAATGTGCAGAGATAACGGAGGCATGTATTTTTATGGAGGAGAAGGATAAACCCTTATGTAGCATGTCTGTCAGGTAATGCAAAATCAATGGGATAGTAGGAATGAGAGGATCCAAATCCTGAGCATGCATCCAGGTGCAAAATCTCTTCCATTTACCTGCATAAGATTTTCTAGTGCTAGGCCGTCTGGCTTCTAAGATGACATCCATGACCTGTTTGGGAAGGGTAGGATTAATCATAGACCCTGAATATGCCAGGCTGCGAGTTTTGATATGAGAGTGCAGAACCTGGCCCTGGTGTTGGGACAAAAGATTTGGAATCTGAGGTAGAATCCAAGGAGGCTCCCGGGATAGATTCATCAGCGTTGAGTACCAAAATTGACGAGGCCAATTTGGGGCCAGTAAAATCATCTTGGGTTTGTCCTGCTTGATCTTTAATAACACCCGTGGAAGAAGAGGTAGTGGAGGAAAGGCATACCCCGAGAGGTTCCTCCAACTGAATGAGAGAGCATCCACTTTCCAAGCTAATTTGTGAAATGTCCTTGTGCAAAAAATCTGTAACTGGTGGTTGAGGGGGGATGCAAATAGATCTATGTCCGGGCAGCCCCAGGCTTCTGTAATTATCTTGAATATTTGGGTGTGGGTCTGACAGATTCCTGCTCAGGCTGTCTGCCAGAATATTTTGTTTCTCTGGCAGGAACTGAGCTTGTAGATCCACTTTGTAAGCTAGAGCTGTGTTCCATAGAGTCATGGCTAGTCTGCAAAGGGGGTAGGAGTGTGAACCCCCTTGCTTGTTTATGTACCACATAACTGTGGTGTTGTCTGTCCATATCAGTTGTTGTCCTGGCTGCAGAAGATCCCTGAAAGCCAAGAGGGCATTCTGTACAGCTAACATTTCTTTTAAATTGATATGTAGGTGCTTCTGATCCTCTGTCCAAAAACCTTGCAGGCCTTTCCCCTGCAAGTGGGCTCCCCATGCGTAATCCGAGTCGTCCGTGGTTAACACTTGGCTGGCTGGAGGCAGACTGAAGGCTTTCCCTTTGTTGTGAAGACATACCATGGTCCACCAATGGAATTCCTTTTGTATGCAAGGCAAGACAGCAATCTGTGTGTCTAGACTGTGGCAATGCTGGGACCATACACTTTTTAGATACCATTGTATTTTTCTCATATGTAGTCTTGCATATGGTATGAGAAGGATGCAGGAGGCCATGTAACCCAAAGCCTGCAGGAATTCCCTTGCAGTTAGCGGAGACATTAATGCCAAGGTTTTGAAAGTTGAAGCCAGCTGTAGTTGTTTTTCGGATGTCAGGAATGCCATCTGGGTTGTTGTGTTTAGAAGAGCACCCAGAAAAGTTATTTGTTGTGTGGGTGTCAAATTTGACTTTTTTATGTTCACAGTGAATCCCAGGTACTTGAGTAGATTTTGAACAAATTCCAGGTGCTGGAGTAAGACATCCTTGCTGTCTGCTTGCATAAGGCAGTCATCCAGATAAGGGAAAATTTGAATTCCCTTGAGTCTGCAATAAGCTACTACTGGTGCCAGGCACTTGGTGAAGACCCTGGGCACAGTAGACAAGCCAAAGGGCAGTGCAGAGAATTGGTAATGTTTCGAGCCGGCCTTGAACCTGAGGTATTTTCTGCACTCTTGTCTGATAGGGATGTGCAGGTAAGCCTCCTTTAAATCCACTGTCACCATCCATGCATTTTTGCTCAACATTGGCAGGAGCTGCTGCAGAGTAAGCATCTTGAACTTTGGTATCTCCAGGAAAGTATTTAAGACTGACAGATCCAAGATGGGTCTCCATGAATTTTGTTTTCTGGGAACTAGAAAGAGCCTTGAGTAAAAGCCTTGCTTGTGGTACCAGTTCTATGGCCCTCATAGCCAAGAGGGATCCCACCTGGTTTAATGCCTCTGCCCATTGGTGTTTTGGTAGGTCTGGCCATCCGTTTGGTCTTGGCAAGGTATGAAAGTGGAATTTGTAACCTGTTGAAACTACATCCAGAACCCACTTGTCTTGGGTTATGCAAGTCCAATTTTGTTGAAAAAGAGAGAGTTTTCCTCCTAGAGGGGCTTCCAGGAGAGAGGTTCCTGGAGCCATGCAGGGGGAGTCATTGAAGCTGTTTTCTATAAGATTGAGGTCTGTCCTCTCCACCCCTGGGGGTGGAAGCACTCCACTGTCTACGTCTGTAAGAGGTCTGTGCTTCGGCCCTCCTCTGGAGCATCTGTATCTATCCCTCTGAGGCCTGTCCGAGCTGGGAAAGGACCAATTTTCAGTTGGCCAATTTCTGCTAAATCTTGGGGGCTGAACTTGTAAGAAATCCTTATCTGTTTGCATGGATTTTGCCTTATCCTCCATTTTCTTTATCACCTCTTCAGCCTTAGACCCAAACAAAACATTATGCTGAACAGGAGCATCCAGTAACTTTGCTTTCACTTGATCAGCTAAGCTTTGTTCCTTTAACCAAGCATGCCTTCTAATGACTGTGCCAGTGGCAGCTGCCCTGCATGAAGCCTCCAAGGCATCAAAACCACAGTGTAAGCCATGCTTCCCCACTTGCTCAGTAGCATGCATCAAATCGTGTAATTCCTTATTATCTGCACAAGCAGAAATGGTACCTAGCTTTTGTTTCATAACAGACAGCAGGAATTGTTGATATTTTAGCATATGAAATTGACAATTTAAAGCCCTAATGGATAAAGTAGCAGAAGTGTACACGTTTTTGCCCCATCTCTAAAGCTCTAGAATCCTTATCTGATGGAATAGGGTTTTTAGCAGAAGCAGCCTTAACACCCTTAGGACCCTGAGAAATGGTTTCTGGATCAGCAGCAGGATTTTTGTAAAGGAACTGGTGGGAGTCAGGGACCCTGTAATATCTGTCAGGCTTAGCAGGGGCTGGAGGAAAGGAGTCAGGAGTTAAATTAGCCTCAGAAAAGACATCATCCACAATATCCAAAATAGGAGGAATAGCCAGGGGTCTGTGTTGGGGAAGAAGAAGGAAATCCCTAAGCCTTCTCTTAGATTCAGAGTACTCCTGTCCTTCCCAGTGAAAATGTTCACTCATGTCATGTAAAGTTTCCCCAAAAGAAAAATCCTCAGGGGGAGAAGCTGATGGAATGGATTTCCTCAGCATCAGAATCCTCATAAGAAGGGAAAGTATATTCCTGTTCAGAGGAAGACACTGAAGAAATAGATGCCTGATCAGAGGATTCATAATCCAATTCTTGCCTTGGCCTTTTGTCTGGAGGGGGATGTGAACCCCTAATCATGGTTAATAAGTCCTCCGCCATTTTAAGCAGCTGTTTCTGAGATTTGGGTCCTGGATCAGAAGAGGCCTGGGCTGGAGTCTTTGATTTCGAAGGAGTCTTCGCCTTTGTCTTTGGCTTTGCCTTTATCAGAAGCTGTGTAGGCCTGAAAACCTCCTCGGAAGCCGGTACCTGCACAGCGGTTCTGGACCCATCCGAGGGAGCATTGTCCGAAGGACCTGCAGCTGGAGTACTCAAAGGCCTAGTTGGCTCCTCGTGGGAGTCCGTTTTGGCAATCTGTTCTGAAATGGCCAACGACAGGGGCTGCAAAAGCGCCTCACTGAAGACGGCCTAACCTGTAGCTGGCTCTGCTTGTAAACCGTCGTCTGATTTGGACCTCGCAAGCCTGTCCTTATCCTTGCATTGTTTGTGAACTCCGGTAGTCGGAAGCATGTCAGACGACATTATAATTAAAATCGCCTGCCAAAGTAGTGAAAAGCAAAATCGCACATCCGCTTAATAGTACGTTGGTTAAATCTAGCACAAAACAGACAACTAGCTACGTCGTGGTCAGGGCCTAAACAAGGAATACATTAAGAGTGGAAATCCTTATGAGGTATTTGCTTCCCACAAGAAATACAATTATTAAATTTTCTGACATTGGACTGGAGCAAGAAAAAAGTTTCCCCAACGGGGTACTTAGTTTTGAGAAGAAGTCAGTCAGTCTTTGGAATGAAGCACGAAAAAATATCAGGAGTTAGCCAACCGGCACTTGTGAACTGCTTCCACCGCATGGCAAGAAAGACTGGAGAACATGGCGTCGGCAGGCAGCTTTGTACTCCTGGCGCTCTGACGTCAGGGAGCATGACTGAACAGCCGACGCCGGACCCAGACTTTGGGATTCTGGCTGACCGAGGGCTGCCTGCCGGCAGGAAGAGCCCTACAGTGATGACTGCAACAGTGAAACACGATGAACATCTAAATACAATGGCTTACCCATTTGGAAATAGTCTGCTTTGAAATAGCCTTTCCCTCTGCCCCTGCAGCAAATGCCACCAAGAGTTGCTCAGATTTTCTTAGCTATTTTGTCCTGTTCAAGTAAAATCCAAGTTGTTTGTGTACATCCAATGAATGCAGAATCCGCTCACCCTTGTTTTGTGGATTGGGAAATAAAGCTGGCAGATGAATGGTCTGATTAAGAGCCACACTGGATACCACCTTAGGCATGAAAGATGGATTGGTCCTGAGAGACACCCTGTCCACATGAAAAATAATGAAAGGCTCCACTGCCATGAGAGCCTGTAATTCAGAAATCCTTCTAGCTGAAGTGACTGCTAAAAGGAAAGCTGTTTTCCTGGAGAGAAATTTTAGGTCTGCAGTAGCAGCTGGCTCAAAAGGAGGGAGAGTGAGTTTTTCCAAAACAAAATTGAGGTCCCATGCAGGGGCTGGCGCTCTCCTGGGAGGTCTTAAGTTTTTGGCCCCTCTGAGATGCTGCTTTAGCAGAGGATGAGAGAGGAGGGGAGGTTCTGTGTTGTAATGAGCTGAAATGGCAGAGGCATGGATTTTTATGGAAGAAAAAGATAGGCCCTTGTGAAGTATCTCAGTTAAGTATTGCAGAATCTGAGGAATATTGGGCATTGCTGTGCTTATTCCTTGTGATTGGTTCCAGGCTCAGAATCTTTTCCATTTGTCAGCAAAAGATTTTGTAGTACTAGGCCTTCTAGCTTCCAAAGTGACATCCATCACAGGTTTGCTGAGGGATGCCAAGGGTGAAATTAGATGATTAGCCACGCTGCAAGATTCAAAGTTTGGAGCAGAGTGTGCAGAATTTGGCAGTTCTGCTGAGACAGTAGGAAAGGTGTCGGAGGCAGGTGCCACGGTGGAAGGTGTGACACATTGAGCAGGAGTGGGTACCAGTGTTGGTGAGGCCAGTTTGGAGCAATCAGAATAATTTTTGGTTTGTCCTGACTGACTTTTAGTAGAACTTTGGAGAGCAGAGGCAGAGGGGGAAAGGCATAGACTGATAGTTTTTTTCCAACTGAATGATACAGCATCCACTTTCCATGCTTTTTTTTATGAATTCTTGTGCATAATTTGTCCAACTGATAGTTCTGGGGTGAAGCAAAAAGATCTATGTCTGGACTCCCCCATTTGCGTGTCAACATGTTGAAAACTCATGGTTCCAGTTTCTATTTGTGTGGCTCCATAAGATTTCTGCTTAGTTCGTCTGCCAGAGTATTTAGCTTTCCTGGCAGGAATTGAGCTTGTAGTTGTACTTGGTAAGTCAAGGCCGTGTTCCAAAATGCAATGGCTAGTCTACAAATGGGGTATGAATGTGTACCCCCCCTGCTTGTTTATGTACCACATAACTATGGTGTTGTCAGTCTATCATAAATTGTCCTGGATGAAGGTAGTCCTTGAAGGCTGTCAGTGCACTCTGTACAGCTAGCATCTCTTTCTGATTGATATGAAGGTGCATTTGATTTGGGCTCCATTTGCCCTGAATTCACTTTCCTGCCAGATAAGCCCCCCAAGCATAGTCTGATGCATCTGTAGTTAGGGTTTGGGTGGCAAGGGGTGGAGTGAATGGCAGTCCCTTGCTTTGGTGGCAGGCCTCTGCCCACCATAGGAACTCTAGTTGCAGGCAAGGTATGATATGAATCATTGTTTCCAGGCTGTGACAATGTTGACTCCATAAACTTTGTAAGTACCACTGAAGTTTCCTCATATGCAGTCTTGCATATGGAATTAGAAGAATGCAGGAGGCAATGAACCCCAAGGCTTGAAGAATTTGTCTTGCAGATAGCAGGGTTTTTGTGTCCACCTGTTTGAAGTAAGTCACCAATTGAATTTGCTTTTTTGGGGTACGGTAAGCAATCTGGGCAGTTGTAGTCAATCTTGCACCCAGGAATGTAATTTTTTGAGAGAGTACCAGTTGTGATTTCTTTTCGTTTATGGTGTACCCTAGACTAGTTAGAACCCTTTTTACAAACGCCAGATGCTTTAGAAGAATGTCCTTGTTTTCTGCCTGAATTAGACAATCGTCCAGGTATGGATATATTTGAATATTTCTTTGCCTGCAAAATGCAATTACTGGAGCCAGGTACTTTGCGAAGACCCTGGGCATAGTGGATAAGCCAAAGGGCAGTGCAGAGAACTGGTAATGCAAGTAGCCTGCTTTGAAACGGAGGTATCTTCTGCAAGATTCCCTGATTGGGATATGCAGGTAAGCCTCTTAAGTCTAGAGTTACCAACCAGGCATCTTTGCCTAGCATAGGTAGGAACTGTTGTAGAGTCAGCATCTTGAATTTTGAAATGTCCAGAAATGTGTTTAGAGTGGATAAGTCCAGAACTGGACGCCATGATTTGTCTTTTCTGGGTACCAGGAAAAGTCTTGAATAGAAACCTTGTCCCTTTTCCTCTTCTGGTACTGGCTGAATAGCCCCCCATGTTCATGAGGGACAGAACTTGTTTCTGGGCCTCTGCCCACTGATTTGGGGGCAGGTCTGGCCATCCGTTTGGGATTGGCAACGTGTGGAAATGAAATCTGTATCCCTGGGATACTATATTTAAAACCCATTTGTCCTGAGTAATAAGTTGCCAGTTTTGTGCATGAAGTGCCAGTTTTCCCCCCAAAGGGGCGGCTAAAAGTTAAGTGCTTGGTGAGTGTAGAGGGAAGTCATTGAGACTGTTTACCATAGGGAGGTGCCTTGTTGTTTCCAGATTTGGAGGTGGAGGCACCCCATTGTTTTGTTCTAAAAGTTCCTTGTGACTGAAACCTGGAGCCTTTGCAATGTCTGAATTTAACTTGAGTGGCTCTCGAAGGTACTGGAAAGGACCAGTTCTTAGTTGGCCAGTGCCTACTAAAGCTTGGAGGTTGCAATTGTAAGAAACCTTTCACAGTTTGCATAAATTTAGCTTTATCTTCCATCTTTTTTAACACTTCTTCAGTCTTATTACCAAAGAGATGGTCCTGCTGTAAAGGAGCATCCAACAATTTTGCTTTAACATGGTCAGGCAGAGTTTGCTCTTTGAGCAAAGCATGCCTTTTTAGCACAGATACAGTTACAGCAGCCCTGCAAGAGGCCTCCAAGAAATCAAAACCACATTGCAAAGTATGTTTTCCAACTTGTTCAGCTGAATGTAATAAATCCTGTAAATCTTTATTTTCCACACAGTCAGAAAATAACATAATTTTCTGTTTAAGTAGTCCCATGATATGCTGTTGATATTTAAACATATGAAATTGACAGTTTAAAGCCCTAATTGCCAAAGTTGCAGAAGTGTAAACCTTGTTACCCCACCTATCCAGCGCCCTGGAATCTCTATCAGAAAGGGTAGGATTTTTAGCAACAGAGGCTTTAATGCCCTTGGGACCTTGAGAAATGGTTTCAGGATCAGCAATAGGATTTTTGAAAAGGAATTTGTGGGAGTCAGGAACCCTGTAGTATCTGTCTGGCTTACAAGGAGCCGGAGGCAGAGAATCAGGAGCCATACTAGATTCTGAAAAAACAATCAACAATGTCTAGAACAGGAGGTATAGCCAAAGGCCTATGCTGAGGAAGAAGAAGAAAATCCCCAAGTCTCTTTTTAGATTCAGAGAAATCCTGACTTTGCCAGTGGAAATGTTCCCTTAAGATATGCAAAGTTTCCCCAAAAGAAAAGTCCTCAGGGGGAGAAGTAGAAGGAATGGAATATTCTGCATCAAAGTCCTCATAAGTAGGAACAGACAAATCCTGTTCATTAGAGGAGTCAGAAGAAATTCAATCCTGTTCAGAAGATTCATAATCAATGTCTTGCCTAGGCCTCTTAGGAGGGAGTTGGCTACCCCTGATCAGAGTTATTAAATCTTCAGCCATTTTGATCATGTTTTTTAAGCATAGGGGCCTGCACATGTGGCCCAGGCGTCAGTTTTTTAGACACAGATTTAGATTTTGGCCTTAGTTTTGAAGATTGCGTCAGTCTAATATACAAATCTGTAGGCCTGAAAACACTCTCAGAAGCCAGTGCCTGCACAGTGGCTCCAGACCCATCTAAGGTAGAGACATCCGTGGGTTCCATAACTGAAGCATCTCGCGGCATACCAGACTCTGTAGAGGCGTGCGAATCAGAAGTAGCGGGTATCAGGAGCTGCGAAAGCACCTCACTGAGTACTGGCAAACTGGCGACTGGCTTAGTAGAAGCGTCATCAGTTTTGGACCTCGATGGTCTGTCTCTGTCTTTGCGTTTTTTAGGTATTCCGGTAGTCGAATTGCTAACCGACATTTCTGGATAATTAAATCTTGAGCCAAAATATTTAGAAGCAAAAATATACAGACGTTTAATCGTACGTTCCTTAAATTTAGCACAAAACCGACAGCCAGGTACGTTGTGGTCAGGGCCTAGGCAAGGAATACAGTACAAATGAAAATCTTTATGAGGTATTAGCTTCCCACAAGTAATGCAATTATTAACTTTTACTGACATTGGTAAAGGGCAAGAAAAAGTTTCCCCAATGGGGTACTTAGCTTTTAGTTGAAGACTTCAGTTCTGAAACTCGAAAATGAAAATTTCAGGAGTCAGCCAACCGGCACTTGCGAACTGCTTCTGCTTCGGTTACCAAGCGGCAAGAGGGACTGATGTAATGGAGTTGGCTGCATGTTTTATACCCCCGACGACCTGACATCATGGAAGAAGGGACAGCAACCAACGCAGGACCCAGTACTTAGTTAATCAGGCCGACTGAGGGCAACCTGCCAGCAGATTACCCAAATGTAATGACTGCAACAGTGAAACACGAAGAACATCTGATAGTGCATGTAGCCTGCTCTGAAGCATAGGTATCTTCTGCACGATTGCCTTATTGGGATGTGCAGGTAGGCTTCTTTTAAATCCAGTCTTGCCAACCAGGCATATTTGTCTAGCATGGGAAGCAGCTGATGAAGAGTTAACATCTTGAATTTTGGGATTACCAAAAATGTGTTTAGGACAGACAGATCTGGGATAGGATGCCAGGAATTGTCTTTTCTGGGTAACAGGAAAAGTCTTGAGTAGAAACTTTGTCCCCATTCTTCTTCTGGAACAGGTTGAATAGCCCTGATGCTTAAGAGAGAGAACTTGCTTTTAAGCCTCTGCCCTCTGATTTGGGGATAGGCCTGGCCAACCATTTGGGGTTGGTAAGGAGTGGAAGTGGAATCTGTATCCTTGGGAAACTATATTTAAAACCCATTTGTCCTTGGTAATGAGTTCCCAATTTTTTGCATGCAGGCCAATCTTTCCCCCTAAAGGAACAGTCAGTTGTGCAGGGCTTGAAAGGTTTAAAGTTAAGTCATTGAGACAGTTTAGAGTCTTACTACTCCCTGCTTTGGAAGTGGGAGCCCCCCACTGTTTAGGCCTGTGAGTACCTTGGGACTGAAGCCTGGGTGTTCTGCTGGTTCTGGGTTTGGACTGAGGAGGCGTGGAAGAGGCAGGAAAGGACCAATTCTTAGAGGACCAATGCCTACTAAATCTGGGAGGTTGTACTTGCAGGAAATCCAACAGTTTGCATTGATTTATCTTTTTCCTCCATCTTTGTAAGTACTTCCTCTGCTTTGCTGCCAAACAGGCGTTCTTGGTTTAAGGGAGCATCCAGCAATTTAGCTCTAACATGATCTGGCAAAGATTGCTCTTTAAGCCAAGCATGCCTTCTAAGTACAGACCCAGTGACAGCAGCCCTGCAAGATGCCTCTAATGAATCAAAACCACATTGCAAAGTATGTTTTCCAACTTGTTCAGCAGAATGCTTTAAATCCTGTAAATCTTTATTTTCAGCACAGTCAGGAATCAACATCATTTTCTGTTTAAGCAATCCAATAATATGCTGCTGATACTTTAACATATGAAACTGGCAGTTTAAAGCCCTAATGGCTAAAGTAGCAGAAGTGTAAACCTTCTTTCCCCATCTATCCAGTGCCCTGGAATCTCTGTCAGAGGGGGTAGGATTTTTTGCAGTAGTAGCCTTAATACCCTTGGGTCCCTGTGAAATGGTCTCAGGATCTGCAGTAGGATTTTTAAAGAGGAACGTGTGAGAGTCAGGTACCTTGTAATACCTATCAGGCTTTCTGGGAGCAGAAGGTAAAGAGTCAGGGGCCAGGCTAGATTACAAGAAGGCATCATCTACAAATGTCCAGTACAGGAGGGATAGCTAAAGGCGGCAGGAGTAAGAATTCCCTAAGCCTCTTTTTGGAGTCAGAGAAATCCTGGCTTTCCCAGCGGAAATGCTCCCTAAGAGTATGCAAGGTTTCACCAAAGGAGAAATCCTCAGGAGGGGAAGCAGAGAGAATGGAGTCCTCTGCATCAGAATCCTCATAGGTAGATAAGGGCAAATCCTGGTCATCAAAGAAAATAGGAATTTCAGAATCCTGATCAGAAGAATCAGAAGGAAAAACAGTCCTAGGTCGCTTAGAGGGGGAAGGGTGGCTTCCCCTGATTAGAGTATTAAGGTCCTCAGCCATTCTTATTTGTTTTTTAGGCATAGGGGCCTGACCATGCGGTCTGGGAATAATTTTCTTAGGCACAGATCGAGTTTTAGGCCGTGAAGAAGAAGATGGTATCAGTTTAATATGCAAGTCAGTAGACCTGAATACACCCTCAGAAGCCGGTGCCTGCACAGCGGCTCCGGACCCATCCAAGGTAGAGACATCTGCAGGTTCCACAGTAGAAGAAGCATCTTGCGGCATACCGGAATCTGAATGGGTCTCAGCAGAGGCCTGCAAATCTGAAATAGCAGGTATCAAGGGCTGCGAAAGTGCCTCACTGAGTACTGGCAACTAGCTTAGAAGAGTCATCGGCAGCTTTGGACCTAAGCGGTCTGTCTCTGTCCGTCTTTATCTTTGTGTCTTTTTGGAATGTCGGTAGTTGGGTGGCTTACTGAAGCCATTTTTGGATAATTGAACCGAGTACCAAAATATTTAGAAGCATAAATGCACCGATGACGAATAATTCATTGTTTAAATAGGGAACAAAACCGACAGCGGGGTACATCGTGGTCTGGGCCTAAGCAATAAATGCAGTACGAATGGAAATCTTTATGAGGTATTTGCTTTCCACAAGAAATACAATTAACTTTTACTGATATCAGTTTAGAGCAGGAAAAAGTTTCTCCAATGGGGTACTTAGCTTAGTTGAAGACTTTGGTTCTGAAACTCGAAAATTAGAAGTTATGTACCTACCATAACGTTCCATGTTAGTTTTCTTCTCGCCTTCTTTCTTGCTGGATGGGTTCGGAGCCGAACCTCGGCTCCGACTCAGCCACTCTAAAAGCTCGAGAGCTAGTTCCACCAGCTCGAGGCTCCCCTATATCCCACAATGCTAGGCGGTAACTCCTCAGATCTCATTTGTAAGCTAGGCCCAGCTAGGAAAATTCCATAATATAGGAGAAAAGGAATAAACCACCTCTATAGGCTGACTAAAATGGTGTCCTAAACCTGACTGAGGAAATATATATATATATATATATATATATATATGTATATGTATATATATATACATATATAGAGGTGGTAGAAAGGATAAAGGTCACAAAACAAACTCCTCTAGGTCTGTCCAGGCTAGGGGGAAGGAGGGTGGGACGCAAGAAAGAAGGCGAGAAGAAGACAACTAACATGGAACGTTATGGTAGGTACATAACTTCTAAATGTTAAGTTGTCTATCTCGCCTTCATTCTTGCCTGATGGGACCGCATCCCTAGCACCTTGTCCCGGGTGGCCTATCGGAACAGACTCTTGAGTACAGTGGAACCAAAGTTGGCTCGGTCTCTAGAGGCTAAGTCCAACTTATAATGAGAAATGAAGGTATGGGGAGAAGCCCAAGTAGCTGCAGCACAAATTGAATCAATAGGCAATCTGTGTTGGAAAGCTATAGATGTAGCTAAAGCTCTAGTTGAATGAGCCCTGGGTTTGGTTGGCAACTGTTGATGTCTGATCTCATACACAAAGATAATCAATGAAGTAAGCCATCTAGAAAGAGATACCTTAGAAACTGGAAGACCCTTTCTGCCTTCTGCATAGGAAACAAACAGTTGATCAGACTTCCTAAATTGTTTGGTCCTGTCTAAATAGTACCTAAGTTGGCGATGAACGTCTAACCAATGTAATTTTTGTTCCGATCTGTTCGAATAGTTAGGAAAGAACACAGGAAAATCAATGGTTTGATTCAAATTTGCCGATGAAGCTACCTTAGGCAAAAAGGACGGGTTGGTACGTAAGGACACCCTATCCTTATGAAACAAAAGATAAGGGGATCGACTACACAGAGCATGAAGTTCAGAGACTCTTCTGGCTGAAGTAATAGCTACCAAAAAGAGTGTTTTCCAAGATAGCAATTTCATTGAGCATGAAGCCACAGGTTCAAAGGGGGGAAGAATCAAGGACGTCAGAACCAAGTTGAGATCCCATAGAGGAGGAGGATCTCTGATAGGTGGTTTGAGGAGAAAAACTCCCTAAAGGCTTTGCAGAGTTTGTGAGACATAATGGAGGACTCTGAGACTCCAACATGAAAGTTAGATATAGCTGCCAATTGAACCTTGATGGTAGAAGGAGATGAACCTGAGTGGAAAAGTTCGGCTAGAAAATCTAGAACTGATTGAATGGAAGCAGTGAAAGGATCTATATCCTTTGAATGCGCCCAATAGGAAAAACGTTTCCACTTACTATGGTAAAATCTTCCGAGTGGAAGATTTATGAGAGGCTATTAAAATATCTCGAACTGAGTGAGATATTAGAGGAAGCCTGGCTAGAGTTGGAATTGGAGAAACCATGCTGTGAGGTTCAGAGAAGGGAGGGAGCGGTGCAACTGACCCGACTGATGGGTCAAGAGGTCTGGAACTGGGTCCAGATGCCAGGGTTGCTCCAAGAGATAACGGTGAAGAAATGGGAACCAAACCTGTCGAGGCCAGTAAGGGGCAATGAGGATCATGGAAGCTTTCTGAGCGATGGCTTTCTGTATTAGTTGAGATATCAGTGGAAAGGGAGGAAAAGCATACAGAAGTCCCCGGGGCCAATCGTGGACTAGAGCGTCTCTGCTGGGATGGCCTGGTTGGGGAAAGAGGGTGAAATAATAGTCGCACTTGGTGTTTTGGGGAGTAGCGAAGAGGTCGCAGCAAGGTCGGCCCCACTTTCGAAAGACTTTGCCCAACACTGAATTCTTCAGAGACCACTCGTGAGACATGAGAATAGCTCTGCTCAATTTGTCCGCAATCACACTGGACTTCCTGGGAATGTGCGTTGCTAACAGAAATCGCTGAGAAGAAATCGCCCATTGCCACAGTCTGAGTGCCTCTCGGCATAGGGGGTAGGATCTGGTTCCGCCTTCTTTGTTGATGAACCACACTACAGACATATTGTCTGTCTGAATTGCTAGAGTTCCTTTGGGAAGAGTCTTGTAGGGCTTGCAACGCTAGAAGCACTGCTCTCATCTCTAGGACATTTATGTGCAAGTGGCATTCGAAAGGTTGCCATATGCCCTGAACCGTCCTGCCCTGGTAATGCCCCCCCCACCTGATCAGGGAGGCGTCCGTTGTCAGTGTAGCAACCGGAGGGGGAGGAACAAAGGGTTTTCCTAGGAAGAGCTGGGGGGGATGTGATCCACCAAGAAAGAGGATTCCTGCACGATTGTGTTATCGTAATGGAATGGGACATTGGAAGTTGCTGGTAAGACCATTGTGTGAATAGCATCCATTGTAAGATTCTCATGTGGAATCTGGCTAAAGGAAGAAGAGGGATAGCAGCCGCCATTATCCCTAAGACCTTCAGGGCCAGTCTGACTTTGATTTTGTTGCTTTGCAAGACAAGAGAGACTTGTCTGTGTATGTCTGCTATTCTCTGCTCTGTGAGTCTGGCTGACATGCTGACTGTGTCTAGATTTGCGCCTATGAAGGTAATAACACGACAAGGCGACAAGACAGACTTTTCGTAATTTATTGAAATGCCTAATGTTCGACATGTGTGAAAGGTATAGTCTCTGGCAAGAAGTAGGAGATGCCTGGTGGGTGCTGTGAGGAGCCAGTCGTCTAAATATGGAAACACTTGGAATCCTTGACGTCTCAGATGAGAGGCGACCACTGCCATGCATTTGGTAAACACTCGGGGGGCTGTAGTGAGTCCAAAGGGCAGGGCCCTGAATTGGAAATGACTGGTTCCCAGCCTGAAGTGGAGGAATCTCCTGGAGCGTCGGCTCATTTTGATGTGGTAGTACGCATCCTGGAGATCTATAGAGCACATCCAGTTGTCCCGCCCCAAAAGGGGTAGAATGGACTGCAGCGTGACCATCCGAAATTTTGTTTTCTTGACAGACTTGTTCAAGTTGCTGAGATCCAAAATGGGTCTCCAGTCCCCTATTTTCTTTGGAACCAGAAAGAATTTGGAGTAGATTCCGGACCCTTGTTAGTCTGCTGGAACTGGTTGAATGGCTCTTTTTGCAAGCAGCTTTGATATTTCTAGCGCTGCTTGCTCCCTTTGACTGAATGGAACGTCTGGAAGGGATTTTTTTGATTGCTTTGGAATGCGAAAGAATGGGATTGTATAGCCTTCGGAAATGATAGACTGTACCCACTTGTCTTGAGTTAGGGATTGCCAGGCTTCTGGGTACAGAGATAATCTTCCCCCGACTGCCTCCGAAGGTGGACAGTCGGGCAACACCTCAGGGATGCTGAAAGGGCTTGTCGGAGAAGGTCTCTCGACTGCCCTGATTCTGCGGGCCCCCTCTGCCTCTAGGGCGGCGTCTACCATTATTGTTCCCCCCTCTGCCTCTAGAGGGGAACAGACTCTGTGCGTCAGGCAAAGCTCCTTGAAATTGTTTGCGGAACCACATCTTTCCGCCTTTCTGGCCTTTGGGGTAAGGCCTAGAAGGAGTGGAAAAAACGGACTCCCACGGCAGAGAGAGTCTTGCCTTCAGTCTCGCACCTAGTCAGGGTTTCCTTCACTTGAGGACCAAAGAGGGATGATCCATCAAATGGGGAGTTAGTGAAGGGCACCTTGAAAGGGTCCGCAAAATTACATAGCCGCATCCAGGCGTGCCGACGTAAGGCCACACCTGTACCTGCCGCTCTACTCGCTCCATCCGCCGCATACGAAAGGAGGCACATGGAGGAGTTAACTATTGAGTTGAGGGTAGCCAGCTGAGAGTTCATCCTATCCTGAAAACCCGCAGCTGTTGGATCCTTTAACATTTCACTCACTTCCTTGATCAAATCTCTCTGGAGACGAGTGAAATCACAGAGGTAGTTCAGCGAGCGCATAGAATAGGTCGCTGACGAGAACATCCGCTTCCCGTACCTGTCCATAGTCCTAGACTCCTTGTTAGGAGGATGGACAGGCACTGAAGGATCAGCTAGCTCCTTCTTGGTGGCTGCAGCCACCACCATAGCATCCACAGAGATGCCTTTGGTCAAAAACTCTTTGTCCTTGGGGGCAGTGATAAACTTTGAAGGCCTCCTGGGGGTGGGATACACAGAGTCAGGAGCCGTCCAGGCCTTCTTTGCCACCACCTGCATAAGGGGGTTAAAAAGGAGGGGACACCCAGGAGGTGGAAGGGCGTGAGCCAAACGCCTCAAGATACACCGATTCATCCTCTGAAGGGTTGAGGGCTGGCCAATTCCCCCTCTGTTTTAGGATCTCGAGGATGTCTGCAAAAGAGACATCTTCAGAGGGGGAACGAGGGGACCCTTCAGAATCCTCTAAATCGGTGTCAGAGGTGACAGACTCAGGGGAGTCCATGTGCTTCCTCTTGCACTCCCTCTTCCTAGGAGGCTCTCCTACCGGGTCAGGAGAGGCCTCGGAAGAGGAGGAGATCCCCACTGGGGATACTTGAGGAGCTGGCTCTCTGCGATCCGGGATGAGGGAGTGAGCAGAAATCACCGGAGGCACCGTGGAGGGAGGGGCAGATGGAGCTGACCGTGGTGTCGAACCAGGTACTAACACGCTCCTCATGACCTCGAAGGCACCCCTGTCAGGCAGAGCCAGAGGTCTCCGCTCCGAAAAGCTGAAAACCTCCCCCGGCACCGACAGTGATGGCTCCGAGGCCGATGTCGGAGCCGAACTCACCAGTGCCGAAGCACCGAGAGGGAGAGTGGGGTCGAACAAGGTTCCGATGCCACTCGCCCCCTCGGAGCCGACGAGGGAAATCCGGCACTGAGATTCCTCCAAGGAAGAAATCAGAGCAGACGACGGTACCGAAGACAACGGTATTGGTTCCAATGCAGCCACAGTCTCGGGTCCGAGCCGCCCCGGCTCCAAACTCAAAGGAGTCGGAGGAGGAATATTCTGAGTGATGGGATTAGCCATCGACTGTTGAGTCGGGCTTTGAAGCATCTGGGCCAGTGCCTCGGACTTAAGAAGTTGACTCACTACCCTCTGAAGGTCATGATCTGAAAGTCTCGACGACCTAGAGGAGAGAGATCTATGGCTCCGTTCAGACAGCAATGGAGATGCTGGAGCCGACTGAACGGAGGCAATAGATGGTGACCGGGACCTTTTTCTGGAGGTCGGTTCCGACAATCTGATCGGAGCCGACTCACCGGTGTCTGCCTCGGCTCCAGCCGGAGCCGAGGAAATAGCAGGGACATGAGTTCGAGAATCATCAGCTCCGGCCGGAGCCAATGTTCGAACAGCCTTCGAAGCCCCAGAAGACGACTCAGATACCGAAGCCGATGGTCTGGTAGGCTTCGAGGGTTTCCCCGAAGACTGAGTCGGGGGACCCTCAGGCTTCAATAAGCCCCTTAGAATGAGCTTATTTTTACGCTCCTGCAGGACTCTAGGGCTGAAGCCATGGCAAACAGCACATGAGTCCTGCAGGTGCAAAGGTCCCAGGCAGTACACACAAGAAGTGTGACCGTCTGTCAGAGACATCTTCTGACAGCACGAGTCACACTTCTTAAAGCCTGAGACCTTTGAATCCTTAGACATGTCTAAAGTAGAAAAATGTAACCACACAATCACACACACACACCGATTACACTTATTAGAAATTTAAATTAAACTTAGAAAATTAAGTCCCTACAAACACAATCACTCCAACTAGTAGGAAGGGAGGGACTGGGCCTAAGGCCCAAGGGAAGAACTCAACTGAGTTTCGGGAAAAAAAAGGGAAAATTTTGACTGGAAAGGGAAGGGAACTACTTACTTAATAAAACTATGAAGAAAAACTAACTTAAAGGGGAGTTTAACTAAGATATTAACTAGTTTTTTTAAACTGACCTGATGAGCCGGTTGAAACGCACCTCGATCGCTATAGCGGCAAACGAGATCTGAGGAGTTACCGCCTAGCATTGTGGGATATAGGGGAGCCTCGAGCCGGTGGAACTAGCTCTCGAGCTTTTAGAGTGGCCGAGTCGGAGCCGAGGTTCGGCTCCGAACCCATCCAGCAAGAATGAAGGCGAGATAGACAACTTAACATCAAAGATTTCAGGAGTCGGTCGACCGGCACTTGCGAACTGCTTCTGCTTTGGGCACTGCATGGCAAGAAAGACTGGTAAAATGTCATTAGCTGCATGCTTTATACCCCTGACTGCGTGACGTCATGGAAGATGAGACCGCAACTGACGCAGGACCCAAGACTTTGATAATCAGGCTGACTGAGGACTACTGCAACCAGATAACCCAAATGTGAAGACTGCAACAGTGAAATGCTTGAACATCTGAAAGTGCTGAGATCCTGCCCTGAAACGTGACATTTCCTGCATGATTCCCTGATAGGAATGTGGAGGTAGACCTCTTTTAGAGCTAGGGTGGCTAGCCAAGCATCCTTGGAGGGCATGGGTAGCAGCTGCTGGAGGGTGAGCATTTTGAATTTTGGGATCACCAGAAAGGTGTTTAGAATGGACAGATTGAGGATAGGGCAGCCAGGTTCCCTCTTTTCTGGGCACCAGAAAAAGTCTGGAGTAGAAACCTTGGCCTTTTGGTTGTGCAGGAACGTGCTCTACTGCCCTAATAGAGAGCAGGGAAAGGACTTGTTTTTGCACCTCTGTCCACTGGTTTGGAGGTAGCTCTGGGAACCCTTTTGGGGTTGGAAGGGTGTGGAAAGAAAATTTGTATCCCTGGGACACTATACTGAGAACCCATCGGTTGTTGGTAATGGTGACCCAGGTGCTTGCGTGAAAGGAGAGTTTTCCTCCTAGGGGTAAGTGAAGGTGGGCAGAGGGAAGGGGTGGGGGAGGTGATTCATTGTGAGTTCTTACCATAAGGGGCTGGCTTAGAACTCCCTAGTTTTGAAGTGGAGGTAGCCCACTGCTTAGATCTCTCCATTCCCTGTGGCTGCTGTCTGGGGGGGGGTGTCTGGTTCCCTGGGATCCGGGCTGAACTGGCTTAGTGGGAGCAGGAAAGGACCAGTGCTTGGTGGGACAATGCCTACTGAACCTGGGTGGCAGGACCTGTACGAAATCCTTAACTGTTTGCATAGATTTTGCTTTTTCTTCCATCTTTAAGACCTCTACTGCCTTGGTGCCAAATAAGTTGTCTTTGTGCAAGGGAGCATCCAACAATTTAGATTTGACATGGTCTGGAAAGGGCTGTTCCTTAAGCCATGCATGCCTTCTAATGACAGATCCATTGACTGCTGCCCTGCAAGAAGCTTCTAGGGCATCAAAACCACAGTGCAAGGTGTGTTTAGTTACTTGACTTAGAGTGCATTAACTCTTGTAACTCTCTAGATTCTGCACAAGCAGGAAAGAAAGACATTTTTTTGCTTGAGGAATTCCAGGGTATGTTGCTGAAATTTTAGCATTTGGAACTGACAATTTAGTGTCCTGACAGCAAGAGTAGCTGAGGTGTATACTTTTTTACCCCATCTGTCTAGTGCTCAGAAAACCCTATCTGAGGAGGTGGGTTTCTTAGCAGAGATTGCTTTAATCCCTTTAGGCCCTTGAGAAATTACGTCAGGGTCAGCAGTAGGATTTTTAAAAAGAAATTTGTGAGAGTCAGGGACTCTGTAGTATCTGTCTGGGTTTCTGTGTGCAGGAGGGAGGGTGTCAGCAGTCAAGCTGGACTCCAGGAAAACATCCTCCACAACATCCAAGACTAGGGGGATGGCCAAAGGTCTAAGAATTCCCAGAGTCCCTTTTTTGACTGAGGGTAGTCCTGATTCTCCCAATGGAAATGTTCCCTTAAGGTATGAAGGGTTTCCCCAAAGAAAAATCCTCTGAGGGATGGAGTCCTCTGCATCAGAATCTGCATAAGTAGAGAAGGGGTTACATGTCTTCATATTCAGATGCATTAGAGTCATCTGACTCTTGTTCAGACAAAACTACAGGGGACAGATCTCTTTTCCTTTTGGAGGGGGTAGCTTGGCTTCCCCTGATCAGCATAAGGTCTTCTACCATTTGAGACTGAGACAAGGAAGCAGGTGCCTGAGATTGGGTCGTCGGTTTCTTGGGTGTGGTTCGCATCCTGGGTCTAAGAAACTCGGTTGTTTTCGAAAGAACGGTAGTTGCAGAAGAATACGTCGGTTTGTGTCGAGAATTGGTAGTGGGACTGACTTCCTCAGAAGCCGGTGCCTGCTCAGCAGCTCCGGACCCATCCAAGGTAGAGACAACTGCAGGATCCTTAGTCGAAGAAGAGTTTTGCGGCATACCAGACTCCAAAAGGGTCTCGGTAGCGGCCTGTGAATCCACAGAAGTGGGCACCAGGGGCTGTGAAAGCACCTCAATGAGGACCGGAGAACTGATGACTAGCTTAATGGGAGCATCGTTGGTAGGTTTTGACCTGTGCGGTCTGTCTCTGTCTTTTATCTTCATGTTTTTTCAGAAGATCTGCTGTCTGATGGCTTAACAAAGCTATATCGGAGTTTGAGGATTGTAAGCAAAAACATCTAGCTACAATAAGGCCCGACGACGGATAGTTCTGGTGTTGAACAAAGCACAGAAGCGACAGCGGGGGACGTCGTGGTCTGGGCCTAAGCAAGTGACACAATAAGAATGAAAGAATCGGTGTGGTATTTGCTTTCCACAGGCGAGACAATTAACTTTTTCTGACATCGGTTAGTGCAGGAAAAAGGGATCCCCAACGGGGTACATAGCTTTTGAAGAATTCAGCTTCAGTTCGGTAGACGAAACTCCGGTAACGGCCGACGGGCACTTGTGCAAACTGCTTCTGCTTCGGGCTCCATGGCAAGAAACACTGATGTAATGGTGTTGACTGCCTTATACTACCGACGACCTGACGTCAGTCCTGAAGCGACAGCAGCCAACGCAGAAATACTAAGGGCTGGCTGAGGGCTACCCTGGCAGGGATAACCCAAATGTGATGACTGCAACAGTGAAACACGAAGAACATGAATGGTTCTCCCACGCTCACACTGGACACAAATAGGATGTTTCTGACCCCTGGTGTTAGATCTAGTAATAACAAAACCTGTTATTCTATCACTGTTCCAAGTTTATACATGCAATATTTAAAATCTGTCCAAATTTTTGGGCCTTTTTGTTGCCCATTACTTTAGGCTTTGTCCAGACGTCTTGCACAAATGGAAAGGGCTGAAATCTGACATTTATAGCAATGTTTCACACTGTTTTCTGCTGCCTAGAAGATGTAGTGCCAGTCTGGACTGTGCCTTCCGACCTCTCAAATGAGGGAATACTTTGAAAGTTTCAAATATCAAGCAAAAGCAGTTTTCTGAGGTGACTACAAAAGGTCAGGATCCAAACCCTTTAACTCACAGAAAAGAAATGGGTGGCACAAAAGATCAACATGCCCTTAAGGCCAAAGTATGACTTTGTACGATGAAGTTGGAGTGTGGGAATAAAAGAAAATTCAGAAAGGTGCCAAACTGGTGACATCAGAAGAGAAAATCCCAAGAGCTATCTAAAACTGAAGGCCTATAAAGTCAGACCTGTAGATCTTCCAGAAGGACTGAAGCTGCTGTACAATTTTAAACTTTTCATGTTCTTTGAAGATCACAAGGACATCAAACTGTACACTAATATAACAAAAGGTAGCCACTGAGCTATACCTCTCAATCTGCAGACATTAAAAATAGGAACAAAGCCCTAGAAAAGCAGGAATATCTGGCTAAAACTCTGGACATTTAATTAGCATAAGAATTAAAAAGCAAATAGCATACAACACTTCCAGCAGGAATGTGGTGTACTAATCAAAAGCACATTTAAAATACACAGGCTGGCAAAAATGATGGAAAAATATAATGACATTATCAAAAAGACACTGTAGCATCTGTAGACTATCACATTTTACTACACAAAGTCATTTACTTTCACTTCAGAAAAAGGAAGATGTCTAATGTGTGTCCTCTTTCTTTAAATTGTTGTCACTAGCATGTTGGTCATGTTTTCTGTGACTAAACAGCTTTAAAAATCACATGTGATGAGGGGATTCAGAAAATTATTTATTTATTTACATTTGTTGACTGGGAGTGTCCGACTGGACGTAGGTCCATTTTCAGTGGAGGCCCGGGGAGAAAAGCTCCACAGTTAAAATATACAGACAGTAGTTACATTGGATTTACATAGCAATTAACAATTTGATTAACATAGCAATTAACAATTACAAACAGTTACAGATGAAGAACATAGTACATCAGTAGACAACTAGAATCTTTATCATCTGCGAAGTACATAACAGACATTAACAATTGTTACAATAAGAAGTTCCTGCTGTATAATAAGTAGTAGGTGTATGAGCATCCGAGCTTGCTATAAATCAAGGTAGTTAGTGGGGTGGAAAGAAAGATAGTGGGTGGATGGGGTGGGTGATATTAGAGTGGGAGTTGCAAGGGCATAGCCAGCATGTTTTTAGCTGAATTGTGTGAAATGGTAAATCAAGCCTGAAAACAGGGAAATCCTGTGCAGAGGTAAGTGAGGCCTAAAAATTGGAATCCATCCATTCTCAACCCATTTTTCCTATTTTGCACATGGGGTCGGGGTGTCACTTAAGCAGTGACAATCATCTCAAGCCAAGGTTTTACACCGCTGGGTGGCTAGCCCTGCCACGGTAGTTCATTCGTACTGCTAACTCACGTACACTCTCACCTACAGCCAATTTAGTATGTCCAATCCACCTACTGCATATGTCTATGGAATGTGGGAGGAAAATCGGAGCACCTGGAGGAAACCAACATGGCTGCAGGGAGGACATGGAGACTCTGCACAGAAGGCACCCCAGCCGAGAATCAAACTGGAGAACCTCTTGCTGTGAGGTGACAATGCTAACCACTGCATCACCGCGGCCATGTCCCCTCAAAATGCAAACAGTTGAGGGGCCTGCACACAGCACTTGAAATATGTAGGAGAAAATAAACTTTTTTTTAACTTGGGGGTGAAACAGAAAAATGAGGCATGGGTATACAAAGACAAAACAATAAATTATCTGACATTATATACTCCGCTATTGCATGGATGCTGGCCTAAGAAAGTAGAGGCAAATGCTCCCCCACATGGTGGCTGGAATAATTTTTTTTCTCTATAATGCTAACAGCAAGATTAGTTGTACATATTATTTGTGATTTGTAAGTGTTCTTTGTTTATTTATTTATTTTTATTTTACATTTGTTGACCGGGATAGTCCGACTGGATGCATGTCCATTTTCAGTGGAGGCCCGGGGAGAAAAGCTCCAAGGGTAAGCAGATACAGCATTACATAATACCAGCATTACATATTACAAACAGACTATTTACAGAGATTACATAAGTAAGCAAGTTAAAACAAGTTCCACAAGTTACAGTTAGTCCTGAGCACAAGTCAGGATTAAATTAAATTACACAGTAAACTGGTTAACAGATTTTTACACATTCGAGTTAGCCAGGCTTGATACATTGACATAGCCAGTTAAGTGACAAATGTTGTTTGAGTCTAGTTTTAAATTGACCTAAGGTGGAAAGTAAGGTAATATCAGCTGGAAGAGAGTTCCAGGATCTACTTACAGAGTTTGCAAAGAGAATCACCGGCTGTGTTATTAATTTTGCTAGTCTGAATTAGTAGTTTGTTAGAGGATCGAAGCGGTCTAGGATTGTTATAGGGGGTGATAATATTTTTAAGTGCAGGAGTATTGTCCAGATTATAGAGGATATTATAGGCCATAATCAGTTGGCTATACTGGATTAGGCTAGGTAGTTCAAGCCAACCAAGCTGATTTAGATTGATGCAATGATGTGTCCTAAAAGGCAGCCCAGTGGCAAACCTGGCAATGTGGTTGTAGCAAATTGAGAGTTTGTTAAGGACAGTCTTGTTCAAATTCAAGAGTAGAGGGGATGCATACAGAAGGGTTGAAAGAAGGTGAGAGCGAGCTATGGCAATTTTAGCTGGAGGGGTTAGGAAGGCTTTTATTCTGTAAAGTGACCCTAGTGTTTTATTGATGGTTTTGATAGTTTGGTTAACATGTAGGTCAAATTTGAGATTGTTGTCTATGATGACACCTAATAGTTTTGTAGATGGGTCAGGGGAGATTATTGTGCTATCATCTGATTTTATGGTAAAGGAGAAAGCGGTAGACCTACGTGTTGGTGAAAATAACAGCATTTTAGTTTTTTTGGGATTTAGGATCAGATGATGTTCAGAAAGCCAGTTTTCTATTGTATTAAAGGTGGTCTGGGTAGCTGACTATAACTCTACTGGAGATGTGGCTGAGCAAATCAGAGTAGAATCATCAGCATATTGGATACAGCTGACTTTTGGGATGACAGTATAAAGGTCGTTAATGAAGATGGAGAACAGCAAGGGCCCTAGTATAGAGCCTTGTGGTACTCCGAGGGTGTTAGGTAGAAGGTTAGAGAGTTTGTTCTGCCAGAGGACAGCCTGCTGTCGACCATTCAGGTAGGACTGAAACCATTGGAGGGCTCCAGTATCTAGACAGAATGTTTGCAGGGTGTGGATTAAAAGTTGGTGATGAACCATATCGAATGCCTTGGAAAGATCCAAAAAGAGGGCTGAGGATATATAATTATTGTTGCGATTATGGTTTATGGTGTTAGTAAAGGCTAGGAGGGCTGAAGTAGTGCTGTGATGAGGACGGAAGCCATGCTGAGTGTCTGCCATAAGGCAATTTTGGATTAGGTGGTGCATGAGTTCTCTATGAATACATTTTTCCATAATCTTTGCAAGTGGAGAGAGTATAGCTATTGGCCTATAATTGGAGAACTCAGTAGAGCTGAATTTGTGATTCAAAAGTGCTTTCAACTTTGTTTTTTAGAAAAAAAGATTTTTTTCTTGTATAGTATTGATACCTTTGCAACATTTTATAGCTTTGTTCACATTATTTTCTCTCTACTTTCACTCATGATGTACAAAAAAATAATGTCCTCTCTCCTTAGTGGCTTTTTAATGCAAGCATGACACTTTCCAATAAGCTCATCTGCAATACTTCACACACTATTATTCTGAAGATGAGTAGGTTCATAGGTGTGTACTAGGCTAATGACCCACAAGGGTCTTTTTAAGCCCTGCCATGCATCCCAAATCTCTGACAAGTTCTGGTATCCTTTATGACTATGTGAGGTCCTGCCAGCTTTGCCAGGAGAAGGAGGGCAGTGGATGTGTAACATATACCAGCATAGCTAGCTGGAGTTTTATAAAGAATTATATATTATTTGTATATCAGACTGATTTGGACTGATGCTTGTGTTGAAAAATGTATTTGTAAAGCTGCTTGTATTAAAAATGTACCAACAGTGTGTCCTGCTGGACAGGAAAGAAATAGACATGTATGTCAGACTGTACTATTGTAACTGATTAAATGGCTATACTGGAAGACAAAAGGTTAAGCTCAGCCCCAGCTAACTTTTAGAAAAATATCCTGAAATTAAATTACTTAATTTGGACCATAAACATTATATATTACACTTCTGATTGCAGCCAGGGACGAAATGTCTGTGAAAAAGTACAGTTTTGTACCTACCATAAATGTAGATGTTCGAGTGTACACCCTGCTGCAGTCATCACACTTGGGTTATCCTATCGTCAGGCGGTCCCGCAGTCGGCCGGAATTCCGAAGTCTTGGTCCGGCATCGGTTACTGTCGCTTCTTCCCTGACGTCAGTGCGCCATGGGTATATATAATGCATCCGACGCCATCTTCTTCAGTTTTTCTTGCCCCAGATGTCAGGTGCCCCCAAAAAGGTTGTCAGTAATTAGTACCAAATAAAGTAATTTTTTGCACAAACACAAAGTCCCTCCAGCTATAAGCAAATACATCAGGAAGATATTGTATAGATTTAGCCAGTTAGATCAGAGGGGATGGAGGGAGGGTAACCTGGACTGCAGCAGGGTGTACACTCGAACATCTACATTTATGGTGGGTACAGAACTGTACTATGTTCATCGTGTTACCCTGCTGCAGTCATCACACTTGGGTAGAATCCCAAAGCTATGGATGGGTGGAGGAGTTATAGAGGGTTAGAGGAAGCTAGAAGGCCCTGCAGAACTGCTGTGGCGAAGCCAGCCCTAGTCTTAGAGTAAAGTGGTAAGTGATAGTGTTTGGTAAAAGTGTATACTGAACTCCAAGTTGCAGCTTCCAAAATCTCCTAGGTTGGTACCCCCTTGAGGAAGGCTGTAGATGTAGCTGTTGCCCTGGTAGAGTGGGCAACTAATGGTAGCAGGAACTGGTTTTCCATAATGGGTATAGCAAAAATGAATGTAATGTCCTATCCATTTGGAAATGGTTTGTTTTGATATAGCCTTCCCTTGTGAAGCTGTAGCATAGGATACAAAGAGCTGGTCAGATTTTCTGAAAGCCTTAGTTTTATCCAAGTAGTAGCGAAGTTGCCTGTGAATGTCCAAGGAATGCAGGAGTCTTTTTCCTTTGTTCTGTGGGTTTGGGAAGAAGGTGGGTAAGTGAATGGTTTGATTTAAAGACACACTGGAAACCACCTTAGGCATGAAGGAAGGATTAGTTCATAGAGAAATTCTGTCTTGATGGAAAATGAGGAAAAGTTCCACTGCCATTAGTGCCTGCAGCTCTGAGACTCTTCTAGCTGAAGCTATTGCTAGCAGCAGGGCAGTCTTCCATGATAGGAACTGTAGATCTGCAGAGAAAGCTGGTTCAAAGGGAGGTAGCGTAAGTTTTTCCAGAACAAAATTGAGGTCCCATGTTGGTGTAGGTGCTCTCCTGGGGGGCCTAATGTTTTTTGCCCCTCTGAGGAACTGCCTTAGAAGTGGATGCGAAAATAAGGGTGGTTCTGTTTTGTAGTGGGCTGAAATAGCTGATGCATGTATTTTAATGGAAGGAAAAAAAAAGTCCTTTGTGCAACATCTCAGTTAAATACTGTAGAATCTGAGGCAGGTGAGGCTGAAGTGTGTTTTGGCCTTTAGTTTGGTTCCACGCACAAAACCTTTTCCATTTGTCCGCATAGGCCTTCCTAGTGCTGGGCCTCTTAGCTTCCAGAATAACATCCATAACTGCTTGGGAAAGAGGGGCTGGCTGGATGTTTAGGTGATTGTCCATGCAGCCAGATTTAAGGTTTTTAACTGGCTGTGAAGAATCTGATTGTTTTGCTGTGTGAGCAAATGGGCAGTTTGTGGTAAAATCCAAGGTGGGCCCTGGGCCATATTCCTCAATAGTGGGTACCAGTGCTGGCGTGGCCAGTCTGGGGCTACGAGTATCAGCCGTGGTCTCTCCTTTCTGACTTTCAGAAGCACCTTTGTGAGGAGAGGCAATGGAGGGAAGGCATATACTATCAGGTTTTTCCAGCTGAATGAGAGTGTGTCCACTTTCCAAGCTTGATGGTGAAGTGTCCTTGTACAAAGTTTTGTTAGTTGATAGTTTTGAGGACTGGCAAACAGGTCTATGTCTGGAAGGCCCCATTTTTGAGTTATCATTGCAAATACTTGTGGATCCAGATTCCACTCGTGGGGATCCATGATGTTTCTGCTGAGGTCGTCTGCCAATGTGTTCTTTTGTCCTGACAGGAATTGAGCTTGTAAGTGAACTTGGTAAGCCAGAGCTGTGTTCCACAAGGTCATTGCTTGCCTGCATAGAGGGCAGGAGTGTGTACCCCCTTGTTTGTTTATGTACCACATTACTGTGGTGTTGTCCGTCCTTATTGTAAGTTGTCCTGGATGTAATAGATTCTTGAAGGCTGTCAGAGCATTCTGTACAGCTAGCATCTCTTTTTGATTGATGTGCAGATTCCTTTGATCTGCAGACCATATGCCTTGAATGCACTGTCCTGCCATGTGTGCCCCCCAGACGTAGTCCGATGCATCTGTTGTCATAGTTTGCCTGGCTGTGGCAAGGTGAAAGGCTTACCCTTGTTGAGGTGACATGCCAGTGACCACCATAGAAACTCCTGTTGTAGGCAGGGAATGAGAGATATCATTATGTCTAAGCTGTGGCTGTGTTGAGACCATACGCTTTTTAGGTACCACTGTAATTTCCTCATATGCAGCTTTGCAAATGGTATTAGTATTATGCAAGATGCCATGAAGCCCAAGGCTTGCAGAATTTTTCTTGCAGGTAGTTGGGTCTTTGCTGCCATTGTTTTGAAATATTGAGTCAGTTGTACTTATTTGTCTGGCGTCAGATAAGTCTTCTGGGCCATTGTATTCAAGCTGGCACCCAGGAATGTCATATTTTGTGAGGGTACTAGTTTTGATTTCTTTTCGTTTACTGTGTACCCCAGGCAACTTAGAAGATGTTTTACAAAAGCCAGATGTTGTAAGAGGAAGTCCTTGCTTTCTGCTTGGATGAGGCAGTCGTCCAGGTATGGGTATAGTTGAATTCCTCTTTGTCTGCAGTATGCAATTACTGCTGCCAGGCATTTTTTGAAGACCCTGGGCGAAGTAGATAAGCCAAAGGGCAGTGCAGAGAATTGGTAATGGGTTGAACCTGCAATGAAACGGAGGTATCTTCTGCAACTTTGTCTGATAGGGACATGCAGGTATGCCTCCTTGAGGTCCAACGTTACTAGCCATGCTTTCTTGCCCAGCATGGGAAGAAGCTGCTGTAGTGTTAGCATCTTGAATTTGGGTACTTGTAAGAAAGTGTTTAGAATTGAAAGGTCCAGAATTGGTCTCCAGGCATTGTCCTTTCTGGGAACTAGAAAGAGTCGAGTAATATCCTTGGCCTTGCTCTCGAGTAGGTACCAGTTGAATGGCTCTCATGTCCATGAGAGCTGTAATTTGTCTTTGTGCCTCTGCCCATTGATTTTGTGGCAAGTTTGGCATTCCTCTTTTCATTGGCAAGGTGTGAAAATGGAATCTGTATCCTCGTGAAATTATGTCTAGGACCCATTTGTCCTTTGTGACAATGTGCCAGTTGTTTGAAAAAAGTGTGAGTTTTCCTCCCAAGGGGGCTGCCAAGAGTGTTGCTTGGCCAGATGAGGTGCAAGTCATTGAGTTTGCCTTCTGGTAGTTTCGGACCTGTTTTCTCCTCCCTTCTGTGCTGCAGTGCCCCATTGTCGAGGTTTGTACTGGGCTTGCGGTTGTCCTCTGCCTCTTGGACGTCTGTATTTACCCCTCTGTGGCCTGTCAGTAGCTGGAAAGGACCAATTTTTTGTTGGCCAATTTCAGCTGAAGCGAGGGGGATGTACCTGTAGGAAATCTTTGACTGTCTGCATAGATTTTGCCTTATCCTCCATTTTCTTTAAGACTACTTCTGCTTTAACTCCAAAAAGAACATCCTGCTGTAAGGGAGCATCTAGAAGCTTTGCTTTAACATGATCAGGCAGAGTTTGTTCCTTTAACCAAGCATGCCTGCGTATAACAGACCCAGTGACAGCTGCTCTGCAGGAAGCTTCCAAAGAATCAAATCCACATTGTAAAGTACGTTTGCCCACCTGCTCAGTTGCATGCAACAGATCCAGCATTTCTTTCAATTCAGACTGTTGAGGGAGTGTGCTCATTTTTTGTTTTAACTGAGACATTAGAAATTGCTGATATTTTAGCATGGGCAACTGGCAATTTAGTGCCCTCATAGCTAGAGTGGCTGAGGTGTAAACCTTTTTCCCCCACCTGTCTAGTGCTCTGGAGTCCCTTTCAGAGGGTACAGGATTTTTAGCCATAGAAGCCTTAGCCTTTTTGGGACCCTGGGGAGATGGTCTCTGGATCAGCAACATGACTTTTGTAAAGAAATTTGTGGGAATCAGGCACTCTATAGTTATCTGTCAGGTTTGGCCGGAGCAGGAGGCAGAGAGTCTGGGTTCAAACTGGATTCTAAGTAAACATCATCCACAATGTCTAAAACTGGGGGGATGGCAAGTGGTCTGTGCTGGGGGAGTAAAAGAAACTCTGAGCCTTTTCTTTGAGTCAGAGTAGTCCTGACCTTCCCAGTGAAAATGTTCCCTCATAGTGTGTTAAGTTTCCCCAAAGGAATAGTCTTCAGGGGGAGAAGCTGAGGGAATGGAATCCTCAGCATCAGAATCTTCATAAGGGGAGAAGGACTGAAGAGCCTGAGGAAATGGACACTTGTTCAGAGGATGCATAATCTTCCTCTTGTCGAGGAATTTTGTCAGGAGGGGGTTGGGAACCCCTGATTAAAGAGATCAAATCTTCAGCCATTTTGAGCATCTGTTTCTTAGGCATGGGGCCTTGAAAAGGGGACTGAAGTGCAGTCTTTTTAGGTTTAATAGGAGTCTTCGTCTTAGAATATGTTTTAATGGTGAGCGTCATCGGTCTGAAGACGCCTTCAGAAACCGAAGGTGTTTCTGCAGCACTGACATCTTTTTTAGCAATGTCGTCGGTAGGGGCTGAACAAAATGGCTGCGTCGGCCTGGTACTTTCCGCCAAAAGTTCCAAAGTGGTCTCGGGTTCCAGATTTGTGGTAGTCAGGGGCTGCATCAGAGCCTCACTGAAGACCAGTGAACCGGAGACTGGACCAGCCGAGGCCTCGGAGTCTGGCTTGGGTCTAGGCTGCCTGTCCTTATCCTTGCGTTTTTTTGTGCACGCCGGTAGTCGGTTGCTCCGACGGCATAGTGTAGTTAAATTTTCTACCGAAGTAGTGTTGTGCGAAATCAAAGCGTCTTTTTATAGTATGCTTATTAAACCTAGCACAAAAACGGCAACTAGTGACGTCGTGGTCTGGGCCTGGGCAAGGTATGCAGTAAGAATGAAAACCCTTGAGATATTTGCTTCCCACAAGAAATACAATTGTTAACTTTTTCTGACATCTGTCTGAGGCAAGAAGAGTTTCCCCAACGGGGTACTTAGCTTTATTGAAGACTTCGGTCTGAAATTCGAGTTCGAAAATCTCAGGAGTCGGCCGACCGGCACTTGCGAAAGTACAGTTTTGTACCTACCATAAATGTAGATGTCCGATAGACATGCAACTGCAGTCATAACATGTGGGTTGTCCTTCCTGAAGCAGCCCTCGGTCGGTTGTCCTGCCTCAGGCAGCCCTCGGTTGGCCGGATTCCAAAGTCTGGGTCCGACGTCGGCTGATGTCGCATTTCTCTCCGTCAGAGCGGCTGGAGTACATAAGCATCAGCCGACGCCATTTTCTTCAGTGTTTCTTGCCCCAGATGCCAGGTGCCCTCCAAGGAAGGCTGTAATCAAATTGGAAGACAAAAACAGGATTCCAAACAAATAAATGAGCAATAAAACAAATACACCATAACAGATATCCCCAGCTAAGAGAAACAGGGATAGGAGTGGACCCTAGGCATAGGGAGGGAAAATCCGACTGCAGTTGCATGTCTATCAGACATCTACATTTATGGTAGGTACAAAACTGTACTATGTCCTTCAAGAATGCAACTGCAGTCATAACATGTGGGTAGAATACCATAGCTTAGCTGGGGGAGGAGGTATGCACTAGGAAAGAGATGGTGTGGCAATCAAACCCTGCAGGACTGCCAAAGCAAAGCCTGCTCTGGATCTGGAATATAGAGGGAGATTGTAGTGTTTGGAGAATGTATGCACGGAGCTCCATGTAGCAGCTTCTAGAATGTCCTTGGTAGGCACCCCTCTTAAAAATGCTGTAGAGGTGGTTGTAGCTCTGTTGGAATGTGGTCTGACATTGGCTGGAACAGTCTTTCCATGAAAGGAATAACAGAATCTGATGCAATGTCCAATCCATTTAGAAATAGTCTGTTTTGAAATTGCTTTTCCTTGGACTGCAGGGGCTTAAGCTACAAAAAGTTGTTCAGACTTCCTACTGGCCTTGGTTCTGTCCAGGTAGTATCGAAGTTGTCTGTGAATGTCCAAGGTATGCAAAAGTCTTTCCCCCTTATTCCCAGGATTGGGGAAGAAAGCAGGCAGATGAATGGCTTGATTTAGAGAAACACTAGATACCACCCTTTGGCATAAAAGTAGGGTTGGTCCTTAATGAAACTCTGTCTGTGGAAAATAATAAAGGGTGGTATTGCCATTAGTGCCTGTAGCTCCGAAACCCTTCTTGCTGAGGTAATTGCCAACAGGAAAGCTGTCTTCCATGAGAGAAATTGCAAGTCAACTGAAGCTGCTGGCTCAAAAGGAGGTAGAGTCAGTTTTTCTAAGACAAAATTGAGGTCCCAGGCTGGCACTGGGGCCTTTCTTGGTGGCTTTATGTTCTTGATTCCCGAGGAATTGTCTTAGTAAGGGGTGAGAGAAAACAGGAGGATCAGTGTTGTATCTAGCTGAAATAGCAGATGCATGTATCTTTATGGAAGAATATGAGAGGCGTTCTTTAACATATCTGCCAAATATTCCAAGATCAGTGGGATGTTCAGTAATGATGCATCATGTCCCTTGCTGGTATTCCAATTGCTGAATCTTTTCCACTTTGCTAAGTAAACCTTTCTGGTGGATGGTCTTCGAGACTCTGTTAGTATCCGCTGAACTTCCTTGGAGAGAGATAAGCTGAAGTTATTTATGGGATCTCCCAGGCTGTTAGCTGCAGTGTCTGAAGGTTTGGATGCAGTGTTTCGAAATTGTGTTGAGTCAAAAGTAGAGGCCACTGAGGGAGGGCCCACCTCCTGGTGTGACATATGCTCCGTAGTAGTGGGTACCAGTGTTGTCTTGGCCAATCCGGAGCTATTATGATTCCCTTGGGCTTCTCTGCTTTGATCTTTAATAATACTGAGGTCATCAGTGGCAGAGGTGGGAATGCATAGATTGCTAGGGAGTTCCAGTTGAATGAGAGGGCATCTATTTTCCAAGCTTTTAGATGGTATGTCCTTGTGCAAAATTTTGGTAGAAGATGGTTGAGGTGAGAGGCAAATAGGTCCACTTCTGGCTTGCCCCATGTCGAAGTGAGTTGTCTGAAGGCCTTCGGATGTAACCTCCACTCGTGAGGATCTGTGAAATTCCTGCTTAAGCTGTCCGCCAACACATTGTCTTTTCCTGGAACAAACTGGAATTGTAACTGGATATTTAGGCTCAGTGATTTCTCCCAAAGCTGCATTGTCAGTCTGCAAAGGGGGTAAGAGTGAGTGCCCCCCTGCTTGTTTATGTACCACATCACAGTGGTGTTGTCTGTCCGTATCATTAAGTGGCCTTGCTGGAGTTGGTGTTGAAAAGCCTCGATGGCATGCATTACTGCCAGCATTTCCTTTTGGTTTATATGCAGATGTGTTTCCTTTGGAGACCATTGTCCTTGTATACATCTGCCTTCCATGTGCGCCCCCCATCCAAGGTCTGAGGCGTCTGTAGTCATGGTCTGTGTTATCTGTGGTTTTGAATGACATACCTGTGTTTTCCTTGCTCACCGAGGCCCACCATAGGAATTCCTTTTGTAGGCATGGAATGAGTGGTATGATTGTCTCCAAGTTGTTGCTGTGTTGAGACCAAATGCTTTTTAGGTACCATTGAAGCTTTCACATGTGTAGTTTTGCTAATGGAACCAGTAGAATGCAGGATGCCATGTAACCCAGGGCCTGTAGGAATCTCCTTGCAGTCATCTGGGTGAGTTTTGCTAAACCTTTGAAGTAATGAGTTAACTTCTCTTGCTTGTCTTCTGTCAGGTAAGCCATCTGAGAGGCTGTGTCTAGTTTGGCTCCTAAGAAGATTATTTGCTGGGATGGCTGCAGTCTTGACTTTTGGAAGTTGACTGTGTATCCCAGAGCTTGAAGTAATCGTATGACATAATCCAGGTTTTTTGTCAACATCAATTTGTTGTCCGCTTGTATGAGGCAGTCGTCCAGGTATGGGTAAATTTGTATACCCTGGAGCCTGCAATGAGCAATTACTGAAGCCAGGCATTTTGTAAATACTCTGGGCGCAGTAGATAAGCCAAATGGCAATGCTGAGAATTCATAATGCTCTGGCCCTGCAAGAAATCTGAGGTATCTTCTGCAGCTGTGTCTGATAGGGACATGCAGGTATTCCTCCTTGAGGTCCAGAGTAATCAGCCACGACTCCTTGCCCAGCATGGGAAGGAGCTGCTGTAGAGTCAGCATTTTGAACTTTGGTACTATGAGAAAGGTGTTTAATGCGGACAAGTCCAGTATTGGTCTCCATTGAGATTCTTTTCTTGGAACAAGGAACAGTCTTGAGTAAAACTCCTGTTCTTGTTCTTGTTGTGGAACTCTTTCTATTGCTTTCATTCGAGTCAGCAGAGTGATTTGCTTGATAGCCTCTGCCCTTTGATTTTGTGGTAGGTTTGGCATGCCTTGTTTTCTTGGTAAGGTATGAAAATGAAACCTGTACCCTCAGTCTATAATGTCCAAAATCCATTTGTCCTTTGTCAGTCTGTGCCAGTTTTCTGCAAACAGAGATAATTTCCCACCCAAGGGAGCTTCTAGTTGTTCCCTGGTAGGCGGTAGTAGAGGAAAGTCATTGAGTTTGTGGTTGTTGGGCAGGTGAAACCCCTGCGTCACTTCTTTGATTTCCTGGCTGCCATTGTCATCCCCTGTAAGGGCCTCTGTATTGGCCTCTTCCTCGGCCACGTCTGTTCTTACCCCTTTGAAACTTTTCTGGATTAGGAAAGGACCAGTTTTTTGGAGGCCAATTCCTACTGAATCTGGGGGGTTGAACCTGGAGGAAATCTTTCACAGTCTGAACTGATTTTGCTTTTTCTTCGATGGTCTTTAACACATCCTTAGCATTTGCACCAAAAAGCTTGTTCTTTTCCAAAGGTGCATCCAGAAGTTTTGCTTTTACATGATCTGGTAGAGGTTGATCTTTTAACCAAGCATGTCTACGAATCACTGCCCCTGTCATAGCTGCCCTACATGAAGCTTCCAGTGCATCATATCCACACTGCAGGAAGTGATTGCTTACTTGCTGAGTGTTATGTACAGCTTCCTGCAAAGTCTTCCTGTCTAAAGGATCAGGAGAAGCTAATGTTTTTTGTAAATCTTCTAAGAGATAATCCTGATATTGTAACATATGAAAAGGCAATTTAAAGCTCTCATAGATAAGGTAGTGGATGTGTAAACCTTTTGCCCCATCTCTCTAATGACCTTGCTTCCCTGTTGGAGGGCAAAGGATTTTTATGAGGTGGAGGCTGAAACTCCTTTAGGCCCCTGTGAAATAAGTTTCCAAATCAGCAGTATGGGCCCTGAATAAATGGGAATGAGTTTCTGGGACCCTGTAATACCTGTCTGGCTTGGCTGGAGCAGGAGGAAGAGAATCAGGGGTAGCACTAGAGTCAGAATACAAATCATCCAGAACATCAAGTACAAGGAGGAATAGCTAAGGGCCTGTGCTGAGGCTTCTTAAGGAAAGTCCTAAGGTGTTTCCTAGAATCAGAATATTCCTGACCCTGCCACTTGAAATGTTCCCTCATGGTGTGCAGAACTTCCCCAAAAGAAATATCCTCAGGAGGGGAGGCCGAAGGGATGGAATCTTCTGCATCCGAGTCCTCATAGGTCTGGAAGAGCTCTTCCTGGCTATCAGAGTGGACAGAGCCCTGAGAGTCTTCATCTGAAGGAGTAGGGTCAGAGGGGTCAACCCGGAGCCTTTTATCAGGAGGAGGCTGTGAAGCTCTCTCAGAATGGGCCTGTGAACCTCTAATCATGGAAATTAAATCAGCAGCCATGGACATAATTTGTATCTCCGGAGTCGGCTGAGGTAAGGATTTAGAAGTAATATGCTTTGTTTTGCTTGCTGCCTTACCCTAGTGTAGGCCTTAATAGACATGGCCATAGGAGGCCTGGCAGCTCCACGTGCAGGAGTGACCTTGTCTACAGCAATGGTCTCGGGCATTTCCTCGGTTTCGGTATCCGGAGGAAAGTCTATAACTGGCATCGGAGTAATGTCTGGAATCGGAGTCGTTGGTAATGTGGTGTCTTCGGTTCGGAGCGGTGGAGAGACCGTCTCAGAGGGAACCGGAGCACTCGCGCTAGGTTTTGGTGTGGAGTCGGTGGTAGACGCGGACCGAGGATGTCGGTCCCGGTCTTTTCGCTTTTTGGGAGTTTGCGATGTCGGAAGATCCGACGGCATGGTGTAGGCAAATTTACCGCCGAAAAAATCTTCAGTGAACTCCGCCCGGCGCCCGAGAGTGCGCTTGTTGAAGCGAGCACAGGCTACACAGGCCGAGACATCGTGGTCTGGGCCCAGGCAAGGGAGGCAGTAAGAGTGGAAATCCTTATGAGGTATTTGTTTACCACAAAAAAGTCAATTGTTAACTTTTTCAGTAATTTCTGACATCGGCTGAGGCAAGAAAAGGTCCCCAATGGGGTACTTAGCTTTTTTGATGACTTCGGTATCGTAGAATACAGGAGCTGACCGACCGGCACTTGCGAACTGCTTCTGCTTCGGGCACCATGCGGCAAGAAAGACTGAAGAAAATGGCGTCGGCTGATGCTTATGTACTCCAGCCGCTCTGACGTCGGAGAGAAATGCGACATCAGCTGACGTCGGACCCAGACTTTGGAATCCGGCCGACCGAGGGCTGCCTGAGGCAGGACAACCGACAGAGGGCTGCCTGAGGCAGGACAACCCACATGTTATGACTGCAGTTGCATTATTGAAGGACATCTGCTTCTGCTTCGGGCACCGCGTGGCAAGAAAGACTGAAGAAGATGGCGTCGGATGCATTATATATACCTCTAGCACCCTGACGTCAGGGAAGAAGCGACAGCAACCAACGCCGGACCAAGACTTTGGAATTCCGGCCGACTGCGGGACCGCCTGACGACAGGATAACCCAAGTGTGATGACTGCAGCAGGGTAACATGATGAACATCAAAGACCAGGAATCCTGCTGTATTGTAATTAGCAGTGAACTAATTGCTACCCAGAAGGGTGGAAGAGTTGAAAAGGTTTTATGGCTTCCAGATGCTATAACACATCTTAGCGAAGGTCTGCATGTATGGTAACACATGTGTGAGATTACGGTTCCATTTCTAGTAAAGGGGGGTACCATGGGAACCAGAAGTGACATGACCAGATATATGTGATGTGATTCTGCAATCCAGCACTGAAATGATGTTTTAATGCTAGATAAGATAGAAGTCTCAAAGCAGTCTATTTCTAAAATCTGACAAGAAGGACCTCTCACCTACATCATCTTGCCTTGCTCTAGTAAATGAACTAGGTGGGAGCAATTCTTTAGATCAGGAAAATATAGTCAGATTAGTTATGTACTGTTTTTCTGTATCTGCATGAATCTATCCATCTATGTTATTTTTAATATTTCCTGTGTTAAAACTCTGGTGTTTACTGTAAACAGATATTTAGTACTTTTCATGTTCTTTTACTATTAAATATAAACTTTTCACTGTGGCTGGTCTCTTAGATAATATTTTAACCTTTGAGAGTTCTTCTTCTTTCGGCTTTTCCAGGTTAGGGGTTGCCACAGCGGAACTCCGGTCCCCTAAAAATTGGCAGTAGATTTTTTTACGGGTGCCGAGGTGTCAGGCCAACGTCCAACCTTCAGCGAAGGCACGCCCATTCTATGCATGTCTTTTGAATGCCACTCGACTGCGGGAAGGACATGCAGACTCCACACAGAAGGCGCTCCAGCTGAGAATCGAATGGGAGAACCTCTTGCTGTGAGGTACTTATATTTATTTGGTGATACTGTGGGCCAGTCCTCAAAGCCTTGCTGCAATGGTCAAATACTACCATTTGTGTTCGCATTAATTTTACTCAGTATAATTGGGTACCCTTGTAAGAGCCTTAGAGTAGCTGGCTTTGGAGTGTCTGGTAGTAGTAACTACCTTATAGTCTGGGCAAATGGTAGCAGAGTGAGTAAATCTGTGCCAGCCTTTCCCTGGTATATGTGCGTGTGCAAATCAAATCTCAAAGAGCATGTGTGTCAACTACTTGGAGCAGGGGCACACAGCACTTCTTCCAAAAACTTGGCCTGGGACACTTGGCTGAGGACTCAACTCTACAGCCATGCCAGTAGGTAGTCTTACTGGGGGCCTGCAAAGAGAGAGAGAAAGGGGGAAACCCAGACCACGGACTGAGTGCATTCCCTGTGTGCTCTTAAGGGAAACTGTGTTTGGTGCAGAGAGCTGCATCTGGAAATACTGTATCTATTTTTGTGCCAAGTGAACATCCCTCACCTGCGTCAGTGCTGAGGATTCAGGCTCCTTGACTACTGGCCCAGAGGAGGGGATGCCACACCCTTGATAAGTGTAAGCAAGGGCTTTGGGAGATTAAATATTCACAAAGCAGGGGTCTTGGAGATGAACCATTTACAGGCTGCCTGTGTCCAGTGGACACACAGGTGGTAAACCAGGGATGAATTTTCAGTTGTTACACTTGAATAGGTTTAAGGAGGAACTCTACTTCACATAGACGGGTAGACTGTTTTAGAAGATTAGTAGACTCTGGAATACATACCCATCTCTCCAGCAGTTCCTGTTTATATCACAGGCAAGGTTTAAGTCTTTAGAAAGGGTAATTCTAGTGTTGCCTGTTTTGCGGATATGTAGAAGGTCCATCGGAGAGGGTGACATTGCCTTGTATGTCAGGCATAGATGTCCCCTCAAACAGCCTGTAGAAGGCAGAATACAGGGATAGGGTCTTGAGGCAGTCTGCAGAGGACATGTTACTTCCACCCTGTATTTTTTTACTGAGGAAACTCTGTGAAAGTTCCAGTTGTTGGATGTGCCTAGTTAGGTACACACCAAAAGGGGAACTATATTCAATGATAGGTCTGATAAATGCCGAACACAGTGGAAAGATGACTTCCTTAGACCTAGATATTATACCTTTGTTTATAAGTTGTACAACACAGAAGGTTTCCCTCACTACTGTAGGCACATGGTGGTCAAAAGCTAGATTACTGTCTATGTGTTCCCCAAATTCCCTGCTCAGCTCTTAGGGGTGTGTTGTCAATAAGATAGTTACCAGGCTGGATGACTTCCTGAAGGATGCTATTCTGCATTTCTTGGCATTTAGCTTTAGTCCATGGCTCTAACACCAGTTATTAGTCTGTATCAGTCCTTCCTGGAGAACATTTGTGTCAGTGGGGGGATTCTACGAATGCTCCTAATTTGCAATAATCTGCAAATTTAGTCAGCCAGAGGCCACTGACATTGGCCTTTACTTCAGAGAATAAATGTCAAAAAGGAGCAGTCCCAGGACTGATTCTTGAGGGACTCTGCTTGTGACTGCCCTCTTTGTTAACGGTGGACCCACCAATTCTGATTTCCTGGGTCTCCTGTCTGCAAGCCAGCTGGATATCCACCGGGTGACATAAGCATTTATACCTAACCTCTTGAGTTTGTCAACAATGCCAGAGTAGGGTTGCGTGTTAAATGCCTTGGCCAGGTCAAGGTAGGCAGTGTGAACCGTTTTGCCCTCAACCCATTGCTTTGGTGACCATTTCAAAAATAAACAGTAAGCCTATTTTGTAAACTGCTGAATAGGTTCATAGATGAGTACTAGGCTAGCTTCTCCTGAGTGTCATTTTAAGCCTAGCCAGTAACCAATTTTACACTCAAATTAACCTATCCCATTTGGTTAGAGATTGGCCTTACCGATCTCATTGGTCGATAATATAAAAATTACTCCTGATGAGAGTAACTGGGATCATACCATAAATAATCTGAAAGGACCCATGCATGGAACAAAATGTTTAGGCACTGCTTCTATCTATCAGTAGTACAGGGGGCAGTCCTAGGATACATTTGTTTCCCATCCATAGATCTAAGTTGTGCTTGAATATGTCAGTGATAAACTTTGTTTTATGTGGATGGGGAGTCTGCTCCATTGCAGCAGTATACTGTGAAAGATGCAAGTGCCCTCCAAACCATTCTGGTGATGACCTGAATAAGCTGAATTCTATGCTTAGCTGTCAGTTTTGTGACGCATGTTTCCTTCTGCTACTTACTCAGAAAGGCTATCCCAATAATCCAGAGATAGCATCCATATCAATTATACCATTCCAAAACACCTTACCATACCTATGGCTCACCTGAACCTTATGGAATTACCAGACACCTTCAGATCTCCCTAGGCAGACTAATTTCAAGATTATTTCTGCCATTTAGAGACAGCTTACCTCATTCAACTCTGCAGACTCAGCTTGTTGCACTCATTTAATTTCTGCTGACCCTCCCTCTGTACATCCTATAACAAAGTCACTTGCAGAAAGGTACACTCAATTTCAACCCCCGCAAAACTTGGCTATACATTTACAAATGGTTCTAGCAGCCCTCTAGCCATCTTTCCTTCCTTAGATTCAGTCATGTTTAGTATCATTCTTTGATGATACCAGTTAACTAGTTACATTTCAAACTCACAACTTTTAGCTTTGTACTAATCAAATATGGACACAAAGAGGAAAACGTAAAACTCTTACAGTGATCCAAAAATAAGTTCTAGAATCCATCAAGCCACAGAAAAAATACAGTGTAATTGAACTTTCTTGTCAAAAAAAGAAGTTATGTGCTCACCATAACGTTCCATGTTTGTAGTACATCTCGCCTTTCATTCTTACATATGAGATCGGCTCCGACTCGGCCTATTTACAAGCTGGAAGTCTTCTAATTGGCTCGTGGCTAGGTAGGTATCCCATGGTGCACCAGTACAATCCCCAGATCTTGTTTGCTGCTAACTAGGAGAAATAATAAGAAACATACAGAAAGAAGCCAATACAAAAAAGTCTCCATAAAATAATGATAATATTTTTCTGTCTCCACGTACTTCCAGGATGGAGGTAAGAGGGTGGGTTCGTAAGAATGAAGGGCGAGATGGACTAAAAACATGGAACGCTATGGTGAGTACATAACTTCTTTATGTTCTGTAATCCTATCTCGCCTTCATTCTTACATATGGGACAGCATCCCTAGCGCCTTAATCTTGGGTGGCTCAAGGAAAAATACTCCTGAGTACCATGGAGCCAAAGGAAGCTCTACCCCTGGAAGTTAAATCCAATTTGTAATGGGTAATAAAAGTGTGAGGGTAGCCCAAGTTGCTGCTGCACAAATATTATCAAGAGGGACCCTGGCTTGAAAGGCTGCAGAGGTAGACTGAGATCTTGTAGAATGAGCCTTGATTTTAAAGGGTAAAGGTCTACCCTCAGAGCTGTAAACGTAAGCTATACAGCTAGAAATCCAATTTTAGAGTATTACTTTAGAAACTGGTAAACCTGACCCAGATTCGGAGACAGAAAGAAATAACTGATCTGATTTCCTTAGTCTGGTGCAAATAAAAACGTAACTGTCTATGGACATCCAACTGATGCAACCTGTATTCAGCTGCGTTGGAATGATTTGGAAAGAACACCGGGAGTTCTATGGATTGATTCAAAATGGCATGGGAACAGACCTTGGGGACAAAGGAAGGATAAGTACGAAGAGATACTCTGTCTTTGTGAAAAATCAGATAAGGGGGTTTTACAGACAATGCTTGTTAACACCTGTCTGGCCGACATGATAGCCACCAAAAACAAAGTCTTCCAAGACAGGAATTTCAAAGGGGATGAATGAGAAGGCTCAAAGGGTGGAGAAGTCAATTTGGATAAAACAAAACTTAAATCCCATGAAGCAACAGGTTCGTGAAAGGGGGGTCTTAAAGTGGCACCTTTAAGGAAAGTTTTGCACAGCCTATGTGACATCAGATTAGAATCTTGAAAGCCTAGATAGAAATTTGAAATCACTGCCAATTGAACCCTGACAGTGGCAGCCGCAGATCCCTAGTGGAAAAGCTCAGACAGGAATTCCAAAACCACTGGAATGGAGGCGGTATAAGGGTCAACATTCTTTTTCTCTGCCCAGATAGAGAATCTCCTCCATTTACTGGAATATAGTCTCCTGGTGGAAGGTTTATGAGAGGACGTAAGGATATGAGTCACGGAGGGTGAGAAGTCATGAAGCCTGACTAGGGATGGAACAGGACCAGCCACGCTGTCAAATTGAGGGTGTATAAGGAGGGATGACGCATGCCTGACGTGTGTCAAGAGATCTGGAAATGGGTCCAGAAACCAAGGATCGTCTAGGAGAAGAGGCCCGAGAAAGGGGAACCAAACCTGACGAGGCCAGTAAGGAGCAATGAGGATCAGTCTGCTTTCCAGCCATTTGGCTTTCTGAATAAACTTGGGTATGCGAGGGAAAGGAGGAAAAGCATAAAGGAGACCCAGGGGCCAATCGTGAACAGGTGCATCTCTCGGTGACTCCCCCGGAGGGGGGGTGAGGGAGAAGTAGCTGCTGCATTTGGCATTGATCAGGCTGGCAAAGAGAACGCAGCAAGGTTGTCCCCAATCTGTGGAAAATCTGCTCCGCTATTTCCTGTTTCAGAGACCACTCATGAGGCAACAGGATTGCCCGGATGAGATTGTCGGCTATCACGTTGGTTGTCCCTGGAATGTGCATTGCCACCAGAAAACGCTGGGAAGATATCACCCATTTCCAAACTCGAATGGCCTCTCGACAGAGTGGGTAAGATCTGGTTCCACCCTGTTTGTTGATGTACCATACTACCAACATGTTGTCTGTCTGATTGTATTGCAATTGTCCCCAGAAGCAGAAGGTCGTGAAGTGCTTGCAACGCAAACAGCATCACCCTCATCTCTAGAACGTTGATATGCAGGTGAGCCTTGTGATCTTGCCATGTGCCTTGGACAGTCCTGCCTAGATAATGCTCCCCCCCACCCTATCTGTGAGGCATCTGTGGTCACAATGGCAATGGGTTGGCGAGGAACAAATGAAGTGCCCCTGGTTAACTGATTGGGTAGAGTCCACCAAATGAGGTCCTTCTTGCAAGAGTCTGTCAGCAGTATGTGATGAGATAATGGTAGGTGCTTAAAGGACCATTGGGACGACAGGAGCCACTGAAGAATCCTCGTGTGTAGTCTGGCTAGTGGCACTAGTAATATGGTGGAAGCCATTGTCCCTAGAAGCTGCAAAATAGTCTTGGCTTTGATCTTTCGTAAGGGGAGATGATGTTGAATTTGAAGAACCAGATTCTGTGCCCTTTCTACAGGAAGACGGGCCAACATGTCTACTGTGTCTATCTCTGCAACTATAAAAATCACAGATTGAGAGGGCAATAAGGCAGATTTTTCCCAATTTATAGAAATTCCCAATTGGGCACAAAGCTGAATGGTAGCATCCTTGGTCTGAAGAAGTAGATGCCTGGTGGGGGCGATCAACAGCCAGTCATCCAGATACGGAAACACCTGGAATCCTCGACGTCTCAAGTGAGCTGTCACTACTGCCATACACTTGGTGAACACCATGGGAGCTGTGGTGAGACCAAAGGGCAGAGCACGAAACTGATAATGACTGACTCCTCGACGCCCTGTCCATTTTTATGTGGTAGTAGGCGTCTTGGAGATCAATTAAGCACATCCAATTGTCTTTCCCTAATAACGGGAGTATAGACTGCAGTGTCAACATCCAGAACTTGTCCTTCTTTACTGATTTGTTTAATCTGCTGAGGTCCATGATGGGCTTCCAGTCCCCTGTACATTCTGGCACTAAAGAATCTGGAGTAAGGTCCGGATCCTATTTGGTCTTCTGGAATGGTTTGGATGACTCTTTTTGACAGCAACTTGTTGACCTCCACAGTTGCCTGATCCCTGTGATTGGGTGGAACATCTGGGATCCTCTTGGGAACAAAAGGTGGAAGAGAAAAGGGTATGACATACCCTCTGGTAATAATTCTTTGTACCCATTTGTCTTGAGTGATACTTAGCCAGGCTTCTGGATACAAAGAAATGTGACCCCCGACCGGCCCCAGAGAAGCACAGTCTGGCCCCACATCAGGAGCGTTGGTAAGGCCGGCCCCGAAAGGAATCGCAACTTCCCTGGTTTTGCGGTCCGCCCCTGCCTCTAGGGCGACATCTACTATTTCCTCCTTCCTCCTCTGCCTCTGAAGGAGGAGTCACCCTGTGCATCCTGGAAAAACCTCTGGGACTTCTTGAACCACATTTTACCGCCCCTCTGACCCTTAGGGTATGGTCTAGAGGGTACAGTAAAACGTACTCCCATGGCAGAGTGTTTTTCCTTCTTGCTCGCACCGGGTGAGAGTGTCCTTTACCTTGGGTCCAAACAATGAGGAACCATCGAAGGGGGCGTTGGTAAAGGTAGACTTGAATGGTTCTGCAAAATTACACAAACACATCCAGGAATGACGCCTTAGGGAAATTCCTGAACCCGCTGCTCTACTCACTCCATCGGCTGCATACGAGATAAGCCTCATGGACGAGTTGACAATAGAGTTCAAGGTGGACAACTGGGCAGACACTTTGTCAGGGGACTCCCTCAGTACATGTACCTTGTAGAGAATCTCCTAACTCCTTAAGGAGATCTCTCTGAAGCCTCGTGAAGTGTGTAAGGTAGTTCAGCGATCTAAGGGTAAATGCCGCTAAAGAGAATATATGCTTCCTGTACCTGTCCATCGTTCAAGACTCCTTATTCAGCAGATGAACAGAAGTTTCTGCTAGCTCCTTCTTAGTGGCCGGCACTACCACCATGGCATCTACTGGAACACCTTCAGATAAAAATTCCTTTTCTTGGGGTGCCTAAAGAAACTTATTCGGTCTCCTGGGGACTGGCTCCATGGCATCAGGAGTATCCCACACCTTTCAACTAACTAGTTCCATTAGTTCATCGAAGGGTGGAGACACCCAAGAGGCTGAAGGTTGTGACCCGAAAGCCTTCAGGTATACTGACTCCTCATCAGAAGGGGTGACAGTGGGCCAGCCGCACCTCTGCTTAGGATTTCCAGTATCTCTACGAAGGAGACATCATCAGAGGATGACTTGGGGGACCCTTCTGACTCCTCGTGGTCAGTGTCAGAGGTCAGAGACTCATCCTGGGAGTCAACATGCTTCCTCTTACATGTTCTCTTCTGTGGGGGCTCCTTGGAAGGATATTCCAGGGAGGTCTCAGAAGAGTGGGGACCACTGGCCAGTGGCTCCTGAGGCTGCGGATCTTTTCTGTCCAAGGAGACGGTAGGAGCTGAGACAGAAGTAGGAGCCCTAGGGGGAAGAGTGTCAGTACCCTGGTAGGAGCTGAAGATCGGGACAGCACACTCATCATCATCTCAAATGCCGACCTCTCCGGCTCCGAAACCTCCTCGGCTCGAGGAGGCAGAGGATGCCATCGGTTCCAGAGCCATCAGCTCAGAGATAGATGTAGGATCCAAACTCACCCTCGCTGACCTGCCGAGAGGGAGGCTTGGAACTGAAGAGGTTCGGTTCCAGGCGTCCCTGTCAGGGCCGACCGGGAAGCTTCGGCTCTTAGACACCACGGATGGCACCAAGAGTGTCGGAGCAGAACTCCGCTCTGAAACAGCCACTGGGGGAGCTGGAGCCGAGTGTTACACCAGCAGTACCAAACACTCTGGCTCTAAAAGGCCAGCATGGCTTGGAGGAGGAATGACCGAAGGGGGCTTAACGGACTCAATTGGCCCCAGAACCGACTGGATCGGAGCCAACAATAATTTTGGTAAGGCAGATGACTTCAAAAATCTCAGCACTAGCCTCTCCACATCTTCTTCCGATAAACTCCTGGAAGACCTGGAGGACAGAGTAGAATGGGATCTCTGCAGTAGTGGTGACTTCAATGTAGGGGAGATCAGTGGAGGTTCTATAGACCGGCTCCGTAAAACACTCTGAGGTCGGCTCCGAGCTACTTGGTACTGACCTTGTAATCAAAGTACAACTCTCAATTGGCTCCAAACTCTGTGGAGCCAATGAGACAATGGATATATCAGACTAAGTAATTTTAAGAGGCGGCTTTGAGACACCAGCCGGTGCCGGGGAGGGCCTCTTAGAGGACTTGGACTTTTCCTTTTTAGATTCCTGAGATCTACCAGAGGAGGAAGAGCTAGCCAGATCTTCCTCAAAGGAAGGTTTTAGGAGAACTTTTAGGATGAGCTTATTTTTTCTTTATTGCAACACTCTAACACTGAATGAGTGGCAAAATAAGCAAGTTTCCTGTAAGTGGATGGCCCCAAGACAGTAAACGCAGTTACTGTGGCCATCCATTATAGACATTTTCTATGAGCATTTTATGCATTTTTTAAAGCCAGATGGCTGGAAGGGTTGGAAGGGTGGCCTAATGGTTAAGGTGTTTGCCTTACAAACACAAGGTGCAGGGTTTGAGTCTCACAAGGGATAATTGGTTAAGCTTAAAATGGCTCGCAAGGGCAGTTAACTTAGTACTAACCTATGAAAGTGCTTATGGTCCTTGCTTTCATGGGTTCATAGGTTAGTACTAGGCTAACTGCCCTTATGGGCCATTTTAAGCCTAGCCAATTACCCCATGTCAGAATCAAACCCTGCACCTTGTGTTTCTAAGGTAAGCACCTTAACCATTACACCATACCTCCCACCTTCCTTAGACATTCGTACAGAAGATGAGCACACACACACACACACACACACACACACACACACACACACACACAATGAGAAAGGGAGGACTAGGTCCTCTAACTTAAACGGGCCTAGTCCTACAGGAACGGTAAAGAGACACCACGAGGACTAGGTCCTCTAACTTAAACGGGCCTAGCCCGGGCAGGAATAAGGAATGGAAAACTAGGTCTTCTAACTAAAACAGACCTGGGGGGTAGAACAATAAAAAAGTCTCGCACACACTCAAAATAGGAATAAAGTGTAAATCTTACAATTTACTAAACAAAGTGAACAGAACCTCGTTCAGTTTGCAACACTAATAAAAACAGCAAGCAGAAATCCGCAAAAAACTAAGACTTATAACTACTTAACACACACAGCCTGAGCGCAAAAGGTGCCTACAATGCTAATATCTAATTATTAAACCAGGGAAACTGGCACACAGGATACTTAATACTATAAAGCCAAAAGGCCAACTGTACTAAACAAATTGCACACAAACTGCGCACTAATAAATGCTAACTATTGTAACTTGCAAACTACACTAACTGACTAAATAATGTTCTATAATACTATTAAAGCCAAGACAGGAGAATAATCCAAAAATGTTGAATAAACTTTGAATAAATTTGAAAAACTTAGCCAGAGCCAAGGAGAAGCACAACTGAACTTGTCAACACAGCAAACGAGATCTGGGGATTGTACTGGTGCACCATGGGATACCTACCTAGCCACGAGCCAACTAGAAAACTTCCAGCTTGTAAATAGGCCGAGTCAGAGCCAAGGATCGGCTCCAATCCTGTATGTAAGAATGAAGGTGAGATAGGACAACAGAACATCAGATGTTAAAGGGTGCACCACATTAAGAACTACAGAGTACAACATGAAAAGGATTTGTGATGTCAGACTTTATTCATAACCATAGGGAAATCATACAGTGACAGCAGGAATACAATATAAAATACTTGAGAACTACAAATATTCAGCTTTATAAAGGTGAAGACAATATGATGAAAGGCAAGTAAAACAGTCTCTCTTTATGAATAAGTTGTAAGAAGATACACCTTTACATACCAAGTAAACACTTTTTTATATAATTGTTAACCAAGTAAGCCCAATGGACACCAATGTCCCTTTTCAGAGTCATGCAGCAGGCAAATGGAGGTGGAAAGAATTAAACCCAGTGCCTTGGGGACAGGTGAGAGCTTAAGAGCTCAGAGCCTTAATTCTCTTTGCCGATTGCCAGACAGGTGTCTTTAGAAAAAGTTAGCAGAGGCACAGAACTGCTAGCTCAAAATAAAGGACCCATACTAAATAAGATTTTTGAACACTGAAGTAGAAGTTTAGATAATATCAAATAGATATAAGTACATGATGATTCACCTCTGACTCAACTAGCCTAGGCCTCCTTGAAAAAGGAGGTACAGTTTAAGAGAGGGTACTACTGGCAAGGCCTTGAATGGTTGAGAGATTCAGTGGTCTTGTATTTCGTAAGATTATGTAATGGGAAGGTAAAAAAAAGTACAATTAACAAATAAAAGAAAGTAGTAACAAAAAGGGGTGACTGTCCCACAGAAGGTGCACAGCAACAGATTTGACAAAGTAGTATTTTTAAATTACTGTGATTGCCCAAGTATATATACTGCAAGACAAACTGGAATGGGGCTACACACAATAAGTGACAATAATTTGGTCTATCTTCAGTCAAGCAGAAAAAATAAATGAGGTTTAGTTTACCTTTCTATCAATCTGGCGAGCCTTTTGTCTCTTTGCCAACATTTGATTCCAAAGATCCTCGTAGGGGTCTGCTACAAGAGTGTGCCTGTTATACGATCGTAGCTGTAAAATGGAAAAAATGAGAAGACAGTTTAGAATTAAAACTGGCAGAACAGTGATCCACAATGACGTAGTGCTTAACTTGTGCAATAACACATATGATGCAGATGAAGTTACCCTGTACAGACAGAGTACACAAAAACTGATCACTAGGGATGTACTAGGACTTGTGCTAACAAACTGGTATCAGCTGCATAGCACTGTAATGAGATACTTCCCCCCAAAGGTACAAGAACACAAGAAATGTGTGCAGACTGCAAATCAGGAGCTTATAATTGTACATTTTACTAAAGAATTAAAACCAAATAAAAAGCCACGCAATTTTTTTTATTTTAACTAAACTCTGCAAAAAAGGGGAGCTGTTTGCTTACAATCTACACAGATGGCAATAATAACAAAATATATTAGAATGGCTCATTAGTGAAAACATTATAGATGATGGTGGTCGAACAAATCAGCTGCAACTGGAAATAAAGCTATTTTGCTTGATGGAGAAGACTGAATTGTCACAATTATAAATAGTACGGTTGCTTGGAAACAGAAAAAATATGCTTCAGTAATATTTATCTATTTGACATTTGTTTATCAGGATAGTCCTACTGGATCTAACAGAACCCATTTTCAGTGGAGGCCCAGGGAGAAAAGCTCCAAGTACACAAATTTACAAATATTACAAAGGGACAAAAACAAAATATATCAAATAATGTACAACCATTAATACTGAAACAATTTAGAGCATAATGTGGAAACAGATGTGTGGAAATTACACAAACATAATTCTTCACAAAGTACAATAATGTAATAACTATGTTCATGAAATGAATGTGTGTTGTCTTTCGGCTTTTCCCGGTTAGGTGTCACCACAGCGGAACTCCCATCCGCTAATGATTGGCAGCAGATTTTGACGAACGCCGAGGTGCCAGCTTGAAGTTCAACCTTCAACGAAGGCACGCCCATTTACGCATGTTTTTCGAACGCCCACCCAACCGTGGGGAGGACCTGCAGACTCCACACAGAAGGCACTCCCCGCACTCCAGCCGAGAATCGAACGGGAGAACCTCTTGAATACTGATAGTAACTGTAAAACGAAATCTAGATCTGCCAGCACAGTACAGCACAATTCATTTGCTATTCAAATTGAAGGTAAACTCCCACCTACATTTAAAAAAAAACCAGTGCAAATATTTAGATGCCCCCATGAAACCATGCGTACTTTATTTGCACCAACAGAATTCATTTACTGCATGCAAGATGGCACTAGACTAGAATGATGACTTTGTTGTGTATATTTAGTGTAAGCCAAGACAGGATGTGTTCAAGAAGGGAGTAATCATTGTCAGGAGGTATACAGATGGCAACTACAGTGATTTTGGTGTGTCTGTTAATTTTAAGGTTTGATATTAGGAGTTCTGCAGGTAGAAAGGATGGTGTTGGTTTGTCAAGCAGTGTGACTATAAGATAGTTGGAATGTACTATAGCTACTCCACCACCTTTTTTATTATGACGGTCAAGTCTTAAGAGTGTTATACCCTGGTGGCAGAAAGTCTTTATGTAATTTTATGGGGTTTAGACAAGTCTCTGTAAGGGTAATAATGTCAGGAGATGAGCTGTCATCCAGGCATGGTATTTAGTAACTTTAACAAACTTCTAATGTTGATAGAGTAAAATGATAGGTGTTTATTTGGACTGGAGAGGAGTTTAGTGCCCGAGTTCATTGGGTTATTGGTGGGGAAGGGGGAGTTTGGGCCAGGGTTTGGATGGACATCTCCAGATAGTAGTAGAATTCTAAGAAGGGAGTGTACTTTGTGGAGGGGCAAGTAGAAGATGAAGTGTCTCTCTCTATACTTAGATGAGACCGAGGGAGGGCAATGAGGTTTAATTTTAGGAACTGGGGTGTTTAGTGGAAATATGGATGGAGAGATTAAGAAAGAGAGCTGAGGTAGAGGAGAGGTAGTTGGGTGGGTACCTGTAGGGGAGGAGTACTGGGGTGTCAGTTGACTGTCACAGGAGGTGAGAAGGAATAATAATAGTAAAGGAGGTATATAGCGGATGGTAAGCAACATGATTTGTTTAATGGGAAGGGATAAGGGAGTGGGGGTGGAGAAACACGTGTGTGAGAGTAAACTGTGGAGAAAGGAGAGAAATGTTAGAAAAGGAGAGGGTGGGAAGTTGATGTGATTGGTTGTGGTGGGCTGGATTAATATAGAAAGAGAGCTGGGGTTGATAGGTATTGTATGAGAAGAGGGAAAGGGAAGGGATTAATGGTGCATTAAAAAGGAGAACCAGCTATGCCTGGATCAAAAGTGAGGATCATCAAAATAATCTCATAGGTTCATAGGCTGGTACTAGGCTATCGGCCCTAGGGCCTATGCAAGCCTAGCCATAACAATTCCCTTGATATTTCTTCCCAGAATATTTACTTCTCTGGACCCCTGTCTAGCAGGGTGACTGACATGATCCCCGGGGTGAATTTCCCATCTCCCATCCAATCATCAAGGTTCCTTTTGAAGAAGGCCAATGAGGCGCTCTGCTTGATATGTATGGGCAGTCTACTCCAGAGTATGGGGAGTCTCTGGGTCAGGAACCTATCCCTCCAGCATTTTTGTTCATTATGATGACAAGGTTTACATCCCTGGAGCGTGTGGCTCTGAGGGATTTTGATTTCTTTAAGTGAAGCATGTCCAACAGTTCAGGGTTTGACATGGCCTTACATGTTAAGCAGAGATCGTCTGAGTAGACGATATGCCACGGAGTATAGCTGGAGTTTTTTTTAGATGGTCAGCATATGGCATCTGCTTTAGGCCTGTGATTCTTTTAGTGAGGTATTTCTGTGGCCTTTCCAACTGTTGCAGATGTCTTGTGAGGTACATACCAAACGAGGCATTATACTCTATAATTGGTCTAATGAGGGATGAGTACAGTGGGACAATGACTTCCTTTTTTCTAGATGAAAAGCCCTTAGTGATGAGGTGTGCCACATAGAAGGATTTCCTGACTGCTGTGGCGATGTGGTTATAGAAAGTGAAACCACTGTCCACCTGTGTCCCCAAGTCTCTCATCACACTTTCGAAGTTTAGTGTCCTGCCACCTATGTGGTAAAATTCATGGGTACACATTTTTTTTCCAAAGGGGATAACTATACATTTCTTGGCATTAAGCTTGAGCCCATGGCTCTGGCACCAGGCATCTGTTTCTGTAAGTCCCTTTTGTAGAATATCCACATCATTTGGGGATTCAATAATGGCTCCCAGTTTGCAGTCATCTACGAACTTTGTTAGCTAGAGTCCCTTAGTGTTGGCCTGTACTTCAGAGAAGTAGATGCCAAACAAGAGTGGTCCCAGGACTGAACCCTGAGGTACTCCACTTGTCACTTGTTTGGAGCTGGATTTGCAGTCGGCTACTTTTACAGTCTGGGTTCTGTCAGTAAGCCAGTTGGCAACCCATCGAGTGATGTAGGGATTTAAGCCCAGCTTAGTAAGTTTATCTATGATTCCAGAGTGGGGGGTTGTGTCAAAGGCCTTGGCAAGGTCCAGATAGGCTGTGTGGACTGCTTTACCCTCGCCCACAGCTCTGAAGACGGATTCAAAGAAGTCAATCAGATTAGGGAGACAAGATCGGCCATTCACAAACCCAAACTGGGTGGGGTCCAGTGTTTGAAGGTTGCCAATGTCTTTGTTTACAAGTTCCATGATAATGCGATCCATGCCCTTTCAGATCAGGCTTGTCAGACTGATGGGACGGTAGTTCCCGGGATCCAAGGCGGATCCCTCCCTTGTGGAGTGGGATAACTGTAGCTGTGCGCCACTCAGTGGGCACGAAGCCTGAGGTGAGGCAATGATTAAACAGGACACTTAGGTGAGGTGCCAGTTCATTTTGTAGTTCATGTAGTACACAGCCTGGGATGTCATCTGGTCCAATGGATGCTGTATTCGTAGCTTTGGAGAGTGCGGTTTCTACCTGTGTGGCTGTGATTACCAGAATTTGGCAATCTTTTGGTACTGAGATGGGCCCTTTAGGGGGTGAGAGGAGGGTTGAAGTTGGCACTAAATCGATCTGCCAGGATATTGGCAATATCCTTGGGATCAGTATATTTAATGCCATTCTGTTGTAGCTCAGAGCAGATCTGAGCATTGCCATTTAGATTCATGACATAACTATAGAATGCCTTGTGGTTGTCTTTGGAATCTTTGGCAATTTTATTTTCGTAAGTAGCTTTTGAGGATTTTATGAGGGATCTCAGCTTCTTACTGATGCTGGTGAGGGAGTTTTTTGCATCCTGGGATTTTCATCTTTTCTGCAACAGTTTCTTCCTTCTGTTGTATAGTTTGTTTATAGCAGGGGACCACCAGATTGGCTTCCTTTTTTTGGAGAAGAGCATCTTGGTTCTATTTGGGATGGCACGATTCATGCACGAGTGGATGTGCTCGTACAGTGCCTTAGTGTAGGATTCTGCAATCGAACTTCTAGATCCCGTCTTTGTGGGTGTCATGAAGTTTGTCACTTCTGACTTCAGTAGCATGAAGTTGGCTTTTTGAGAAGTTTTTAAGGAGGTTTCTATACTGGGAGGTGGGGGTGGGATGTGGATGTCAAGGGTGATTGCTTATGGTCAGACCTGACCAATGACAGGGTGACCACTGGTGTGGAGCATCTATCTCCCATGTTGCTAATGACCAGGTCTAGGATATTGGAGCCCCTGGTGGGACAATGGATTAGTTGATCCAGGGCGTTGGAATTTATGAATTCCAAGAACCGTTGGGAAAAGGAGTTGGTACCCGAGTAGTTTTCCCAGTTAATGGCAGGGTAGTTGAAATCACCCAGTATTAGGGTGTTTGGTTGCATCTTAATATTTTCCAGTATGTTTAGAAAGGTGTAGTGAGAATCTTGGGGCATGGTGGGGAATCTGTAGAAAGCTACAATTTGGAATGCAGTCTTACCTAGTTGTTAGTTGCACCTGGAGAATTTCAGATGCATTATGTTGGGCAACTAGCCTGCAGGTGTGAATATCCTTGGTGAATATGGACACTCCTCCACCTTTAGTGTTTTGGTCTTGGTTTTGTGGCCGAAAAGTGTGGCAAGAATTGTAGCCTGGTATTGCAGGGGTGCTCTCTGGAGCCTTGAACCAGGTCTCAGTTACTGCACAGATATCGATGTTCTCCATTTTTAAGAGTGCCTCGAGTGTGTGCATTTTGAGGTTTAGGCTTCTAGCATTGAGTAGCATTACCTTCAGATTTTGCATGCTTGTATCTGTTACGGTGGTGGTTTTATCCTTTGAACCTTGCCTAAAAAAAGGCACTATAGGGGTGGCAAAAGCTTTAGCCAGTAACCTGAATCCCAGGGGTGACAGGTGCAGACCATCTCTGGCAAAGCACTGTGGTTTGTCGATCATGTCTTCCCAGGCAGACAAATATTGGATCCCCTTTGAATGACACCAGAAGCTTGGCCAACTGTTGAAGTCAATCATTTTGTCCTTACATTGTGGTATCACTCTGGGTGAAGGCAGGATGCTACTCAGGACTAGGGACATACCTGCCTGGGTCACATGATCCAGGAGCTCTTCCACGTCTCTTTTCATGTAGTCCAGGGAGGTATGCCTCAAGTCATTCATTCCAGCACGGACAATGACAGAGTCGTATTTGTACTTGTTGTGGAGTGACTTGATTGCATGCGTTATGTGGCGGATCTGGCACCTGACAGGCAGCTGACTGTAATTTTCTCCTTGTTCAGCCTGGTGAGTGGGACATCAGTGTGCCTGACTATAGAGTCACCTATGACTAAAGTGTTTGGTAAATTGTCTTGCCTTAGGGGCTGTTGTTGGGTGGCACACTGGTGTTGTGAGCTATGTGTCACTTTGGTTGTGACTGGTGTTTGTTTGCATTTCTGCTTTGGGCAGGTTAATGTTAAGGGCCTCCGCATATGTGGGTTTAGTGTTGCTGTGTGGGTGTTGATGGTGTGGGTTTTGAAAGGCTATGAGTTACTTGAGGTGTAATGCAGGTGTTAACCTTCTCCTCTTGACTGTCTAGCACAATCTTGGCCGGAGAGAGCTTTGCTTCCAGTTTGGCTATATAAGTGCATCTCTCGCAGGTTGTAGTGTTGGGTGGTAGGAGGAGAGGATTGTCTGTGTACATGAGGCAGTTGCCGCATTGCCCCAGTATGCCCAGATTCACCAGGTGGACAGGAGAAATCACCGGAAACTGACCCTTGGACATGCCTGTTTAGGTGCTTTTTTGTAAAGTTTACGAGCTGTTTTCCCTTACCTTAGCAAGGTACTTTGCAATTATAGGCTGTTTAGTGCCTATGATTAATTTCTCCTTATTGACAAGGAGAGCTGAGTGCTTGTATCAGTTTCAGGCTTCCTAGTGCTTTCCAGCAGGTTCTAGAGCAAGTGCTAGTCACAGGGGTTCAGATTTTAGTGCTACTACTGAGAAACCAGCTAGTTCTAAGGGAAAATTTGAAGAGCAGACTTTCTGGCAACTGGAATAGTTTAACTGTAGCCATGCAGTGCTTCACGATGTGAAAAATGTGCAAACACACGTTTTTAAGCCAGAAAGTTGAAAGGGATAGAAATCAGCCCAAACACTCCTCTAGCATTAGATAGGCAGTACAATGCTCACCAGTCCCACTGGTAAGCAGTAAGACTTCCATCTACCACAGCAAGGTCTGGATAGCTCTGAACACAGAAAATAAAGTCCTGAGACAAGCAAAGCCTGGGATACAGACTGGCTAGGAATGGTGGGAAACGAGCAAACAAGATAGTATTTTTTTGTTGTTGAAACAGGCTAAACAATGCAATAATACAGTAAATAAATGCAGAAAAGGCTAACACACTTGAGTGTGTAGTCCTAAACAGTAAATGCAATTAAAACTCTACAAAATTAACAATTTAAAACTTTTTAAATGAAGCAAGGCAAGTGCACAACTGAAAAACGATTTAAGAGGCAGTAATACAGCAGAATAAGTAGCTAGTCTATATATACAGAAAAGCAGCTAAAACACAAATTCAGACGTAGTGCAACCTAGAACACTTGAGTTGTAGCAATATTAAGGCAATTACCATTATAATAACTGCTCTAAAATATACTCTATATTTCCAAAATGTTTGAGAAGCACAGTCAGAACACAAGGAGATTCAGGCAAATTTTTTTTTTTGAAAGGGAAAAAGGAGAAACAGAAGGTCTTATCAAATGTTCTCTCCTCCTTAGCTAGAATGAGCTAATGACACTAGACTGGGAGGAGTGTCCCAGATCAGATTTACAGTAGGGGCAGGCAACTGCAAAGCCACCAAGTATAACAAGACACGAACAGGGAGGAAGGGTGGGGACCAATACTAAAGCTATTAGCCTACAGACAGTAAACACTACAGAAAGCCACAAAATTAAAGTTTTTAAACAGATAAAGGAGCAATGAGACTCCGCGTCTCTGTAATTCTTTCTGAAACTTCAGAAGTACCTTGGGTATGAGTGAAAAGGGTTAAAATGTATAAAGGAACATTGTTCAAGGGAATGTACTTGGGTACAACAAATCTAACACTGGTCTCCGGGATAGCACTTTTTTGGGTACAAAAAAAGATTCTGGTGTAAAATTCTTTTCATTTTTGTGGTGCATGAATTAGTTCTATAGCCCTTGCCTGTAACTTGTGAAGGAGTACTTGACAGAGAGTACAGTTGTGTAAGTTAAATTTACCTTAAGAGTAGAAGTTCAAATTATCACTGCTGCGGTATATGGGTTATATCCTGTCATAACAGTCAGCTACCAAAACTGTCAGGCAGCTTGAGCTGAGCTGATTAAAAGACACGTTTGGGTGTGAAGCCCTTCAAAGCTTTTTTGCCAGCATTGAGAGGGAGACTCAGCCCTGAAAGGTCAATGCTACGAATGAGAAAAAATAAAAGTCTACTCTGGCTTAAAACATACCGAAAAAGAAGGGGGGATGGAAGGAGGGAATGAGTGGCTACTGAAGTAGTCATCATTCACACATCAACTGTTATGGTAAGTTCAGCTTACGCAACTATACTATGTTCGTCATCTTGATTACTGCTGCTGTAGACTTCACTACATGGGTAGATTACCACAGCTAACTACATTTGGGAGGTGGAAGGAGAAGAGTCCAGGAGGCCATGGAGAAAGTACAGTTTTGTACCTACCATAAATGTAGATGTTCGAGTGCTAATACAGCTGCAGTCATAACAGATGGGTTCTCCTGCCGTCAGGCGGGTCCTCGGTCGGCCGAATTCCAAAGTCTAAGTCCGGCGTCGGTTGTCTTCGCTTCTTCCCTGACGTCAGTGCGACAGGGGTATAAAAGAACCAGCCGACGCCATTTTCTTCAGTTTTTCTTGCCCCAGATGTCAGGTGCCCCCAGAAGGAAGGCAATACATAAAATTATGTAATAATGCAATGCAATATAATCAAAGGCCAGTAGTTGCAAGCAAATACACCATAAAATAAGACCCCTAGAGGGGAAGGAGGGAGGGAAACCTGGACTGCAGCTGTATTAGCACTCGAACATCTACATTTATGGTAGGTACAAAACTGTACTATGTTCATCGTGCATACAGCTGCAGTCATAACAGATGGGTAGAATCCCAAAGTTAAGAAAGGGGTGGTAGGCACTAGGTGGAGCTAGGAGGAGCCAAAATGCCATGCAAGACTGCAGTGGCAAAGCCTGCTCTAGATTTGGAGTATAATGGTAGGTTGTAGTGCTTGGAGAAGGTATGTACAGAACTCCAAGTGGCTGCTTCTAAAATATCCTTGGTAGGAACTCCTCTGAGGAAGGCTGCAGAGGTGGCTGTGGCCCTGGTAGAATGAGTTCTAATGCCTGTAGGTACAGTTTTGCCATGAAAGGAATAGCAAAAGCGTATGCAGTGGGCTATCCATTTTGAGATTGTCTGTTTGGATATTGACTTTCCTTGAGCTCCTACCGCATAGGCCACAAAAAGCTGTTCTGATTTTCTGAAAGGTTTTGTTCTGTCCAGATAATAATGCAGTTGTCTGTGGATGTCCAAGGAATGCAGTAATCTCTCCCCTTTGTTTTGAGGATTAGGATAAAAAGTAGGTAAATGTATGGCCTGATTTAAAGCTACCCTGGATACCACTTTAGGCATAAAGGACAGGTTGGTACATAATGAAACTCTGTCCTGATGGAAGATGATAAAAGGCTGGACAGCCATAAGAGCCTGTAGTTCTGAAACTGTACGAGCTGAAGTGATAGCCAGAAGGAAAGCTGTTTTCCAGGACAAATATTGTAAATCTGATGAGGCAGCTGGCTCAAAAGGAGGCAAAGTCAGTTTTTCCAGAATGAAATTAAGATCCCAAGCAGGTATTGGTTGTTTTCTTGGAGGTCTTAAATTCTTAGCCCCTCTGTGGAACTGTCTTAATAGAGGGTGAGAGAATAAAGGTGGATCAGTGTTGTATTCTGCAGAAATGGCTGAGGCATGGATTTTGATGGAGGAGAACGAAAGTCCACTGCTTAGCAGTTCAGCCAAATATTGTAGTATTTGAGGTAAATTCAGTTTTCCAGGGCACTGGCCCTTTTTCTCATTCAAACACAAAAACGTTTCCATTTTGCAGAGTAAGCTTTTCTAGTTGATGACCTTCTGGCCTCCAAAATGACATCCTGCACCTCCTTGGAGAGCAGGGCCTGCTGCGATGCTAAGGAATCTTCCATGCGGCTAGATTGAGTGTTTTCAGCTGACTGTGAAGAGTTTTGTAGCTGTGCTGAGTCAGAAGAAGAGGCATTAGAGGCAGGGTCCATGGTGGGAATCGTCAGGCTCCTCAGGAGTGGGTACCAGTGTTGCCTTGGCCAGTCCGAGCAATGAGGATCATCTTTGGTCTGTCTGCTCTGGTCTTCAATAGGACTTTGGGCAGCAGAGGAAGAAGTGGGAAGGCATAAACTGTCATTGATGTCCAACTGAAAGAGAGCATCCACTCTCCAGGCCTTTGGATGGAAGATCCTTGAGCAGAATTTTGTCAATTGATGATTTTTGTGAGAGGCAAAGAGATCTATGTCTGGCCTTCCCCATTCTTGGATTATTTCTGTAAAAACGTTTGGATGCAACTTCCATTTGTGTGGCTCTGTCATATTCCTGCTTAGGTTGTCTGCCAGCGTGTTTTCCTTGCCTGGCAAGTACTCTGCTTGTAGTTCCATTTGTAAGTCCATGGCCATGTTCCAAAGTGACATGGCCAGTCTGCATAGGGGATAAGAATGTGTTCCTCCCTGCTTGTTTATGTACCACATAACTGTGGTGTTGTCTGTTCTTATCAATAGCTGACCTGGTTGTAGAAGGTCCTTGAAAGCTATAATAGCATTTATCACTGCTAGCATTTCTTTTTGATTGATGTGAAGGTGCTTTTCTTTTTGGGTCCATTTGCCCTGAATGCACCGGTCTGTCATGTGCCCCAGGCGTAGTCCGAGGCGTCTGTTGTGATGACTTGATTTGCTTGAGGCTTGTTGAATGGAAGACCTGTGTTTGTTTGGCATGTTTGAGCCCACCACAGAAATTCCTTTTGCAGACATGGAATTAATGGTATTATTGTTTCCAAACTGTGGCTGTGTTGAGACCATATGTTTTTAGGTACCATTGTAGTTTTCTCATATGCAGCTTTGCACATGGGATTAGTAAGATGCAAGATGCCATGAATCCCAGAGACTGCAGGATTTTCCTTGCAGTCAGCCTGGTGCAATTTGCCAGTGTTCTGAAATATTGAATTAGTTGCCCCTGCTTCTCTGGCGTGAGGTAGGCCATCTGGGTGTTTGTGTCCAAATTGGCACCCAGGAAAATTATCTTCCGAGAGGGTATTAGTCTTGATTTCTCTTTGTTGATTGTATATCCTAGAGAGTTTAATAATATTATTACATAAGCCAGATGTTTCAGAAGAATGTGCTTGCTGTCCGCTTGGATCAGGCAGTCGTCCAGATAAGGGTATATTTGTATCCCTTGAAGTCTGCAGTAGGCAATTACTGATGCCAGGCATTTTGTGAATACTCTGGGCGCAGTAGATAAACCAAAGGGCAATGCAGAGAATTGATAATGGGTTGAACCTGCAAGAAATCTGAGGTATCTTCTGCAATTTTGTCTGATTGGGACATGCAGGTATGCCTCCTTGAGGTCCAATGTTACCAGCCAAGACTCCTTGCCCAGCATGGGAAGAAGTTGCTGTAGAGTGAGCATCTTGAATTTTGGTACGAGTAGGAATGTGTTTAGGACGGAAAGATCCAAAATCGGTCTCCAATCTTTTCCCTTCCTTGGCACCAGATATAGCCTGGAATAAAAACCTTGACCTTGTTCGTGTGTAGGTACCTCTTGAATAGCTTTCATGTTTATAAGACCTGAAATTTGCTTTTGTGCCTCTGCCCTTTGATTGTGTGGCAGGTTTGGCATGCCTTTCATTTTTGGAAGGGTATGAAAATGGAATTTGTAGCCTCTGTTTATAATGTCCAGGATCTATTTGTCCTTTGTGACAATATGCCAATTTTTTGAGAATAGTGCCAGCTTTCCTCCTAAGGGGGCTGCCATTTGAGACCTGGTTGGCATGCAAAGGGGAAAGTCATTGGTTTTGCTCTCTGAAAGATTGCGAGTTGTCCTCACCACCTCTTTGTGTAGGAGCTTGCCATTGTCTGCCTCTGTACGAGCCTTGTGTTTGTCCTCTGCCCCTCGGGCACCTGTATCTGCCTCTTTGGGGTCTGTCTGTGGCAGGAAAGGACCAGTTTTTGGAAGGCCAATTTCTACTAAAACGTGGGGGTTGGACCTGCAGAAATTATTTCACAGTTTGCATTGATTTAGCCTTTTCCTCCATTTTCCGTAATACTTCCTCAGCATTTGCCCCAAATAGTACATCCTTTTGAAGAGGGGCGTCTAGTAATTAGAAGTTATGTACCTACCATAACGTTCCATGTTAGTTGTCTTCTTCTCGCCTTCTTTCTTGCTGGATGGGTTCGGAGCCAATCCTCGGCTCCGACTCGGCCACTCTAAAAGCTCGAGAGCTAGTTCCACCGGCTCGAGGCTCCCCTATATCCCATAATGCTAGGCGGTAACTCCTCAGATCTCGTTTGAAAGCTAAGGCCAGCAAAAAAAAAATTCCATAGGAACAAGAAAACTCTTCTAGGTCTGTCCTGGCTAGGGTGAAGGAGGGTGGGACGCAAGAAAGAAGGCGAGAAGAAGACAACTAACATGGAACGTTATGGTAGGTACATAACTTCTGAATGTTAAGTTGTCAATCTCGCCTTCATTCTTGCTGGATGGGACCGCGTAACTAGCACCTTGTCCCGGGTGGCCTATCGGAACAGACTCTTGAGTACAGTGGAACCAAAGTTGGCTCAGTCTCTAGAGGCCAAGTCCAACTTATGAGAAATGAAAGTATGGGGAGAAGCCCAAGTAGCTGCAGAACAAATTGAATCAATAGGCAGCCTATCTTGGAAAGCTACCGAAGTGGCTAAAGCTCTAGTTGAATGAGCCCTGGGTTTGGATGGCAATCGTTGATGTCTTATCTGATACACTAGGGTAATCAACGAAGTAAGCCATCTAGAGAGAGAGACTTTAGAAACTGGAAGGCCCATTCTACCTTCTGCATAAGAAACAAACGGTCAGATTTCCTGAATTGTTTGGTCCTGTCTAAATAGTACCCAAGTTGGCGATGAATATCTAAACAGTGTAACTTTTGTTCTGACCTATTAAGAGTAATTTGGGAAGAAAACAGGAAGCTCAATGGTTTGATTCAAATTTGTCAATGAAGCTACTTTGGGCAAAAAGGACGGGTTAGTACGCAAGGATACCCTGTCTTTATGAAAAACTAGATAAGGGGGTCGACTACACAGAGCATGAAGTTCAGAGACTCTTCTAGCTGAGGTGATAGCTACAAAAAAGCGTCTTCCACGAAAGTAATTTTATAGAACATGAAGCCTCAGGTTCAAAGGGGGAAAGAATTAAGGATGCCAGAACCAAATTGAGATCCCACTGAGGAGGAGGAGAATCTCTGATGGGTGGTTTGAGAAGAAAAACTCCTTTTAAGAAGGCCTTGCAGGGTTTGTGAGACATAATAGAGGACTCTGAGACTCCAACATGAAAGTTTGAAATTGCAGCCAATTGAACTCTAATGGTAGATGGAGATGAACCTGCATGGAAACGTTCGGCTAGAAAGTCTAGAACTGTTTGAATAGAAGCAGTGAAAGGATCTATATTCTTTGACTGCGCCCAATAGGAAAAACGTTTCCACTTGCTATGATAAATCTTCCGAGTGGAAGATTTATGAGAGGCAATCAAGATATCTCTAACTGAGTGAGATATCAAAGGAAGCCTGGCTAAGGTCAGAATTGGAGGAACCAAGCCGTGAGGTTCAGAGAGGGAAGGGAGTGGTGCAACTGACCCGACTGATAGGTCAAGAGGTCTGGAGCTGGGACAAGATGCCAAGGTTGTTCCAACAGATAACGGTGGAGAAAGGGGAACCAAATTTGTCGAGGCCAGTAAGGGGCAATGAGGATCATAGTAGCTTCCTGAGCGATGGCTTTCTGTATCAGCTGGGAGATCAGTGGGAAGGGAGGAAAGGCATACAGAAGTCCCCGGGGCCAAACGTGCACTACAGCGTCTCTGCTGGGGTGGCCTGGTTGGGGAAAGAGGGTGAAAAAATCATCGCACTTGCTGTTTTGGGGAGTAGCGAAAAGGTCGCAGCAAGGCCTGCCCCACTTTCGAAAAACTTTCTCCAACACTGAATTGTTCAGAGACCACTCGTGAGGCATGAGAATAGCTCTGCTCAATTTGTCTGCAATCACATTGGACTTCCCGGGGATGTGCGTTGCTAACAGAAATCGCTGAGAAGAAATCGCCCATTGCCATAGTCTGAGTGCCTCTCGACATAGGGGGTAAGATCTGGTTCCACCTTGTTTGTTGATGTACCACACTACAGACATATTGTCTGTCTGAATTGCTATAGTTCCTTTGGGAAGAGAGTCTTGTAGGGCTTGCAACGCTAGAAGCACTGCTCTCATCTCTAGGACGTTTATGTGCAAGTGGCACTCGAACTGTTGCCACATCCCCTGGACTGTCCTGCCCTGGAAATGACCCCCCCACCCGATCACGGAGGCGTCCGTTGTCACCATAGCAACCGGAGGAGGAGGGACAAAAGGTCTCCCTAGGAGGAGCTGAGAAGATGTGATCCACCAAGAGAGATGACTCTTGCACGATTGAGTTATCCGAATAGGATGGGACATTGGGAGGCTTTGGTAAGACCATTGTGTGAAGAGCATCCATTGCAAAATCCTCATATGGAAGCGAGCTAATGGTAGGAGAGGGATGGCTGCCGCCATAATCCCAAAGACTTTCAGGATCCATCTGGCTTTGACTTTGTTGTTCTGCAAAAGAAGAAAGACCTGTTTGTGTATGTCTGCTATCCTCTGCTCTGTGAGTCTGGCTGACATCTTGACTGTGTCTAGATTTGCGCCTATAAAAGTAATAACACGACAAGGTGACAAGACAGACTTTTCGTAGTTTATCGAAATGCCTAGTGCCTGACATGTGCGAAAGGTGTAGTCTCTGGCGAGGAGTAACAGATGCTTGGTGGGGGCTGTGAGGAGCCAGTCGTCTAAATAAGGAAACACCTGGAATCCTTGGCGTCTCAGATGAGAGGCTACCACTGCCATGCATTTGGTAAACACTCGGGGGGCTGTAGTGAGACCAAAGGGCAGGGCTCTGAATTGAAAATGACTGGTTCCCAGCCTGAAGCGGAGAAACCTCCTGGAGCGTCGATTCATCTTGATGTGATAGTACGCATCCTGGAGATCTATAGAGCACATCCAGCTGTCTCGGCCCAAAAAGGGAAGAATGGACTGCAGCGTGACCATCCGGAACTTTGTTTTCTTGATAAACTTGTTCAAGTTGCTGAGATCCAAAATGGGTCTCCAGTCCCCTGTTTTCTTTGGAACCAAAAAGAATTTGGAGTAGGTTCCGGATCCTACTAGGTCTGCTGGCACTGGTTGAATGGTTCTTTTTGCGAGCAGCTTTGAAATTTCTAATGCTGCTTGCTCCCTCTGACTGGGTGGAACGTCTGGAAGGGATTTTTTGGACAGCTTGGGAATGACAAGGAAAGGGATTCTGTAGCCTTTGGAAATGATAGACTGTACCCACTTGTCTTGAGTTAGGGATAGCCAGGCTTTTGGGTACAGTGACAACCTTCCCCCGACTGCCTCCGAAGGTGGACAGTCGGGCAACACCTCAGGGATGCTGAAAAGGCTGGTCGGAAAAGGATTCTCGACTGCCCTGATTCTGTGGGCCCCCTCTGCCTCTGGGACAGCGTCTACCATTGTTGTTCCCCCCTCTGCCTCTAGAGGGGAATCGACTCTGTGCGTCAGGCAAGTCTCCTTGGGATTGTTTACGGAACCACATCTTTCCCCCCTTCTGACCTTTGGGGTAAGGTCTAGAAGGGGTAGAAAAACGGACTCAGACGGCAGAAAGAGTTTTGCCATCAGTCTCGCACCTAGTCAGGGTTTCCTTCACTTGAGGACCAAAGAGGGATGATCCATCAAAGGGGGAATTAGTGAAGGATGCTTTAAAAGGGTCCGCAAAATTACAAAGCTGCATCCAGGCGTGCCTATGCAAGGCTACGCCTGTACCTGCTGCTCTACTTGCTCCATCCGCCGCATATGAAAGGAGGCGCATGGAGGAGTTGGTTATAGAATTAAGGGTAGCCAGCTGAGAGTTCATCCTATCCTGAAAACCCGCAGCTGTTGGGTCCTTCAACATTTCACTCACTTCCTTGAGTAAGTCCTTCTGAGGTCGAGTAAAATGACACAGGTAATTCAGCGATCTCATAGTAAAGGTCACTGACGAGAACATCCGCTTCCCGTACCTGTCCATCGACCTAGACTCCTTGTTAGGAGGATGAACAGGCACCGAAGGATCAGCTAACTCCTTCTTGGTAGCCGCAGCCACCACCATAGCATCAACAGAGACGCCTTTGGTCAGAAATTCTTTATCCTTAGGGGCCGTGATGAACTTAGATGGTCTCCTGGGGGTGGGTTCCACTGAATCAGGAGCCGCCCAAGCCTTCCTTGCCACCACTTGCATAAGGGGGTCAAAGGGAGGGGACACCCAGGAGGTGGAAGGGCGAGAGCCAAACGCAAGGTACGCTGATTCATCCTCTGAAGGGTTGAGGGCTGGCCAATTCCCCCTCTGTTTTAAGATTTCAAGGATGTCTGCAAAGGAGACATCTTCAGAGGGGGAACGAGGGGAACCTTCAGAATCCTCTAAATCAGTGTCAGAGGTGACAGACTCAGGGGAGTCAATGTGCTTCCTCTTACACTGCCTCTTCCTAGGGGGCTCTCCTACAGGGTCAGGAGAGGCCTCGGAAGAGGAGGAGATCCCCACAGGGGAAACTTGAGGAGCTGGCTCTCTACGGTCGGGGACAAGAGAGTGAGTAGCAAAGCAAAACACCAAACGCAGTAAAAGGCAGGGAAAAACACCACTCTGGACACAATTCAAATGTAAGATTAGCGCTTTCGTTTATCCTCAATCAATAAACTTCTTCAGACAAAAATACAAGGGAAATGACATATTTAAAGACAAAAAATAGGATGACATCACTTCCTGTCCTTAAAACTTTAAACAGTTACACAAAAAATTATTATTTCATTTAAAAATAAAAACCAAATATTACAAAAATTCATAATTAAAATTGTTATTCATTGACTCCCAGTTGTAAAAACAACTGGAAGCCTAACGGAATAAAGCTTTCATTTTCAACAAACTCATGATGGAGACAGTCTCATTCAGGCCAGGAGATACTGAAGCGTTTAAATTTAATTGCCACATTAATTCTCTTTCTTCTAGTAATAATGAAATGGGGCCCCCCCTCCCATTCTCATGAATTTTATCTATCACTAGAAACTGAAATGAGTGGTCTGGAAAGGTTGACACGTCTTGCTAAAGCATTTAATGTATTATTTCTAGAAATAGCATAGACATGTTCATATATCCTACTTTTGAGGGCCCTGTCAGTCTTTCCTATATAATATGATTGGCAATTACGACATAATGCAGCTTAAACTACCCCTTTACTATTACAACTAAACTTACCTTTAATAGCAAAAATATTCCCATTAATTTCAACTTTTTTTGTCACTAAAATATGTTTACACATATTACAAGTTCCACACTTTGACATTCCACAGTGTGGAATATAATCAACTAATTTCTCCATTTCTATAATGTTCTTTAAATTCCTTCATTTCCTAAAGGTAATAATTGGTCTTGTACCTAGGCATTCCTTCAATGGACCATTATCTGTAATAAATGACCAATTTTTAGTAATAATATTCCTAATAATATTTGCATCCATGGAAAAAGTTATGAAATTCATGCCTATAAAGTCCTTAACATTTGTTTCATTATCATACAAAGCCAGACACATATTATCAAGATGTCCAACCTCATTAAAATGTCCATCTAATTCATCCTCAATATTAATTGTTATGTGTCCCAAAATTGGTAAAAAAGAACCTTGCATTCTCTTATTTGAGACCTCTTTTACCAAATCATTAATTAATAAGTGAGGATATCCTCTCTTGAGGAACATTTGAAGAAGTTTATTGATTGAGGATAAACGAAAGCGCTAATCTTACATTTGAATTGTGTCCAGAGTGGTGTTTTTCCCTGCCTTTTACTGCGTTTGGTACAGCCACCTAGGTTTAGTAGACACTGACCTACAAAGAATCGGTCCTTTCCTGTGTCAGACAGACCTCAAAGGGGCAGATCCAGACGCCCTAGAGGCAGATCCCAGGCGCAAGGTTCATACAGGTCAAAGCAATGGGGTGCTTCTACCTCCAAAGTTGGAGAAGACAAATCACAACCATACAGTAAACAGTCCCACTGACTTCCCCCTGCCGCCACCAAGCGCGTATGCCCTGGCAGCACCCTTAGGGGGAAAATTAGCATTTTTTTCTCAAAATTGGCACATTATAACCCAGGACAAGTGGGTTCTAAATATAGTGTCACAAGGCTACAAGTTCCATTTCCATACCCTGCCAAAGGCAACCGGCTGGCCAGATCTGCCAAAAAATCAATGGGCAGAGGTGCAAAAACAAGTCTCATCTCTCATGGACATGGTGGTCATTCAACAAATACCAGAACAAGAGCAGTGACAAGGATTTTACTCAAGACTGTTCTTGGTACCCAGAAAGGACAAGGCCTGGAGACCAATACTGGACCTATGTATTCTGAACACATTCCTGGATATACCAAAATTAAAAATGTTGACTTTGCAGCAGCTTCTGCCCATGCTGGGCAAGAATGCTTGGCTTGTGACTTTAGACATAAAAGAGGCATACCTGCATGTCCCAATCAGACAATCATGCAGAAGATACCTCAGATTCATGGCTGGCTCAATGCATTACCAATTATCTGCACTGCCCTTTGGCTTATCTACTACGCCCAGGGTCTTTATAAAGTGCCTGGCACCAGTAATTGTATTCTGCAGACAAAGAGGAATACAAATATATCCTCACTTGGATGACTGTCTAAATTCAAGCAGAGAACAAGGACATTCTTCTACAGCATCTGGCATTTGTGAAAAGACTTCTAACATGCCTAGGGTACACAGTCAACAAAAAGAAATCAAAACTAGTACCCTCTCAAAAGATAATATTTCTGGGTGCAAGCTTAAATACAACTGCCCAGATGGCCTATCTCATGCCACACAAACAAAGACAACTGACTGCCTATTTCAAAACGTTGGCAACAAAGGCCCAGTTATCTGCAAGAAAAATTCTGCAGGCTTTGGGCTTCATGGCATCCTGCATCCTACTAATTCCATATGCAAGACTGCATATGAGGAAACTTCAATGGTACCTAAAAAGTGTTTGGACTCAACATTGCCACAGCCTGGAAACAATGATTGCTCTCATTCCCTGCCTGTAACAGGAGTTTTGATGGTGGGCAAAGGCTTGTCACCAGAACAAGGGACAGCAATTCACATTACCTCCAGCCAGGCATACACTAATGACGGATGCTTCAGATTATGCCTGGGGGGCCTACATGGCAGGAAGATGCATTCAGGGCACATGGTCCTCAAACCAAATACATCTACATATCAATCAAAAAGAGATGTTAGCTGTTCAAAATGCCCTGAGAGCCTTCAAGGACCTACTTCATCTGGGACTACTGATAAAGACAGACAACACCGCAGTCATGTGGTACATAAACAAGCAGGGGGGCAAACATTCTTACCCCCTTTGCAGACTAACCATGACTTTGTGGGACACAGCATTGACTTATCAAGTACATATGCAGGCACAATTCCCGCCAGGAAAGAAAAACACACTGGCAGATGAACTAAGCAGAAACCTCATGGATCCTCATGAGTGGCAGCTGGATCCACAAGTCTTCAGCATGACAACAAGGAAATGGGGATGCCCGGACATAGATCTATTTGCCTCCCCTCACACCTACCAACTAAAACGATTCTGCACAAGAAAACAATCAGATCCTGCACGGCCAACTTAGTACTATAAACCTGGCAGCATGGCGGATAATGTAGTCATACAAAACACACCTCTCGGTAAAGCTGTGATGGATGTCATTTTGGAAGCCAGAAGGCCTAGTACTAGAAAATCTTATGCTGGAAAATGGAAGAGATTCTGTGCTTGGAACCAGGCACAAGGAACTGATACAGCTGTACCAAATATTCCTCAGATTTTGCAATACTTAACTGAGATGCTGGACAAAGGCCTTTTTCATCAATTAAAATTCATGCCTCTGCCATTTCGGCTCATTACAATACAGAGCCACCAATCTTTTCTCATCCTTTATTAAAGCAGTACCTCAGAGGAGTCAAAACCTTAAGGCCTCCAAGGAGATCACCAATACCTGCATGGGACCTCAACTATGTCTTGGAAAAGCTCACCCTGCCTCCTTTTGAGCCAGCTGCTACTGCTGATATAAAGTTTTTATCTTGGAAAACAGCTCTGCTCCTAGCAATAACTTCTGCATAACTGGTTTCAGAGCTACAGGCACTCATGGCTGTGTAACCTTTTATCATGTTTTATCCAGACAGGGTCTCTCTGAGGACAAACCCAACATTTATGCCTAAAGGTGGTGTCCAGTGTGGCTCTTAACCAAACTATTCATCTGCCAACTTTTTATCCAAATTCACAGAACAATGGGGAGAGAATTCTGCTTTCTTTGGACGTACACAGACAGCTTAGATTCTACTTGGACAGAACCAAAGTTTTCAGGAAGACAGAGCAATTACTAATGACATATGCTGCAGGATCACAAGGAAAGGCTATCTCAAAGCAGACTATTTCAAAGTGGATAGGTCACTGCATTCATTTCTGCTATCTACACCATGGCAAGCCAGTGCCTAAGGGCATTAGGACAGACGCAATGAGAGCTGCAGCCACTTCAGCAGCCTTTCTCAGGGGAGTACCAACCAAAGACATATTAGAGGCTGCTACTTGGAGTTCAGTGCACACCTTTACAAAGCACTATCATCTGCCACTCTACTCTAAATCCAGGGCAGGCTTTGCCACTGCAGTTCTGCAGGGCCTCATACCCGCTCCTAATGCTGTTTAGCCCCAGCCTCTCAACCATAGCTTTGGGACACTACCCAAATGTAATGACTGCAGCAGTGAAACACAAAGAACATAGTATAGTTGTGTACACTTACCATAAATGTAGATGTTAGAGTGTATTCACCGTTGCAGTCCAGGTTACCCACCTGCCATCCCCCTTTTTTCTGCTGGAACTTTTCTTTCCTTCTCTGATTTATACAACCTATATGGTGTATTTGCTTGTAGATGACAGTAAAATTTATATTGGTGTATGTAATTTTATATATATATATAATTTTTGGCTACCCTGTTAGGGGGCACCTGACATCTGGGGCAAGAAAAACTGAAGAAAATGGCGTTGGCTGCTTCTTTTATACCCCTGACGACCTGAAGTCAGGGAAGGGGCGACAGCAGCCGACGCAGGACCCAAGACTTTGGAATTCAGGCTGACTGAGGGCAACCTGCCAGCAGGATTACGCTACTGTAATGACTGCAACAGTGAATACACTCGAACATCTACATTTATAGTAAGTGTACACAACTGTACTTTCTTTATATAGTTGCACAAGGCTTTTGTGTACACCTCTGCATAGGTTTCTGTGTTTTCTGGATTTGGGAGAGCAGGGAAAATAAGAAGTTATGTACCTACCATAACGTTCCATGTTAGTTGTCTTCTCTCGCCTTCTTTCTTGCTTGATGGGTTCGGAGCCGATCCTCTTGCTAAGCTCGAGAGTCACTTTTACCAGCTCGAGGCAACCCCATATCCCATGATGCAAGGCGGTAAGTACCCAGATCTCGTTTGATGACAAAGGGCAATAGCACCAAGCAAAAAATACTTCCAAAAGGAAGAAAGAAACTTACAGATGGAATAAGGAACAGGTCTGAATGGTCTTAAGCATAACAGTTTCTTATAACAAGGTCTGTCCAGGCCAGGGGGAAGGAGGAGACAACTAACATGGAACGTTATGGTAGGTACATAACTTCTTAATGTTAAGTTGTCAATCTCGCCCATTCTTGCTTGATGGGACCGTCCTAGCACCTCTATCCTGGGTGGCTCAATGGAACAAACTCTTGAGGACTGTAGAGCCAAAACTGGCTCTGTCCCTGGAGGCCAAGTCCAATTTGTAATGGGAAACAAAAGTGTGAGTGGCCCAAGTGGCTGCACAAATAGTGTCCAAAGGAAGTCTAGCTTGAAAAGCTGTAGAAGTAGCTAAGCTCCTAGTTGAATGTGCTTTAGGTTTTGAGCACAGCTGTTTTCCCCTGAGCGATAAATTTCAGAGATGACCGAAGAAAGCCATCTGGACAAGGTCACTTTAGAAACAGGAAGGCCTTTTTATTATCCATAGGAAACAAAAAGTTGATCAGATTTTCTAAATTTTTGTTCTGTCCAAATAATATCTAAGTTGACGGTGGACATCAAGATAATGTAGCTTTTGTTCAGCCCTATCTGAATAGTTAGGAAAAATACAGGAGATCAATGGATTGATTCAAATTGTTCTTTGAAGCGACCTTAGGCAAAAAGGTTGGGTTAGTTCTCAAAGATACTCTGTCTTTGTGAAAAACCAAATAGGGGGGTCGAACCGAAAGAGCATGAAGTTCAGACACCCTCCTGGCAGATGTAATAGCCACTAGGAATAAAGTTTTCCAAGAAAGATGTTTCAGGGAACAAGAAACAGCTGGCTCGAAGGGGAAGAATCAAGGATGTCAGCACTAAATTTAGATCCCACTGAGGAGGAGGATTCCTGATTGGAGGCTTTAGTAGGAAAATTCCTTTCAAGAAGGCCCTGCAGAGCCTATGGGACATAATATTATGATGAAAGTTGGAGATAGCAGCCAATTGAACTCTGACTGTGGAAGAAGAGGAGCCTGCATGAAAAATCTCTGCTAAGAAGTCCAGGACTACCTGAACAGGGGCAGTAAAAGGATCAATATTCTTGGCCTTAGCCCAATAAGAGAAACGTTTCCATTTGCTTGTATAAATCCTCCTGGTAGAGGATTTTAGTGAAGCCACTATGATGTCTCTAACTGGGTTAGAGATCAAAGGAAGCCTGGCTAAGGAAGGAAGTGGAGCAACCATGCTGTGAGGTTGAGAGAAGGGATTGACCGGTGCAGCTGACCCGATTGGTGAATCAGAAGATCTGGCACTGGGTCCAGATGCCACGGCTGCACCAAAAGGTGATGATGGAGGAACGGAAACCAAACTTGTCGAGGCCAGTAAGGGGCAATGAGAATCAATTTGGCCCTCAAAACGGTAGCTTTCTGGATAACCTGAGGGATCAGAGGAAAAGGAGGGAAGGCATAAAGAAGTCCCTGGGGCCAATCCTGGGTCAGAGCGTCTCTGGGGGGATGGCCTGATGGAGGGAAGAGGCAGAAGAAGTCTGGACATTTTCTGTTTTGGGGAGTAGCAAAAAGATCGCAGCATGGACGACCCCACTCCAGAAAAATCTCTTCCGCTATAGATTGCTTGAGAGACCACTCGTGAGGCATGAGAATAGCTCTGCTCAATCTGTCCCAATGTTGGTTTTCCCAGGGATATCGTTGCTACCAGAAACCAATGAGAGGAGATCGCCCATTGCCATAGTCTGGCTTCGACACAAGGGGTAGGACTTGGTTCCGCCCTGTTTGTTGATATACCAAACTATAGACATGCTGTCTGTGTGGAGGAAGAAAGTCGTTGAGGGCTTGCAACGTTAAAAGCACTGCTCTCATCTCCAGGACATTTATGTGCAGATGGTACTCGAGCGGCTGCCACGTCCATGAACAATCCTGCCCTGATAATGACCCCCACCCGATCAGGGAGGCATCCGTGGTGACAGTGGCTATCGGGGATGGGGTACAAAGTGCCTGCCTTGGTGAACCTGAGGAGATCTGATCCACCAAGCAAGATGCTCTTTGCATGTCTGTGTCACCAGTATCTGGTGACGCATTGGAAGTTGCTGGTATGACCATTGTGTGAACAGCATCCACTGAAGAAGGAGCATGTAGAATCGAGCCAGGGAAGAAGAGTAATGGCCGCAGCCATGAGACCTAATACCTTTAGAACCATTCTGGCCTGAACTTTCTTGTTGGCCAGAATGATCCTGACATGACTCTGAATGTCTGAAACTCTTTGATCTGTAAGGGTAGCTGACATCCGAACAGTGTTTAAGTTTGCGCCTATGAAGGTAATAGACTGGCAGGGCGATAAGGATGACTTTTCAAAGTTTATTGAGATGCCCAAATGAGAACAAAGGTCTATTGTGTAATCCCTGGCTTGTATAAGCTGATGCCTGGTGGTGGCTGACAGGAGCCAGTCGTCGAGATACGGAAACACCTGGAATCCTTGGCGTCTCAGGTGAGCCGTGACCACTGCCATGCATTTGTTGAACACTCTGGGGGCTGTAGTGAGACCAAAGGGCAGGGCTCTGAACTGGAAATGACTGGACCCCAGCCGGCGGAGAAATCTCCTGGGCGTCTGTGAATTTTGATGTGATAGTACGATCCTGAAGATCTATTGAGCACATCCAGTTGTCCTTCTGTAAGAAGGGCAGAATTGACTGAAGAGTGACCATTCGAATCTTGTCTTCCTGACAGACTTGTTGAGTCTGCTGAGATCCAATATTGGTCTCCAGTCTCCCGTCTTTTGGGGACCAAAAAGAACCTTGAGTAGATTCCGGCTCTGAATGGTCTATTGTAACTGGCTGAATGGCTCTTTTGCAGTAGTTTTGAGACTTCTAACTCTGCAATTTCCCTTAGACCGGGTGGTACATCTGGAAGGGAACTTGAGGGAAGGGACTTTCCTCGAAAGGAATTATGTAACCCTTGGATATGATCGACTGTACCCATCTGTCTTGAGTGAGGGAATGCCAGGCTTCTGGGTACAGTGATAATCTTCCCGACTGCCTCCAAGGAGGGACAGCCGGGCAACACCTCAGGGATGCTGAAAGGGCTTGTCAGAGAGAGGCTCCCTGTTTCCCTGGTTTTGGACCCCTCTGCCTCTAGAGCTGCGTCTGTTGTTGTTACCCCTCTGCCTCTAGGGGTAAACTGACCACGTGAATCGGGCGTGACTCCTTGGGATTTGAACCACATTTTCCCACCTTTCTGTCCTTTGGGATAAGGTCTAGAAGGGGTGGAAAACGGACTCCAACAGCAGAAAGAGTCTTGCCGTCCTGCTCGCACCTGGTCAAGGTTTCCTTCACCTGAGGGCCAAACAAAGCTGACCCATCAAAGGGAGAATTTGTGAAGGGCCTTAAAGGATCCAAAAATCACATAGCCGCATCCAGGCTTGGCGCCTAAGAGCCACACCTGTACCTGCAGCTCTACTCCATCCGCAGCATAAGATATTAGCATGGAGGAGTTTGCAATGGAATTGAGGGTTCCTAGCTGCGAAGCAATTTTTCTTGAGCCCCTGCAGCTGTAGGATCCTGAACTACTTCACCCAGCTCCTTAAGAATATCCCTCTGGAGTCTGGTGAAGTGACATAGGTAATTCAGCGAGCATAGCAAAGGTCGCTGAGGAAAACATCCGTACCTATCCATGGTCCTAGAGTCCGAGGATGGGAAGGATCTGCAAGTTCCTGCTTGTCACAGGGCAGTGATAAATTTTGAAGGCCTCCTAGGGACTGGCTCTACAGAGTCAGGAGCTGCCCACGCCTTCGTGCAATAACCTGCATAAGGGGGGGGAGGCGAGACACCCAGGAGGAGGAGGGCCGAGATCCAAACGCCTCTAGGTATACTGACTCATCCTCAGAGGGATTGTTGGTGGGCCAGTTTCCCCTCTGTTTCAGGAGTTCTAGGATGTCTGAGAAGGAGACATCCTCAGAGGGGATCTAGGGATACCTCTGACTCATCAAAGTCAGTATCGGGTGACAGACTCGAGTCAACATGCTTCCTCTTACAAGTCCTCTTCCTAGGAGGATCTCCCGAAACATCAGGAGAATCCTCGGAAGAGGAAATTCCCAATGGGGAAACCTGAGGCGGAGGATCTCTGGGTCCTGTAGCAAGAGAAGTGGCAGAGATGTCAACAGGTACTATAGAGGGAGGAGCTACGGAACAGACTGCTGACTGATACCAGTGGCCAGCACACTCTTCATCACCTCATGCTCCCCTCCCAGGCAGGTCCGAGAGAACCCGTTCCGAGAACTAGGAACTCCAGGGACCACCGAAGGGAAGTCTCCGAGGCAGATGTCGGAGCCGAGCTCACCAAGGCCGAGGCTCCAAGGGGAAGAGCCTCGGACAAGGGTCCGATGCCACTCACCCCTCGGAGGAGAACATGGAAGCCCGACCACGAATCCCTCTAAGGAAGGTCTCAAGAGGAGATAAGAGTAGAGGTTGAAGGAACAGAAGGGGTATCCGCCCTCCAGCCGTAGCAGTAACCATTCGAAGACCCCAACTCCAAGCTCTGGGGTAGAGTTGAAGGAGGAATTGTAACGGGTGTGGACCAACAGTCGTCTGTTGAGACGGACTATGTAACATTTGGGCCAGTACCTGTGACTTAAGTAATCTACTGACCACTCTCTAGGTCATGATCTGACAATCTGGATGACCTTGAAGATCGGCTCCGATGGCTCCGTTCGAAGAAGAGGTGAAGCGGGGCCGAGTCGCTCCAAGGAAGGAGACCTCGACCTCTTCCTGGAATGAGCCATCGGAACCGATACTATAGATCCTGTCGGAGCCGACAGGAAGCTCGACAGCCGAGCCGATACAGCCACCAAATAATGGTGTCGGAGCCGATCGGGCCGACACATGGGTGTCGGAACCGATCGGAGCCGACACCGAGGCTCGGCACCGATAGCCATCGGTGCGAAAGGCTGTAGCCAGAATCGGCTCCAGCCGAGCCGATCTCGACTCGAACGAAGTCGAGCCGACGCAGGCTTAGACACAGAAGCCTGGGCCTTGGAAGATTTAGCTGATTTTGGGAGCCGACTTAGCCGGAGAGCCCTCCGGCAAGAAGGCCCCTAAGTATCAGCTTGTTGCGTCTTCCTGCAGGACTCTCTGGCTGAAGGAATGACAAATAGCACAGGAGTCCTGCAGGTGAAGAGGCCCCAGGCAATACAGGCAGAAGTGTGACCGTCTGTCAGAGACATCTTCTGACAGCACGAGTCACACTTCTTAAAACCTGAGACCCTCTCCTTTGACATGGTGCTTAAAACACACACACACACCAGTCAAAAATTAAATTAAAGAAAATACCAAAAGGTATTCCTAAAATAAACACACACACACACCCTAACAGGGAGGGATGGGATGGGTAAAGTTTGACTAAAAAATTAAGAGAGACAGGGATTTTCTGTCAGGAAATCTAAATAATTAAGTTATAACTAACAATAAAGTGTTTTTTTAACAAAAAGGGGCTTTAATATTAATAAAGTGAATCACTTACCAGGAGCTGGTAAAGGAGGACCTCATGTTTAAGCGGCAAACGAGATCTGGGTACTTACCACCTTGCATCATGGGATATGGGGCTGCCTCGAGCTGGTAAAAGTGACTCTCGAGCTTAGCAAGTGCCGAGTCGGAGCCGAGGGATCGGCTCCGAACCCATCAAGCAAGAATGAAGGCGAGATTGACAACTTAACATGTACAGTTGTGTACACTTACCATAAATGTAGATGTTCGAGTGTATTCACTGTTGCAGTCATCACTGTTGGGTTCTTCCTGCTGGCAGGCAGCCCTCGATCGGCCAGAGTCCCAAAGTCTTGGTCCGACGTCGGCTGAAGTTGCACCTTCCCTGACGTCAGAGTGCCATGGGTATAAAGGCTTCAGCCGACGCCATTTTCCTCAGTTTTTTCTTGCCCCAGATGTCAGGTGCCCAAAAATAAAAGGCTAATAGCTCAGTCAGAAGCATAAGCATGCATCAAAGTTGAAACATTCCCCATTTTCACCAGCAGATACACCTCAGAGGAAGAGTAGTGCTTTAGAAACACAGACAGTACTCATAGAAACAGCAAGAGAGGGGATAGGAGGGTAACCCAGACTGCAACAGTGAATACACTCGAAGATCTACATTTATGGTAAGTCTACACAACTGTACTATGTTCATCGTGTTTCACTGTTGCAGTCATCACTGTTGGGTTGAATCCCAAAGCTAAGGAAGAGTGGCTGGTCATGCTACAGAAGGGGTGGCTAAAAGGCCCTGCAGAACTGCAGAGGCAAAGCCTGCCCTAGATTTAGAGTAGAGAGGGAGATTGTAGTGCTTAGAAAAGGTATGCACAGAACTCCAAGTAGCAGCTTCTAAGATTTCCTTGGTAGGTACTCCTCTGAGGAAAGCTGCTGAAGTAGCAGCAGCTCTGGTAGAATGTGTCCTAATGTTAGTAGGAACTTGTTAGCCATGATGAGAGTAACAGAACCTGATGCAGTGAGCAAGCCATTTAGAAATTGTTTGTTTAGTGATTGCTTTTCCCTGTGATGTAGCAGCATAAGCTACAAACAATTGGTCATTTTTCCTGAAAAGCTTGGTCCTATCCAGGTAAAAGCAAAGCTGCCTGTGTACGTCTAAAGAATGCAGAATTCTCTCCCCTTTATTTTGAGGATTAGGATAGAAAGTAGGTAAATGAATAGTCTAATTCAAGGCTACCTTTGAAACCATCTTAGGCATAAATGTGGGGTTTGTCCTCAGGGAAACCCTGTCCTGATGAAAAACAATGAAGGGTTCCACAGCCATGAGTGCTTGTAACTCCGAAACTCTGCTAAAAGAAGAGCTGTTTTCCATAAGAACTTTAAATCTGTGATAGCCACAGGTTCAAAAGGAGGCAGAGTTAGCTTTTCCAAAACATAGTTGAGATCCCAAGCGGGAACTGGTGCTCTTCTAGGAGGCCTTATATTCTTTGCCCCTCTGAGATATTGTTTAAGTAACGGATGAGAAAAAATTGGGGGATCCGTACTGTAGTGCGCAGAAATAGCGGAGGCATTTATTTTGATAGATGAAAAAGATAGGCCCTTATGCAACATCTCTGTTAGGTATTGTAAAATCAGAGGAATGTTTGGAGCTGTAGTATCAAATCCTTGGACCTGATTCCAGGTGCAAAATCTTTTCCATTTTCCTGCATAAGATTTCCTGGTGCTGGGCCTTCTAGCTTCAAGGATTACATCCATTACCGGTTTGGTAAGGGTAGAGTTGCTTATAGCCCCTGGATCTGCCAGGCTGCTAGATTCAGAGTTTTGACATGGCTGTGCAAGATCCGGCCTTCTTGTTGCGACAGTAGATGTGGAATTTGAGGTAGAATCCAAGGTGGACCCTGAACCAAGTTCATCAGGGTTGAGTACCAGAATTGTTGAGGCCAGTTGGGAGCCAGCAGAATCATTTTTGGTCTGTCCTGTTTGATCTTCAGAAGTACCCTTGGTAGAAGAGGCAATGGAGGAAAAGCATACACAGAGGTTTTTCCAAATGAATGAGAGAGCATCCACTTTCCATGCCAGTTCTTGGTAGGTCCTCATGCAAAAAGTTTGAAGCTGGTGGTTTTGAGGGGATGCAAAAAGATCTATGACCGGGCACCCCCATGCCTCTGTTATCATCCTGAATATCTGAACATCCAACATCCATTCGTGTGGATCTGTGAGGTTTCTGCTTAGACTGTCTGCCACAGAGTTGTCTTTTCCTGGCAGGAATTGAGCTTGTAAATCTACCTTGCAGGCCAGTGCTATGTTCCACAGAGTCATGGCCAATCTGCACAGGGGGTATGAGTGGGAACCTCCCTGCTTGATTATGTACCACATCACTGTAGTATTGTCTGTCTATCAGTAATTGCCCCGGTAGTATAAGATCCTTGAAAGCTGTCAGGGCATTCTGTACAGCTAGCATTTCCTTCAAATTGATGTGCAGATGCATCTGGTCCTCTGCCCAGACACCCTGAAGACATTTCCCTTGCGTGTGGGCTCCCCATGCATAATCCGAAGCATCCGTCGTTATGACTTGATTGGTTGGAGTGGGACAGAAAGGCTTTCCCTTGTTCTGGAGACAGGTCTCGGCCCATCAAAGAAATTCCTGCTGGAGGCAAGGTAAAATTGTGATCACTGTTTCCAAACTGTGGCAATGCTGAGACCATACACTCTTGAGGTACCACTGTATTTTCCTCATATGCAGTCTTGCATATGGTATTAGCAGAATGCAGGATGCCATGTAACCCAAAGCCTGCAGAATTCTTCTTGCAGTAAGCTGACTCATTGAAGCCAAGTTTTTGAAAGAGGAAGCCAGTTGCACTTCTTTGTCTGGTGTCAGGTAAGCCATCTGGGTTGTAGTGTTTAAAAGAGCACCCAGGAAATTAATCTGTTGTGTGGGTACCAGGTATGATTTCTTTAGGTTCACTGTAAACCCAAGACATCTGAGGAGATTCTGCACAAAGGCCAGATGCTGAAGTAAAGTATCCTTGTTGTCTGCTTGAATGAGGCAATCGTCCAGATAAGGGTATATTTGAATTTCCTTCTGTCTGCAAAATGCAATTACTGGTGCCAGGCACTTGGTAAAGACCCTGGGCACAGTAGATAAGCCAAAGGGCAGCGCAGAGAACTGGTAATGCTTGGAGCCCGCCTTGAATCTCAGGAACCTTCTGCACTCTTGCCTTACTGGAATATGCAGGTAAGCTTCTTTTAAGTCCAAAGTCACCATCCAAGTGTTCTTTCCCAGCATAGGCAGCAGCTGCTGCAGAGTGAGCATTATGAATTTTGGTATATCCAGAAAGCTGTTTAAGACGGAAAGGTCCAGGATTGGTCTCCATGTGTTTTCCTTCCTGGGAACCAGGAAAGTCTTGAATAAAAACCTTGCCCTATTTCTGTGTTTGGTACCAATACTATGGCCCTCATAGCCATGAGGGAATGAACTTGCTTGTGTGCCTCTGCCCATTGATGTTTTGGCAGGTCTGGCCATCCGTTTGGTTTTGGCAAGGTATGGAAATGAAACTTGTAACCCGTTAAAACTATGCCCAGAACCCATTTGTCTTGGGTTATGCGGCTCCAATTTTGATGAGAGAGAGAAATTTTTCCTCCCAAAGGCGCTTCCAGGAGAGGAGTTCCTGGAACTAATAAGGGAGAGTCATTGTGACTGTTTCTCTAAGGTTGTGTCCTATCTTCTCCACCCTTGGGAGTGGGAGCACTCCACTGCCTGGGTCTGAAAGGGGTCTTGCGCCTTTCCTCTCCCTCTGGAATGCCTGTATCTGCCTCTCTGGGGTCTGTCTGAGCTCAAAAGGACCAAGTCTTAGCTGGCCAGTTCCTGCTGAATCTCGGTGGTTGCACCTGTAGAAAATCTTTAACCGTCTGCATAGATTTGGCCTGGTCTTCCATTTCCTTTAATAACTCCTCAGCTTTGGCCCCAAACAAAACATTGCAATGTAGAGGGGCATCCAACAGTTTTGGCTTAACCTGTTCTAGCAAACTTTGCTCCTTTAACCAAGCATGCCTTCTAATAACTGAGCCAGTTGCAGTAGCTCTACAAGAAGTCTCCAAAGAATCAAAACCACAGTGGAAGGTATGCTTACCCATCAGTAGCATGCAATAAATCCTGCAACTCCTTATTTTCTGCACAACCAGAAACAGTTGACATCTTTTGTTTCAACACAGACAAAAAGTATTGCTGATATTTCAACATATGAAACTGACAATTCAAAGCTCTAATAGACAACGTAGCAGAAGTATAAACTTTTTTGCCCCATCTTTCCAAAGCTCTGGACTCTCTATCAGAGGGAATAGGGTTCTTAGCAGAAGCTGCTTTAACACCCTTAGGACCCTGAGAATTTTTTTCCAGATCAGCTGAAGGATTTTTAAAAAGGAATTTGTGAGAATCTGGAACCCTATAATACCTATCTGGTTTGACAGGAGCAGGAGGAAAAGAATCAGGAGTGAGGGTAGATTCTGTAAAGACATCATCCACAATGTCCAATACTGGGGGGGGGATAGCCAGGGGTCTATGCTGAGGGAGAAGAAGAAAATCTCTAAGCCTTCTCTTGGATTCAGAATATTCCTGGCCTTCCCAGTGAAAATGTTCTCTCATGTCATGCAAGGTTTCCCCAAAGGAATAATCTTCAGGAGGGGAAGCTGAAGGAATAGATTCTTCAGCATCAGAATCCTCATAAGGAGGGAAGGAATAATCCTGTTCAGAGGAAGAAGCAGAAGAAACTGAAACCTGATCTGATGATTCATAATCTGGTTCTTGCCTAGGCCTTTTGTCAGGAGGGGGATGGGAACCCCTGATCGTAGTCAACAGGTCTTCGGCCATTTTAAGCATCTGTCTCTGTGGTTTAGGACCCTGATCTGAAGAGGCCTGTGCTTGTTTCTTTGCCTTTGCTGGAGCCTTAGTCTTTGTCTTTAAAACTGAAGCCATCTCTACATGAAGCTGTGTAGGCCTGAAAACCCCCTCAGAAGCCGGTGCCTGCACAGCGGCTCCGGACCCATCTGAGGGAGCATTATCCGAAGGTCCGGTCCCTTGAAATTCTGAAGGCCTTATCGGCTCCTCGTGGGAGTCTGTATCGGCAAGCGGTTCAAAAGTGGTGGACGACAGGGGCTGCGAAAGTGCCTCACTGACGACCAACGAACCGGCAACTGGCTCTGGCTGAGTAATTTCATCCGTTTTGGACCTCGGAGGCCTGTCTTTATCTTTCCGCTTTTTATATACTCCAGTAGCCGGATAAGAATCCAACAACATTTTGGAGTTAAATCTTCTCCCAAAATAATGAAAGGCAAAATCGTACCGACGCTTAATAGTGCATTGGTTAAATCTAGCACAAAACTGACAACTAGCTACGTCGTGGTCAGGGCCTAGGCAAGGGATACAGTAAGAATGAAAATCCTAATGAGGTATTTGCTTCCCACAAGAAATACAATTATTAACTTTTTCTGACATCGGTCTGGAGCAAGAAAAAGTTTCCCCAACGGGGTACTTAGCTTTAAGAAGTCTTCGGTTTTGAAATCACCAAATGATTAACAGGAGTCGGCCGACCAGCACTTGCGAATTGCTTTTGCTTCGGGCACCGCGCGGCAAGAAAGACTGAAGAAAATGGCGTCGGCTGAAGCCTTTATACCCCTGGCGCTCTGATGTCAGGGAAGGTGCGACTTCAGCCGATGTCGGACCCAGACTTTGGGACTCTGGCTGATCGAGGGCTGCCTGCCAGCAGGAAGAACCCAACAGTGATGACTGCAACAGTGAAACACGATGAACATCTAGCTACGCTGTCCCTAAACAGGGTGTAATTTATCTTAGAGAAGTTTTTGGGGTTAGGTAGAGGGACTAATTTTGCCTTTATTTCAAGGAAGACCACTTTGTGATCTAATCTTACCAGTGAAGACATCAAACTGGGGGGGGGGGGTTGCAACACTCTCCCATATTGGTGAGTACCAGATCTTTGACATTTGTTCCCCAAGTGGGAGTGCTCAATGGCATTTAAATTTCCAAAGTCAAGAAATCTTTGGGCCTGCACGGTAGTGGTCATATATGCCTCCCAATTAATGGTAGAGTAGTTAAAATCACCAATGAGTATAGTACTGGGCTGGACGGTGAGTGATTTTAGTAACTTCACGTATGATGCACTGGTTTCCTGGTTTATGGTGGAAGACCTGTTGCTAGCAAGAATATGGTAATGGGTTTTTCCGATGGTTAGTTGGACCTGCAGTAGCTCAAGCATGTCATATCATTTGACTAGCCTTGAGGTGTGCTTCACCTTTGTGCAAATAGAGACACCTCTGCCTTTTGCTTCTTCATGTTCAGTGAGTAGTCAGACCATATGAAAGGTGCTACAGCCATGCACTGCTGGACAGCTTTCCATGGCTCTGAACCATGTTTCAGTAACTGTACAGACATCAGCATTCTCTAGGGTTAGAGCTTCCAGGGAGTGCAGTTTCTTCTTGAGACTCCTAGTACTGAACAGTAACACCTTTAGCTTGTCCCGAGTGGCTTTTGTTATGTTGGAAGGATTTTCTGTTTGGCAGTACCTAAAAAGGCACTACAGGAGTGGATAATGTTTTGGCCACTATCCAAAAGCCAAGAAGTGATGGGTGAAGACCATCCCTGGCAAAGTAGTATGGCTGTCAACCTTGTCCTCCCAGACCCCTTTGGAATGATACCAGCAGCTAGGCCAATTGTTAAAGTCAATCATTTTCTGCTGCTCCTTTATCTGTTTAAAAACTTTCATTTTGTGGCTTTCTGTAGTGTTTACTGTCTGTAGGCTAATAGCTTTAGTATTGTTCCCCACCCTTCCTCCTTGTTCGTGTCTTGTTATACTTGGTGGCTTTGCAGTTGCCCGTCCCTACTGTAAATCTGATCTGGGACACTCCTCCCAGTCTAGTGTCGTTAGCTCATTCTACCTAATACAGAGAGAACATCTGAGAAGGCCTTCTGTTTCTCCTTTTTCCCTTTCAAAAAAAATAAATAAATAAAAATTGCCTGAATCTCCTTGTGCTCTGACTGTGCTTCTCAAACATTTTGGAAATACAGAATATATTTTAGAGCATTTATTATAACTATAATTGCCTTAATATTGCTACAACTCAAGTGCTCTAGGTTGCACTGCATCTGAACTGTTTGTGCGTTTTAGCTGCTTTTCTGTATATATATAGACTTCTATGTATTTGTATACTAGCTAATTGTTCTGCTGTATTACTGCCTCTTTTTTGTTTTTCAGTTGTGCACTTGCCTTGCTTCATTTAAAAAGTTTTAAATTGCTAATTTTGTAGAGTTTTAATTGCATTTACTGTTTAGGACTATACATTCAAGTGTGTTAGCCTTTTCTGTGTTTATTTACTGTATTACTGCATTGTTTAGCCTGTTTCAACAAAAAAATACTATCTTGTTTGCTCATTTCCCACGTTTACTAGCCAAGTCCATATCCCTGGCTTTGCTTGTCTCAGGACTTTATTTTCTGTGTTCAGAGCTATCCAGACCTTGCTGTGGTACATTGAAGTCCTACTGCTTACCAGTGGGAGTGGTGAGCATTGTACTGCCTAACACTAGAAAGTGGTTTCCAGCTCTGAAATTGTAATTTTATTAGCCTTTTTGGGCTGATTTCTATCCCTTTCAACTTTCTGGCTTAAAAACACATGTGTTTGCACATTTTTCACATCGTGCAGCAATGCGAGGCTACAGTTAAACTATTCCAGATGCCAGAAAGTCTGCTCTTCAAATTTTCCCTTAGAACTAGCTGGTTTCTCAGTAGTAGCACTAAAATCTGAACCCCTGTGACTAGCACTTGCTCTAGAACCTGCTGGAAAACAATAGGAAGCCTGAAACTGATACAAGCACTCCACTTTCCTTGTCAATAAGGAGAAATTAATCGTAGGCACTAAACAGCTTATAATTGCAAAGTACCTTGCAAAGGTAAGGGAAAACAGCTCTTAAACTTTACAAAAAAGCACCTAAACAAGCATGACCAAGGGTCAGCTTCCAGTGATTTCTCCTGTCCAGCTGGTGAATCTGGGCATACTGGGGCAATGTGGCAACTGCCTAATGTACACAGACAATCCTCTCCTCCTACCACCCAACACTACAACCACAGCTGGTCTTAGGCACAGGCCAACTAGGCGGCCGCCTAGGGCGCCGGTCTAGTAGGGGTGCTTTTCCAGTATTTATTTGGTGTAGGTAGACTAGGATGGGGGTAGAGGGGTGGGGGGTTCCATGGAGCCCTTTTGCCTAGGGCACCAGATGACCTAAGGCCACTCCTGACTACAACCTGTGGAGATGCACTTACATAGCCAAACTGGAAGCAAAGCTCTCTCCTGCCAAGATTGTGCTAGACAGCCAAGAGGAGAAGGTTAACACCTGCACTACACCTCTAGCAACTCGTAGCCCTTCAAAACCCACACCACCACCACCCACACATAGCAACACTAAACCCACATATGTGGAGGCCCTTAACATTAACCTGCCCAAGCAACAAGGACCGCCAAAGCTGAAACGCAAACAAACACCAGTCACAACCAAAGTGACAAAAAGCTCACAACACCAGTGTGCCACCCAAAAACAGCCCCTAAGGCAAGACAATGTACCCAACACTTTAGTCATAGGTGACTCTATAGTCAGACACACTGATGTCCCACTCACCAGGCAGAAGAAGAAAATTATAGTCAGCTGCCTGTCGGGTGCCAGGATCTGCCACATAATGCATGCACTCAAGTCACTCCACAACAAGTACAAATACGACTCTGTCATTGTCCATGCTGGAGTGAATGACTTGAGATGTACCTCCCTGGACTACATGAAAAGAGATATGGAAGAGCACTTGGATCATGTGGCCCAGGCAAGTATGACCCTAGCCCAGAGTAGCATCCTGCCATCTACCAGAATGATACCACAGTATAAGGACAAAATGATTGACTTCAACAATTGGCTAAGCTCCTGGTGTCATTCAAAGGGGATCCAGTATTTGTCTGCCTGGGAAGACATGATCGACAAACCACGATGCTTTGCCAGAGATGGTCTGCACCTGTCACCCCTGGGATTCAGGTTACTGGCTAAAGCTCTTGCCACCCCACATAGTGCCTTTTTAGGCAAGGTTCAAAGGAAACCACCACAACCGTAACAGATACAAGCATGCAAAATCTGAAGGTAATGCTACTCAATGCTAGAAGTCTAAACCTCAGAATGCACTCTCTCGAGGCACTCCTAAAAATGGCGAACATCGATATCTGTGCAGTAACTGAGACCTGGTTCAAGGCTCCAGAGAGCACCCCCGCAATACCAGGCTACAACTCCTACCACACTTTTTGGCCACAAAACCAAGACCGAAACACTAAATGTGGAGGAGTGTCCATATTCACAAAGGATATTCACACATCCAGACTAGTTGCCCAACACAATGCATATGAAATTCTCCAGGTGCAACTAACACTAGGTAAGACTGTAATCCAAATTGTAGCTTGCTACAGATCCCCCACCATGCCCCAAGATTCTCACTACACCTTTCTAAACATATTGGAAAATATTAAGGTACAACCAAACACCCTAATTCTGGGTGAGTTCAACTACCCTGCCATTAACTGGGAAAACTACTCTGGTACCAACTCCTTTTCCCAACGGTTCTTGGAATTCATAAATTCCAACACCCTGGATCAACTAATCCATTGTCCCACCAGGGGCTCCAATATCCTAGACCAGGTCATTACCAACATGGGAGATAGATGCTCCACACCAGTGGTCACCCCCTCATTGGTCAGGTCTGACCATAGGCAAATCACCCTTGACATCCACATCCCACCCCCACCCCCCCAGTAAGGAAACCTCCTTAAAAAAAGTACAGTTTTGTACCTACCATAAATGTAGACGTCCGATAGACATGCAACTGCAGTCAAAACATGTGGGTTGTCCTGCCTCAGGCAGCCCTCGGTCGGCCGGATTCTAAAGTCTGGGTCCGACGTCGGCTGATGTCGCATTTCTCTCCGACGTCAGAGCGGCTGGAGTACATAAGCATCAGCCGACGCCATTTTCTTCAGTGTTTCTTGCCCCAGATGCCAGGTGCCCTCCAAGGAAGGCTGTAATCAAACTGGAAGACAAAAACAGGATTCCAAACAAATAAATGAGCAATAAAACAAATACACCATAACATATATCCCCAGCTAAGAGTAACAGGGATAGGAGTGGACCCTAGGCATAGAGGGGTATGGAGGGAGGAATTGACTGCAGTTGCATGTCTATCGGACATCTACATTTATGGTAGGTACAAAACTGTACTATGTCCTTCAAGAATGCAACTGCAGTCATAACATGTGGGTAGAATACCATAGCTTAGCTGTGGGAGGAGGAATGCTCTAGGAAAAAGAAGGTGTGGCAATCAAACCCTGCAGGACTGCCGAAGCAAAGCCTGCTCTGGATCTGGAGTATAGAGGGAGATTGTAGTGTTTGGAGAATGTATGCACGGAGCTCCATGTAGCAGCTTCTAGAATGTCCTTGTTAGGCACCCCTCTTAGTAATGCTGTAGAGGTGGCTGTAGCTCTGGTGGAATGTGGTCTGACATTGGCTGGAACAGTCTTTCCATGAAAGGAATAACAGAATCTGATGCAATGTCCAATCCATTTTGAAATAGTCTGTTTTGAAATTGCTTTTCCTTGGACTGCAGGGGCGTAAGCTACAAAAAGTTGTTCAGACTTCCTACTGGCCTTGGTTCTGTCCAGGTAGTATCGGTTGTCTGTGAATGTCCAAGGTATGCAACAGTCTTTCCCCCTTATTCTCAGGACTGGGGAAGAAAGCAGGCAGATGAATTGCTTGATTTAAAGAAACCCTAGAAACCACCTTTGGCATAAAAGTAGGGTTGGTCCTTAATGAAACCCTGTCTCTGTGAAAAATAATAAAGGGTGGTATTGCCATTAGGGCCTGTAGCTCCAAAACCCTTCTTGCTGAGGTAATTGCCAACAGGAAAGCTGTCTTCCATGAGAGAAATTGCAAGTCAACTGTAGCTGCTGGCTCAAATGGAGGTAGAGTCAGTTTTTCTAGGACAAAATTGAGGTCCCAGGCTGGCACTGGGGCCTTTCTTGGTGGCTTAATGTTCTTGATTCCCTGAGGAATTGCCTTAGTAAAGGGTGTGAAAAAACAGGAGGATCAGTGTTGTATCTAGCTGAAATAGCAGATGCATGTATCTTTATGGAAGAATATGAGAGGCAGTTCTTTAACATATCTGCCAAATATTCCAAGATGAGTGGGATGTTCAACAATGATGCATCATGTCCCTTGCTGGTATTCCAATTGCTGAATCTTTTCCACTTTGCTAAGTAAACCTTTCTGGTGGATGGTCTTCGAGCCTCTGTTAGTATCCGCTGAACTTCCTTGGAGAGAGATAGGCTGAAGTTATTTATGGGATCTCCCAGGCTGTTAGCTGCAGTGTCTGAAGATTTGGATGCACTGTTTCGAAATTGTGTTGAGTCAAAAGTAGAGGCCATTGGGGAAGGGCCCACCTCCTGGTGTGACATAAGCTCCGTAGTAGTGGGTACCAGTGTTGTCTTGGCCAGTCCGGACCTATTATGATTCCCTTGGGTCTCTGCTTTGATCTTTAGTAATACTGAGGTCATCAGTGGCAGAGGTGGGAATGCATAGATTGTTATGGAGTTCCAATTGAATGAGAGGGCATCTATTTTCCAAGCTTTTGGATGGTATGTCCTTGTGCAGAATTTTGGTAGAAGATGGTTGAGGTGAGAGGCAAATAGGTCCACTTCTGGCTTGCCCCATGTCGAAGTGAGTTGTCTGAAGGCCTTCAGATGTAACCTCCACTCGTGTGGATCTGTGAAATTCCTGCTTAGGCTGTCCGCCAACACATTGTCTTTTCCTGGAACAAACTGGGATTGTAAATGGATGTTTAGGCTCAGTGATTTCTCCCAAAGATGCATTGTCCGTATGCAAAGGGGGTAAGAGTGGGTGCCCCCTTGCTTGTTTATGTACCACATCACAGTGGTGTTGTCTGTCCGTATCAGTAAATGGCCTTGCTGGAGTTGGTGTTGAAAGGCCTCGATGGCATGCATTACTGCCAGCATTTCCTTTTGGTTTATATACAGATGTGTTTCCTTTGGAGTCCATTGTCCTTGTATACACCTGCCTTCCATGTGCGCTCCCCATCCAAGGTCTGAGGCGTCTGTGGTCATGGTCTGTGTTATCTGTGGTTTTTTGAATGACATACCTGGGTTTGCCTGGCTCACCGAGGCCCACCATAGGAATTCCTTTTGTAGGCATGGAATGAGCGGTAGGATTGTCTCCACGTTGTTGCTGTGTTGAGACCAAATGCTTTTTAGGTACCATTGAAGCTTTCTCATGTGTAGTCTTGCTAATGGAACCAGGAGAATGCAGGATGCCATGTAACCCAGGGCCTGTAGGAATCTCCTTGCAGTCATCTGGGTGAGTTTTGCTAAACCTTTGAAGTAATGAGTTAACTTCTCTTGCTTGTCTTCTGTCAGGTAAGCCATCTGAGAGGCTGTGTCTAGTTTGGCTCCTAAGAAGATTATTTGCTGGGATGGCTGCAGTCGTGACTTTTGGAAGTTGACTGTGTATCCCAGAGCTTGAAGTAATCGTATGACATAATCCAGGCTTTTTGTCAACATCAATTTGTCGTCCGCTTGTATGAGGCAGTCGTCCAGGTACGGGTAAATTTGTATACCCTGGAGCCTGCAATGAGCAATTACTGAAGCCAGGCATTTTGTGAATACTCTGGGCACAGTAGATAAGCCAAATGGCAATGCTGAGAATTGATAATGCTCTGGCCCTGCAAGAAATCTGAGGTATCTTCTGCAGCTGTGTCTGATAGGGACATGCAGGTATGCCTCCTTGAGGTCCAGAGTAATCAGCCAAGACCCCTTGCCCAGCATGGGAAGGAGTTGCTGTAAAGTCAGCATTTTGAACTTTGGTACTATGAGAAAGGTGTTTAATGCGGACAAGTCCAGTATTGGTCTCCATTGAGATTCTTTTCTTGGAACAAGGAACAGTCTTGAGTAAAACCCCTGATCTTGTTCTTGTTGTGGAACTCTTTCTATTGCTTTCATCCGAGTCAGCAGAGTGATTTGCTTGATAGCCTCTGCCCTCTGGTGTTGTGGTAGGTTTGGCATGCCTTGTTTTCTTGGTAAGGTATGAAAATGAAACCTGTACCCTTGGTCTATAATGTCCAAAATCCATTTGTCCTTTGTCAGTCTGTGCCAATTTTCTGCAAACAGAGATAATTTCCCGCTCAAGGGAGCTTCTATTTGTTCCCTGGTAGGCGGTAGTAGAGGAAAGTCATTGAGATTGTGGTTGTGGGGCAGGTGAAACCCCTGCGTCACTTCTTTGGTTTCCTGGCTGCCATTGTCATCCCCTGTAAGGGCCTCTGTATTGGCCTCTTCCTTGGCCATGTCTGTTCTTACCCCTTTGAAACTTTTCTGGATTAGAAAAGGACCAGTTTTTTGAAGGCCAATTCCTACTGAATCTGGGGGGTTGAACCTGGAGGAAATCTTTCACCGTCTGAACTGATTTTGCTTTTTCTTCGATGGTCTTTAACACATCCTTAGCATTCGCACCAAAAAGCTTGTTCTTTTCCAAAGGTGCATCCAGAAGTTTTGCTTTTACATGATCTGGTAGAGGTTGATCTTTTAACCAAGCATGTCTACGGATGACTGCCCCTGTCATATCTGCCCTACATGAAGCTTCCAGTGCATCATATCCACACTGCAGGAAGTGATTGCTAACTTGCTGAGTGTTATGTACAGCTTCCTGCAAAGTCTTCCTGTCTAAAGGATCAGGAGTGGCTAATGTTTTTTGTAAATCTTCTAACAGATAATCCTGATATTGTAACATATGAAAAAGACAATTTAAAGCTCTCATAGATAAGGTAGTGGATGTGTAAACCTTTTTGCCCCATCTCTCTAATGACCTAGATTCCCTGTTGGAGGGCAAAGGATTTTCAGAGGTGGAGGCTGAAACTCCTTTAGGCCCCTGTGAAATAGTTTCCAAATCAGCAGTGTGGGCCCTGAATAAATAGGAATGAGTTTCTGGGACCCTGTAATACCTGTCTGGCTTGGCTGGAGCAGGAGGAAGGGAATCAGGGGTAGCACTAGAATCAGAATACAAATCATCCAGAACATCAAGTACAGGAGGAATAGCTAAGGGCCTGTGCTGGGGCTTCTTAAGGAAAGTCCTAAGGTGTTTCCTAGAATCAGAATATTCCTGACCTTGCCACTTGAAATGTTCCCTCATGGAGTGCAGCACTTCCCCAAAAGAAATATCCTCAGGAGGGGAGGCCGAGGGAATGGAATCTTCTGCATCCGAGTCCTCATAGGTCTGGAAGAGCTCTTCCTGGCTATCAGAGTGGACAGAGCCCTCAGAATCTTCATCTGAAGAAGTAGGGTCAGAGGGTTCAACCCGGGGCCTTTTATCAGAAGGAGGCTGGGATCCTCTCTCAGGATGGGCCTGTGAACCTCTAATCATGGAAATTAAATCAGCAGCCATGGACATAATTTGTGTCTCTGGAGTAGGCTGAGGTAAGGATTTAGAAGTAATATGCTTTGTTTTGCTGGCTGCCTTAGCCCTAGTGTAGGCCTTAATAGACATGGCCATGGGAGGCCTGACAGCTCCACGTGCAGGAGTGACCTTGTCTACAGCAATGGTCTCTGGCATTTCCTCGGTTTCGGTATCCGGAGGAAAATCGATAACTGGCGTCGGAGTAATGTTTGGAATCGGAGTCATCGGTAATGCGGTGTTTTCGGTTCAGAGCGGTGGAGACACCGTCTCAGAGGGAACCGGAGCACTCGCGCTAGGTTTTGGCGTGGAGTCGGAAGTAGACGCGGGCCGAGGATGTCGGTCCCAGTCTTTGCGCTTTTTGGGAGTTTGCGATGTCGGAAGATCCGACGGCATGGTGTAAGCAAATTTATCGCCGAAAAAATCTTCAGCAAACTCCGCCCGGCGCCTGAGAGTGCGCTTGTTGAAGTGAGCACAGGCTACACAGGCCGAGACGTCGTGGTCTGGGCGCAGGCAAGGGAGACAGTAAGAGTGGAAATCCTTATGAGGTATTTGTTTACCACAAGAAAGACAATTGTTAACTTTTTCAGTAATTTCTGACATCGGCTGAGGCAAGAAAAGGTCCCCAACAGGGTACTTAGCTTTTTTGATGACTTCTGTATCGAAGAATACAGGAGCTGACCGACCGGCACTTGCGAACTGCTTCTGCTTTGGGCACCGCGCGGCAAGAAAGACTGAAGAAAATGGCGTCGGCTGATGCTTATGTACTCCAGCCGCTCTGACGTCGGAGAGAAATGCGACATCAGCCGACGTCGGACCCAGACTTTGGAATCCAGCCGACAGAGGGCTGCCTGAGGCAGGACAACCCACATGTTATGACTGCAGTTGCATTCTTGAAGGACATCTTCTCCAATGTTAACTTCATGCTACTGAAGTCAGAAGTGACAAACGTCACAACACCAATGCAGACAGGATCTGAAAGTTCGACTGAAAAATCCTACACTAAGGCACTGCACGAGCACATCCACTCGTGCATGAATTGTGCCATCCCAAATAGAACCAAGATGCTCTTCTCCAAAAAAAAAAAAAAAGAAGCCATTCTGGTGGTCCCCTGCTATAAACAAACTATACTACAGAAGGAAATAACTGTTGCAGAAAAGATGAAAATGCCAGGATGCAAAAAACTCCCTCACCAGCCTCAGTAAGAAACTGAGATCCCTCATAAAATCCTCAAAAGCTAGTTACGAAAATAAAATTGCCAAAGATTCCAAAGCAAACCACAAGGGATTCTATAGTTATGTCAAGAATCTAAATGGCAATGCTCAGATCTGCTCTGAGCTACAACAGAATGGCATTAAATATACTGATCCCAAGGATATTGCTAATATCCTGGCAGATCGATTTAGTGTCAACTTCATCCCCCTCTCACCCCCTAAAGGGCCCATCTCAATACCAAAAGATAGTCAAATTCCGCTAATCATGGCCACACAGGTAGAAACCGCACTCTCCAAAGCTAAGAACACAGCATCCATGGGACCAGATGACATCCCAGGCTCTGTACTACATGGACTACAAAATGAACTGGCACCTCACCTAAGTGTCATGTTTAATCATAGCCTCACCTCAGGCTTTGTGCCCACTGAGTGGCGCACAGCTACAGTTATCCCACTCTACAAGGGGGGATCCGCCTTGGATCCCGGGAACTACCGTCCCCATCAGTCTGACAAGCCTGATCTGCAAGTGCATGGAATGCATTATCATGAAACTTACAAAGACATTGGCAACCTTCAAACACTGGACCCCACCCAGTTTGGGTTTGTGAAGGGCCGATCTTGTCTCCTGAATCTGATTAACTTCTTTGAATCAGTCTCCAGAGCTGTGGACGAGGGTAAGGTGGTCCACACAGCCTATCTGGACCTCGCCAAGGCCTTCAACACCATCCCCCACTCTGGAATCATAGATAAACTTATTAAGCTGGGCATAAATCCCTACGTCACTCGATGGATTGCCAACTGGCTTACTGACAGAACCCAGACTGTAAAAGCAGCCGACTCCAAATCCAGCTCCAGACAAGTGACAAGTGGAGTACCTCAGGGTTCAATCCTGGGACCACTCTTGTTTGGCATCTACTTCTCTGAAGTACAGGCCAACACTAAAGGACTCTGTCTAACAAAGTTTGCAGATGACTGCAAACTGGGAGCCATTACTGAATCCCCAAATGATGTGGATATTCTACAAAAGGGCCTTACAGAAACAGATGTCTGGTGCCAGAGCCATGGGCTCAAGCTTAATGCCAAGAAAAAAGAAGTTATGTCCTTACCATAACGTTCCATGTGGAGTGTTCATCTCGCCTTGGTTATTACACATGGGTTCGGAGCCGATCCTCGGCTCCGTGCCGGCCGACTGCAAGCTCTGCATCGAGAAGAAGCTCGAGGACACCTAATACCCACAATCCCCCTCTGCCTTTACCTCAGATCTAGTTTGCAAGCAAACCAGACATAGAGAGCGCACACACATACCAAAAATTTCCTAAAGATAGGATTATCTATATACATATATATATATATATATATATATATATATATATATACATACATACACAAGTGTATGATATAGTACAACTAATGCAACTGCAGAAGGAGAATACTCCAGACCAGGCACCAAATCGAACGTTCTTCCTAAGGGTGGGAAGGGTGGGAGTAATAATAGGCAGATGAACACTCCACATGGAACGCTATGGTAAGGACATAACTTCTTTATGTGAGAGTGTTCAATCTCGCCTTTGTTCTTACACATGGGTAGCGTCCCTAGCTCCATGATCCTGAGGAACTCAAGGAGAACGTTCTTGAGCACAGTGGAACCAAAGGTTGCCCTATCCCTAGAAACCCTGTCCACTTTGTAATGAGAGATAAATGTATGTGGTTTAGCCCAAGTAGCAGCCGCACAGATCGTGTCTAATGGTAAGCGAGCTGCGTGAGCTAAGGATGTAGACACTGATCTGGTAGAATGTCCTTTGGGTTTGACTGATAATGTTTGATTAGACGCCTCATAGACGTATGTGATACAATCAGTTAGCCATTTGGAAAGAGTTCGTTTCGTAACTGCTACACCCTTTCTGCTGTCAGCAAAAGCTACAAAAAGTTGATCAGATTTCCTGTGATCTTTTGTTCTATCCAAATAAAATCTGAGTTGTCTATGGATATCCAGTTTGTGCAACATATACTCCAATTTATTAGAGTGGTTCTTGAAGAAGGTGGGTAATTCAATGGATTGATTAATATTATTAGTAGAGCAAACTTTGGGAAGAAAGGATGGATTAGTGCGTAGGGAAACTCTGTCAGAGTGGAAAATTAAATAAGGATGTTTAATAGAGAGGGCCTGAAGCTCAGACACTCGCCTAGCGGATGTAATGGCCACTAGGAACAGAGTTTTCCATGACAAAAATTTCAATGGGCAACTTGAGGCTGGTTCAAAGGGGGGCAACATCAATTTAGAAAGCAATAGGTTCAAATTCCACGGTGATGTAGGACTTCTGACTGGTGGTCTGATATGAAAAGATCCTTTTAAAAAGGCTTTACAAAGTCTGTGAGCCATAATAGGCGCACCACATTCTTCCACATGATAGTTAGAAATGGCAGCTAACTGCACTCAAAGTAGCCGGAGAAGCTCCTTCATGAAATAGTTCTGTCAAAAACTCCAATATCTTGTTCAACGGAGCCATAACAGGGTCCAAATGATGTGAATCAGCCCAGAAGACGAAACGTTTCCACTTACTGGTGTAGGTCTTTGTAGTGGAAACTTTATGAGAAGCCACTAAAATATCTTGAACTGCCGGTGTAAGGGGAACAGACCTGGCTAGAAAGGGAAGCGGAGCAGCCAAGCTGCTAGATGGAGTGATTCTAGAGATGGGTGAGGGACTCCTGACGAGTGGGTCAGTAGATCTGGCTCTGGGTCCAGCATCCAAGGTCCCCGAATGCAGTGATGCAATAGAAAGGGGAACCAAATTTGACGAGGCCAGAATGGGGCAATGAGGATTATAGTCCTCTGAAGGTTGTTGGCTTTCTGTAGAAACTTTGCAATCAGGGGAAATGGAGGAAAAGCATATAGGAGACCCGGGGGCCAATCGTGCACCAGCGCGTCCCTGGGGACTTCCCCTGGAGGGGGTAATACGGCAAAGTAGCTCCTGCATTTGGCATTCATTGGAGACGCAAACAGATCGCAGGTAGGCTGGCCCCATTTGCGAAATATCATTCTCGCAATTGACTGTTTGAGGGACCACTCGTGAGGCAACAGTATTGCCCTGCTCAGCCTGTCGGCTATGACGTTGGATGACCCCGGGATATGCGTTGCGATCAGAAAGCGACCCGTGGACTCCGCCCATTGCCAAATTCTCATGGCCTCTCTGCATAGTTGATAAGACCTGGTTCCCCCTTGCTTGTTTATGTACCAGACTACGGACATGTTGTCTGTCTGAACTGCAATAGTCCCTAGAGGAAGAAGGGGAGCAAAGTGTTGCAACGCTAAAAACACTGCCCTCAACTCCAGAACATTGATGTGCAGATTGTACTCCAGATTGGTCCATTCGCCTTGGACTGTCTGTCCCTGAAAGATGCCCCCCCACCCTATCAGGGAAGCGCCCGTGGTTATAAATACGCTGACGGTGCGGGTAGCACAAATGGTCTTCCGCGGGATAGGTTGCAAGTCTGTAGCCACCAAGTTAGGTGTGATTTGCATGCGTTTGTTATCAAAATTTCGTGAGTCAGAGGTAGCTGTTGGAATGACCACTGTGCAAATAGGAGCCATTGTAGAACTCTCATGTGCAGTCTTCCCAATGGTATCGCAATGAGAGAAGCTGCCATGAGACCCAAGACCTTCAGAACCAGCTTTGCCGGGACTTTTGGACGACAGCAGGAGAGAAATGGTGTTTTGAAGTGGGACTAGCCTTTGTGTAGGAAGCCTTGGAAGCAAATGATGGGTATGTAATTCCGCTCCTATGAATAAGATATGCTGTGATGGCTGTAGCAAGATTTTTCAAATTTGCGGAAATTCCGGTGAATACAAAGTTGTAGTGTGTAATCCCTGGCCTGTATCAGTTGACGCCTGGTGGTGGCAGACAGGAGCCAGTCGTCCAGATACGGAAACACCTGGAATCCTAGGCCTCAGATGAGACGCTACCACTGCCATGCATTTGGTGAAAACCCTGGGGCTGAGGTCAGACCAAAGGGCAGGGCCCGAAATGATAGTGACTGGCTCCCAGCCGAAGCATAAATGATCCCTGGACGCCCTGGCCATTTTGATGTGGTAGTATGCGTCCTTCAGATCTATCGAGCACATCCAGTCGTCCTTCTGTAAGAATGGAAGGATTGATTGAAGCGTGACCATTCGGAACTTCTCCTTCTTGACAAAGGTGTTGAGGTTGCTTAGGTCCAGAATCGGCCTCCAGTCCCCTGTCTTCTTTGGAACTAAAAGAACCTTGAGTAAGTCCCGAATCCTATTTGGTCCGCTGGGACTGGTTGGATGATTCTTTTTTCTAGCAGCTTTGAAATTTCTGTAGCTGCTGGGTCTCGCAGATGGGGTGGTACATCTGGGAGTTTTCTCTTTGGAATGGGGGTGGATAGGAATGGTATTTTGTAACCTCTGGTAACAACGCTTTTTACCCAATTGTCTGTAGTAATATTTTGCCAGGCCTGAGGGTATAAAGCCAAGCGACCCCCGACTGCCTCCAGAGCAGGACAGTCGGGTCTCCTCTCAGGAGTGCTGAAAAGGTTTCCCAGGGGGGGTATCCCTGTCACCTTGGTTTTGCGGACCCCCTCTGCCGCCCGGGCGTCTTCCACCTCTGCCCCTCCTCTGCCTCTAGAGGGCATCATCCTGTGTGTTTGGGAAAGATCCTTGGGGTTTTCGAAACCACATTTTCCCACCACGTTGCCCTTTGGGGTACGGTCTGGAAGGGGTGGAAAAACGGACTCCGACAGCAGACAGAGTCTTTCCCTCCTGTTCACACCGGTAAGGGTCTCCTTTACTTTAGGGCCAAAAGTGTGGCACCATCAAATGGGCGTTAGTAAAGGAAGACTTGAAGGCTTCCATAACGAACATAAGCGCATCCAGGATTGCCTACGAAGAGCAATCGCTGAAGCCGCTGCCCTACTCGATCCTTCGGCTGCGTATGATATAAGCCTCATGGATGAGTTAACAATGGATGTAAGGGTATTTAGATGCGCCGAAACCTTCTCTGAGACAGCATCTGTGGTACCCTGGAGGGTATCTCCCAACTCTTTGACTAGATCCCTCTGTAAGCGAGTAAAATGAGTCAAATAGTTCAGGGAACGCATAGAAAAAGCCGCTGAACTAAAAATGCGCTTCCCGTATCTGTCCATAGTCCTAGAATCTCTGTTAGGTGGATGGACAGATGAGGAAGACTCCATCTCCTTTTTCGTGGCCGCTGCCACCACCATGGCGTCTACTGGGACTCCTTTAGTGAGGTAAGCCTTGTTCTGAGGTGCAGTGATGAACTTATTAGGCTTCCTAGGGACTGGTTCCACCGTGTCAGGTGTCCCGCCTTCGAGCAATCAACTCCATTAACTCATCGAAGGGCGGAGTGACCCAGGAGGAGGAAGGGCGACCACCAAATGCCTTCAGCAAGACTGACTCATCCTCAGAAGGGGGGAGGGATTGCCAGTCACCTCTCTGTTTTAGGATCTCCAAGATGTCAGAAAAGGAGACATCTTCTGAAGGTGACTTAGGGGACCCTTCTGACTCATCCAAGTCAATATCGGATGTCAAAGATTCTTGTGGAGAATCTAAGTGTCTCCTCTTACACTATCTTTTCCTAGGGACTTCTTCATGGGGAGCATCCGAAGAAGCCTCCGAGGAAGAGGGGGCACCCTCCAGGGGTGGCTGAGACACCGGTGCTCGACGCTTGGATGTAGCCGTGGGTGCAGAGGAGGATAACGGTCCTTTATGGGGAGGAGAAGCTGTTCCTGCTGATGTGGTTGTCTGGGTAGACAACACCTTCCTCATGAGATCGAAGGCCCCCGGGTCCCGAGTCGAGGTATCTCCCGGTTCCGAAGAAATGGGAAGAATCCCGAAACAGGCACGAAGGCACCGACCCAGAGGACAGAACCGAGTCGATCCGCCGAGGCCCGAGAGGGAGTGTCGGGACGAAAATCGGTCCGACTCGGTCCCGGAACCAAGGATGGATCTTCGGCTCCGAGACTCCGGTACCGGATCGGACGGAGTCGAGGTGAACGGGGCCGACCAAGAAAAGGACGGTTCTGGCACCGAGGGCTCCACAATCAGCAGCTCAACTTCCGCCGAAGACTGGACAGGTCTCGGAGGAGGAACAGATGGAGATAGTGGGAGGCCTTCAAGTCTCGACACCAATTGAGAGGAGACCGAGATGAGCTTGGATAAGGCCGTATTCTCCATTAACTTCTGCACCACGCGGTCTACATCGGTGTCAGAGAGGGGTCTGGAAGAACAAGTCGAAGGGATCGAAGACGGAGCCGACCTCAACAGAGTCGGTGGAGGGAGCTCCGTCACCGGTTCCAAGACTCGAGGCTCGGAAACTGCCAACAGTTGAACACTCGGCCCCGAAGTCTGTGGAACCGGTGATACAACTTTACTTGAAGAGCTCGGAGCCGATGACTTTGGCTCCGACGTCTTCGATTCCTTCGAGGACTTGGATGCCTGGTCAGAAGCATCCAGAGCCTCCTGAAAGGAAGGTTTTAATAAACCCCTGTCCATTAATTTCCTGCGTCTATCTGTCATGACCCTCCCACTGAAAGAATGACAAATAGAACAGTCTTCTTGCAAGTGGAGAGGGCCAAGACAGTAGACACAGGAAACATGGTTGTCAGTCACTGACATTTTTTGTCCACACTGGCAACGCTTAAACCCTGATTTGGTCTTTTCAGACATGTCAAGGTAAGTAGGTAAAAAGTCAAATCCAGGAAAAAAAAAACAGTCAAGTCCGGTAAAAATGTCAAATCCAGTAATGGTGTCAATCCAGTTGTCAATTCCAAGAGTGGAGGTAGGCCCCGAAGAGAAACCCGACTAAGTTTTATAACTTAAATGGAACCGAGATTCCCTATACCTTACCACACTCACACAAAATTATTATTAAACAGTTTTTATACTAAAGAACCAGAGAAAAAGCAAGAATAAAATTCTAAATCTTATCTGAGGTGCTCGAGCTCGACCCAGTGATGCGAACGCTGCAGCGGCAAACTAGATCTGAGGTAAAGGCAGAGGGGGATTGTGGGTATTAGGTGTCCTCGAGCTTCTTCTCGATGCAGAGCTTGCAGTCGGCCGGCACGGAGCCGAGGATCGGCTCCGAACCCATGTGTAAGAACAAAGGCGAGATTGAACACTCTCACATTGTATAGTTATCCCCTGTGGAAAAAAAAACATGCACCCATGAATTACCACAAGTGGCAGGACACTAAACATCGAAAGTGTGACGAAAGACTTAGGGACACAGGTGGGCAGTGGTTTCACTTTCAATAACCACATCGCCACAACAGTCAGGAAATCCTTCTATGTGGTACACCTCATCACTAAGGGCTTTTCATCCAGAAAAAAGGAGGTCATTGTCCCACTGTACTCATCCCTCATTAGACCCTTTATAGAGTATAATGCCCTGTTTTGTATGTACCTCACAAGACATCTGCAACAGCTGGAAAGGCCACAGAAATACCTCACTAAAAGAATCACAGGCCTAAAGCAGATGCCATATGCTGACTGTCTAAAAAAAATCCAGCTATACTCTGTGGCATATCGTCTACTCAGAGGCAATTTCTGCTTAACATACAAGGCCATGTCAAACCCTGAGCTGTTGGACACGCTCCACTTAAAGAAATCCCAATCCCTCAGAGCCACACGCTCCAGGGATCTAAACCTTGTCATCACAATGAACAAAACATGCTGGAGGGATAGGTTCCTGACCCAGAGACTCCCCATACTCTGGAATAGACTGCCCATACATGTCAAGCAGAGTGCCTCATTGGCCCTCTTCAAAGGGAACCTTGATGATTGGATGGGAGATAGGAAATTCACCCTGGGGATCATGTCAGTCGCCCTGCTAGACAGGGGTCCAGAGAAGTAAATATTGTGGGAAGAAATATCCAGGGAATTGTTATGGCTAGGCTTGCATAGGCCCTAGGGCCGATAGCCTAGTACCAACCTATGAACCTATGCTGGTACTGTGGCATGATCTGTGGAGACAGTAGAATGCAGCTCAGTGCTAGGATCATATCTGCCTGTGACTTGCATTCTGACAGCTCAGTCATGTTTCTTTTCATATAGTCCAACGAGCTACGTCTTAGGTCATTCACAACCACATGGACTATGACTGACACATACTGGTAATTGCGGGTAAGTGACCCAAGTTACATATTTGGCATTGAAATTTACACTGCACAGAGAATCTTTTATGCCGTATATACAGTCATAGGTTGGTACTAGGCAAACTGCCTTTGTGGCCCTTGGTGAGAATCAAGCTCTGTACATGTGATAGTGTTCAATCTCGCCGTTTGTTCTTACACATGGGTTCGGAGCCGATCCTCGGCTCCGTGCCGGCCTCTTGCAAGCTCTGCATCGAGAAGAAGCTCGAGACAATCTAATACCCACAATCCCCCTCTGCCTTTACCTCAGATCTAGTTTGCCGCTGCTGCATTGCATTGGGAGCTAGCTCGAGCGTCTAAAGCTAAGATATAACTTATTTGTTATATTTTATTAGATTTTCTATTTCTATTTGATGTTTCAGTATTATACTGTATGATTGTGTTGTGGTCTGGTTGATTTCTTGGTACCGTTAACTAGTTTTATCGGTTAGATTTTTTTCGGGGCCTACAACCCTTCATAAATTTAATAATATTTGAGGAAAGAAAAGTTTCTTTATACCGGATTTGACAATTTTTATCGGATTTGACAAACTTAACGGATTTGACTGCATTACTGGACTTGTCTCTCTTTTCTATAATGTCTGATAAGGTGAAGTCAGGTTTCAAGCGTTGTCAGTGTGGCCAGAAAATGTCAGTGACTGACAACCATAGTTCCTGCATCTACTGCCTTGGCCCTCTCCACTTGCAAGAGGACTGTTCCATCTGTCACTCTTTTAGTGGGAGGGTCATGACAGATAGACGCAGGAAACTAATGGACAGAGGTCTGTTGAAACCTTCTTTTCAGGAGGCTCTGGATGCTTCTGACCAGGCATCGAAGTCCTCTAAGGTATCGAAGACGTCGGAGCCCAAGTCATCGGCTCCAAGCTCTTCAGCAAAGGTTAGATCACCGGTTCCACAGACTTGGGCGAGTGTTCAACTGGTATCGGTTCCTGAGCCTCGAGTCTTGGAACCGTGATGGAGCTCCCTCGACCTTATTGAGGTCGGCTCGTCTTCGGTTCCTTCACCCGTTCTTCCTCCAAACTTTCGGATATTGATGTGGATGCGTGGTGCAGAAGTTATTGGAGCATTGCCCTCTCAAACTTATTTCGGTTTCCACCCAGTTGGTGTCGAAACTTGAAGGCCTCCCTGTATCTCCATCCATTCCTCCTCCGAGACCGATTCAGTCTTTGGAGCCGGAAGAGGCTGATCTACTGATTGTGGAGCCATCGGGTCCAGAGCCGTCCTTTTCGCTCTGTTCCTCTCACTCGACTCCGCGGTCGATACCGAGTCTCGGAGCCGACGGTCTGTCCTTGGTTCGGGGCGAGTCGAACCGACGCTTCGTTCCGACTCTCCCCTCGGGCCTCGGATCGATTCGGCTCCGTCCTCGGGTCGATGCCTTCGTGCCCGTGTCGGGATTCTTCCCATTTCTTCGGAACCAGGGGACTCTTCGATGCGGGACCCGGGAGCGTTCGACCTGATAAGGAAGGTGTTGTCTACCCAGACAACCACATCAGTGGAAGCAACCTCTCCTCCCCATAAAGGGCCGTTATCTTCATCTGCACCCACGGCCACATCCAAGCGTCGGGCACCAGTGTCTCAGCCACCCCTGGAGGTGCCCTCTCTTCCTCGAGGCTTCTTGGATGCTCCCCACGAAGAAGTCCCTAGGAAAAGATTGTGTAAGAGGAGACACTTGGATTCTCCGCAGGAATCCTTGACATCTGATACTGACTTAGATGAGTCAGAGGGTCCCCTAAGTCACCTTCGAAGATGTCTCTTTTCGGACATATTGGAGATCCTGAAACAGAGAGGTGACTGGCAGTCCCTTCCCCTTCGAGGATGAGTCAGTTCTGCTGAAGGCATTTGGTGCTCGCCCTTCTTCCTCCTGGGTCACTCCGCCCTTGACGAACTAATGGAACTAATTGCTCGAAGGCGTGGGAGGCTCCTGACACAGTGGAACCAGTTCCAAGGAAACCTAATAAATACATCACGGCACCTCAGGACAAGTCCTACCTAACAAAGGAGTTCCAGTAGACGCTATGGTGGTGGCAGCAGCCACGAAAAAGGAGATGTCGGAGTCTTCTTCTGTCCATCCTCCTAATAAAGATTCTAGGGCGATGGATAGATGGGAAGCGCATTTTTAGTTCAGCGGCTTTTTCCATGATCCCTGAACTATTTGACCCATTTTACACGTCTACAGAGGGATCTAGTCAAAGAGTTGGGAGATACCCTCCAGGGTACTACAGATGCAGCTGTCTCCGAGAAAGTGACAGCGCAACTTAATACCCTTACGATTGTTAACTCGTCCATGAGGCTGATTTCCTACGCAGCGAAGGTTCGAGTAGGGCAGCAGCTTCAGCGATTGCTCGCAGACAATCCTGGATGCGCTTATGCTCCTTTGTGGAAGCCTTCAAGTCTTCCTTTACTAACGCCCCATTTGACGGTGCCACTCTCTTTGGCCCCAAAGTAAAGGAGACCCTTACCCGTGTGAACAGGAGGAAAGACTCTGTCTGCTGTCGGAGTCCGTTTTCCACCCCAACCAGACCGCACCCCAAAGGGCAACGTGGTGGAAAAATGTGGTTTGAAAACCCCAAGGATCTTTCCCAGGCACACAGGAGACGCCTCTAGAGGCAGAGGAGGGTAGAGGTGGAAGACGCCTCCAGCGCAGAGGGTCCGCAACATCAAGGTGACAGGGATACACTCCCTGGTAAACCTTTCCAGCACTCCTGAGAGGAGGCCTGACTGTCCTGCTCTGGAGGCAGTCGGGGGTCGCTTAGCTTTATACCCTCAGGCCTGGCAAAATATAACTACAGACAAGTGGGTAAAAAGCGTGGTTACCAGAGGTTACAACATTCCCTTTCTATCCCATCCCATTCCAAAGAAAAGACTCCCAGATGTACCCCATCTGCATAGAGCCAGCAGCCATAGAAATTTCAAAGCTGCTAGAAAAAAAAGAGTCATCCAACCAGTCCCAGCAGACCAACAAGGATTCGGGACTTACTCAAGGTTCTTTTTAGTTCCAAAGAAAACAGGGGACTGGAGGCCCATTCTGGACCTGAGCTACCTCAATACCTTCTCAGAAAGAAAAGTTCGAATGGTCACGCTTCAATCGATCCTTCCATTCTTACAGAAGGACGACTGGATGTGCTCAATAGATCTAGAAGATGCATACTACCACATCAAAATGGCCAGGGCATCCAGAGATCATCTGCGCTTCCGGCTGGGGGCCAGTCACTTTCAATTCGAGCCCTGCCCTTTGGTCTGACCTCAGCCCCAGGGTCTTCACCAAATGCATGGCAGTGGTAGCGTCTCACTTGAGACGCCAAGGATTCCAGGTGTTTCCGTGATCTGGGCGACTGGCTCCTTTCTGCCACCACCCAGCGTCAACTGTTACAGGCCAGAGACTTTACTCTTCAACTGTGTGTTCACCTAGGGATTTCCGTGAACTTCGAAAATCCTTACTTCAGCCATCACAAAATATCTTGTTCATAGGAGCAGAATTGAACACACGTCAGTTGATTCTGAGGCTTCCCAGAAAGGATATTATCACTTCAGACTCATATACGTCTTCTACTCTTGTCAAGGAAATCTCCTGCAAAACTAGTACTGAAAGTGTTGGGCCTCATGTCAGCCTCCCTTATTGCAATTCCTTGGGAAGGCTGCACATGAGAGTCCTACAATGGCTCCTGTTTGCACAATGGTCGTTCAACAACTACCTCTAACACACGAGATTCTTATAACAAAGACATGCAAAACAGATCTAAACTGGTGGCTTCAAGCGTGCAACCTTTCCAAGGGGACCGTTTGTGCTACCCACAGTTACGGTGACCACGGGCGCTTCCCTGATAGGGTGCGGGGGGCATCTTTCAGCGACGGGCAGTCCAAGGCGGATGGACCAATTTGGAGTACACCCTGGACATCAATGTTCTAGAGTTGAGGGCAGTGTTTCTAGCGTTGCAACACTTTGCTCCCCTTCTTCCTCTGGGAACTATTGCAGTTCAGACGGACAACATGTCTGTAGTCTGGTACATAAACAAGCAAGGGGAACCAAATCCTATCAGCTATGCAGAGAGGCCATGAGAATCTGGCAGTGGGGAGTCCACGGGTCGCTTAATAGCGCACATCCGGGGTCATCCAACGTCATAGCCGACAGGCTCAGCAGAGCAATTCTGTTACCGCACGAAAGTGGTCCCTAAAACAATCTGTAGCGGAAAGGATTTTTCGCAAGTGGGGCCAGCCTTCCTGCGATCTGTTTGCGTCTCCAATGAGCCAAATGCAGGAGCTACTTTGCCCTATTACCCTCCAGGGGAAGTCCCCAGGGGCGCACTGGTTCACGATTGGCCCCGGGACTCCTGTGCATTTCCTCCATTTCCTCTGATATCAAAGTTTCTCCAGAAAGCCAGGAACCTACAGGACAATAATCCTCATTGCCCCATTTGGCCTCATCAAATTTGGTTTCCCTTCCTGAAGATACACTGCATTGGGGACCCTGGATTCTGGACCCAGAGCCAGACCTATTGACTCGTCAGGGTTCCCCATTCAGCTCCTGTCCCTCCATCTAGCAGCTTGGCTGCTCAACTCTAACTTAGCCAGGTCTGATCTTTTGTCACCAGCAGTCCAGGATATATTGGTGGCTTCCCATAAAGCTTCCACTACTAAAACATATGCTAGCAAATGGAAGCGATTTGTATTCTGGTGAATACACACCATGTGGATCCTTTATAGCTCCTTTGAATAAGATATTAGAGTTTCTAACGGACTTATTCCATCAGGGTGCTTCTCCTGCTACACTAAGAGTTCAATTGGCTGCCATTTCAAATTTCCATGTGGAAGAATATGGAGCTCCTGTTATGGCTCACAGACTTTGTAAAGCCTTTTAAAGGGTTTTCATATTAGACCACCAGTCAGATCTCGTCACCTTGGAGTCTAAACTTGTTATCTAAATTAATGTTGCCCCCTTTGAACCTGCCTCTTCTTGCCCATTAAAATTTTTGTCCTGGAAGACTCTCTTTGGTAGCCATTACTTCCTAGGCAGTATCTGAACTTCAGGCTCTCCATCAAGCACCCTTATTTGATCTTTCACTCTGACAGTTTCTCTTCGAACCAATTCATCCTTCCTCCCTAAAGTGTGTTCTATTAACAATATTAATCAGTCCATTGAATTACCCACTTTCTTCAAAAACCACTCCAACAAAATGGAGTATATGTTACACAAATTAGATGTTCACAGACAGTTAAGATTTTACTTGGATAGAACAAAAGATCACAGAAAAACTGATCAACTCTTTGTGGCCTTTGCTGATAGCAGGAAAGGACTTGCAGTTACCAAAAGAACTCTTTCTAAATGGTTAACGGATTGTATAATCTATGTCTACGATTCTTCAAATCAAACCCTTTTGCACAAACCCAAAGGACATTCCACAAGGTCAGTGTCTACATCTTTGGCTCATGCAGCCCGCCTACCACTGGACGCTATTTGTGCGGCTGCTACTTGGTCTAAGCCACATACATTTATTTCTCATTATAAGGTAGACAAGGTTTCTAGGGACAGGGCAACCTTTGGTTCCACTGTGCTCAAGAACATCCTCCCGTGAGTTCCTCAGGAACAAGGAGCTAGGGACGCTACCCATGTGTAAGAACAAACGGCGAGATTGAACAATATCACATAAAGAAGTTATGTCCTTACCATAACGTTCCATGTGGAGTGTTCATCTCGCCTTTGTTCTTACAGTCCCACCCTCCCACCCTTAGGAAGAACGTTCTTTGATGCCTGGCCAGAAGCATTCTGCTGCTGTTGCAATGTTGTGTACATAGTTGGCATATATATATATTTATATATATGTCTATTTGGCTTATATATATATAGTTATGTATAGATTCTTTCTGTGCATATGTGTGTAAGTATGAATGTGCTCTCTCTGTAGATTGGTTTGCTTGCAAACTAGATCTGAGGTAAAGGCAGAGGGGGATTGTGGGTATTAGATTGTCTCGAGCTTCTTCTCGATGCAGAGCTTGCAGAGGGCACGGAGCCGAGGATCGGCTCCGAACCCATGTGTAAGAACAAAGGCGAGATGAACACTCCACATGGAACGTTATGGTAAGGACATAACTTCTTTTTCTTGTCCTTCAGGTAAACACTACTCATTATGCCAATGCCTAACTCAGTTATGCCAACCCCAAATGGAAAATTCAAACCACGCCAAATGCACATACTCCCAGCTATCAACTCTCAAAAGCCCTACAAACTGCCTTTAAAGTCCTCTGGTATGACCTCATGGCTACTTCCCCATTAGCAGGCTTCCAGGATTTCTCCCTTCATACTGTAACACTTTACTCAAGTCATGCTTGTGAAAAAAGTAGTTTGTTGTTTTTAGCCTGATTTAAATTAGCATGATTGTAAGCGCATCTTAAGTACCCCTAACTTATTTGTACATACTATGCAAATCCACCATGCACACAGAGTTCCAAGTTTTGGTATAATCTGCAGAAAGCATTTTGTTATGAATGGAAAGGTAAAACGTATAATTGTGGTGTGATCAGCAACAGTCTTGGGACAGACATTGTATTTAACAAACTCCATTTTGCACTGGTTTACAAGACTACTATCTGTGGAAACCCGCAAAAAACACTTCTTCCACTCTTACCCTCTGCCTGGTCTTCTGTAGATTTGTCCTGAGGATCTTACGGATCTCTTCTTCTTTGTCTTTAGAGACAGTAGGCATCATTCGTCCTGGTGGCTTTTGCTTGGTAGAACCTGATGGCTGAATATTTCTAAAAAATAAAAAAATCAAGAAAGTAACTAGAAAACTGAAAATACTTCCAATACTTACGCATAACTGTTTCTTTAAATGTATTCTGATTTGGTGGCATAAAAAGAATGACAAATAAATATAACAGAAAAAAAAATAGCAGTAAAGTGTTACAGATGACATTCAGAGATGTGGCATTTGTTATAAAGCGTTAGGGCAAGGTGATATGGAATTAAAATATGTATGCTTAACAGATAATATTTTAAACCAGCACGATGACCAATTTGTTACCACCAAAGTGCACAGAACAAATGCAAATGAACAGTAAAACATGATTAAATGTTGGTGCATGATTCAGAGACAATCATAGCATATAACATATCTGCCTCCAAATGTGACATCACTTCTCTGAAGAATGAGCTACTACTCATGCCAAAAGTCCTGGTTCATGCACTGCCAAGCTTTACAAAGACATCCATACCATGCAAGTGAACCAGTATGCATATATGAAGCAAAAAAAAAAAAAACACACACACAGGCACCCAAATAGTACAGTTGTGTACCTACCCATAAATGTAGATGTTCAAGTGTATTCACTGTTGCAGTCATTACAATTGGGTTATCCTGCTGGCAGGCTACCCGCAGTCGGCCTGAATTCCAAAGTCTAGGTCCGGCGTTGGTTGCTGTCGCCTCCTCCCGGACGTCAGTGTGCCAGGGGTATAAAAGATGCAGCCAACACCATTTTCTTCAGTTTTTCTTGCCCCAGATGTCAGGTGGCCCCAAAAGGGTAGGCTAAAAATATGTCAATAAAGCATGCATGCACTAAGTACTACAAGCAAATACACCACATAGATTGTATAGAATAGAGAAGTACAGATAAGGTCCAGCTAAGATAAGGGGGATGGTGGGTGGGTAACCTGGACTGCAACAGTGAATACACTCGAACATCTACATTTATGGTAGGTACACATCTGTACTATGTTCGTGTTTCACTGTTGCAGTCATTACAAATGGGTTGAATCCCAAAGCTAAAGTTGGGAGGCTGGAACTAAATAGAATTAGGAGCGGCTATGAAGCCCTGCAGTACTGCAGTGGCAAAGCCTGCCTTGGATTTGGAGTAGAGTGGTAAGTGGTAGTGCTTTGTAAAAGTATGCACTGAACTCCAGGTTGCAGCCTCTAAAATGTCTTTGGTTGGCACTCCTCTGAGGAAGGCTGCTGAAGTGGCTGCTGCTCTGGTTGAATATGGCCTAATGCCCTTAGGCACTGATTTGCCAAGTTGAGAATAGCATAGACGAATGCAGTGATCTATCCACTTTGAAATACTCTGCTTTGAGACAGCTTTTCCTTGTGATCCTGCAGCATATGCTACCAGTAATTGCTCAGTCTGTCTGAAAGCTTTGGTTCTGTCTAAGTAGAAGCGCAGCTGTCTGTGTATGTCCAAAGAATGCAGACGTTTCTCACCCTTATTCTGTGGGTTTGGATAAAAGGTGGGCAAATGAATATTTTGGTTGAGGGCCACGTTGGACACTACCTTAGGCATAAAAGTGGGGTTTGTCCTTAGAGAAAACCTATCTGGATGGAAAATGATAAAAGGTTCCACAGCCATGAGTGCGTGCAGCTCTGAGACTCATCTTGCAGAGGTTATTGCTAGGAGCACAGCTGTTTTCCATGATAAAAAATTTATATCAGCTGTAGCGGCTGGCTCAAAAGGAGGCAGACTGAGTTTTTCCAAGACATAATCGAGGTCCCATACAGATACTGGTGATCTTGTTGGAGGCCATATGTTTTTGGCTCCATAGGTGGCTCTGTATTGTAATGAGCTGAAATGGCAGAAGCATGAATCTTAAATGATGAAAAGGCTAGGTCTTTGTCCAGCATCTCAGTTAAGTATTGCAAAATCTGAGGGATATTTGGTACAATCATGTTAATTCCTTGTGCCTGGTTCCAAGCACAGAATCTCTTCCATTTTTCTGCATAAGATTTTCTGGTACTAGGCCTTCTGGCCACCAAGATAACATCCATAACCGCTTTAGAGAGGTGTGTTTTGAAAAGCTACATTACCCGCCATGCTGCCAGATTTAAGGTCCTGAGTTGGCTGTGCAGGATCTGATTGTTCTGTTGGGTCAGTAAGTGAGGAATATGAGGCAATGTCCATGCTGGGCATTAAGTCAAGATCCTTAGGATTGGGTACCAGTGCTGGCGTGGTCAGTCTGGGGCAATCATTTTTGGCTTCTCTAGTCTGACCTTTAGGAGTACCTTGGGGAGGAGAGGAAGTTGGGGGAAAGGCGTATACTGTTAAGTTTTTCCATCTGAAAGATAGAGCATCCACCTTCCATGCTTGCTTGTGATAAGTCCTTGTGCAAAATCTCTGTAGTTGGCAGTTGTGAGGGGATGCAAACAGATCTATGTCCGGGCACTCCCAATTCCTTGTCATCATGTTGAAGACATGTGGATCCAATTTCCACTCGTGGGGATCCATGAGGTTTCTGCTTAGTTCGTCTGTCAAAGTATTTATCGTTCCTGGCAGGAATTGTGCTTGCAGATGTACTTGGTAACTCACTGCTGTATCCCACAAAGTCATGGCTAGTCTGCAAAGGGGGTAGGAATGTGTGCCTCCTTGCTTGTTTATGAACCACATGACTGTAGTATTGTCCGTCTTTATCAGTAGTTGTCCTGAATGAAGTAGATCCTTGAAGGCTGTCAGGGCATTTTGAACAGCTAGCATCTCTTTTTGATTGATATGTTGATGCATTTGGATTGCGGACCATGAGCCCTGAATACATCTTCCTGCCATGTGGGCCCCCCAGGCATAATATGATGCATCTATTGTCAATGTTTGCCTGGCTGGGGGTATGGTGAATGGCTGCCCCTTGTTGTGGTGAAAGGCCTTTGCCCATCGAAACTCCTGTTGTAGGCAGGGAATGAGTGTAATTATTTTTTCCAGGCTGTGGCTATGTTGAGTCCAAACACTTTTTAGATACCATTGTAGTTTCCTCATATGCAGTCTTGCATATGGAATTAGCAGAATGCAGGATGCCATGAAGCCCAAAGCCTGCAGAATTTTTCTTGCAGTTAACTGGGTGTTTGTTGCCAACATTTTGAAATAAGTAGTCAGTTGCCTTTGTCTGGCGTGAGATAAGCCATCTGGGCAGTTGTATTTAAGCTTGCACCCAGGAATATTATCTCTTCAGAGGGTACAAGTTTTGATTTCTTTTCGTTTACTGTGTACCCTAGGCATGTTAATAATCTTTTTACAAACGCCAGATGCTGTAGTAGTATTGTCCTTGTTCTCTGCTTGAATAAGGCAGTCGTCCAAGTAAGGATATATTTGTATTCCTCTGTCTGCAAAATGCAATTACTGGTGCCAGGCATTTTGTGAAGACCCTGGGCGCAGCAGATGAGCTAAAGGGCAGTGCAGAGAATTGGTAGTGCATTGAGCCAGCTATGAATCTGAGGTATCTTCTGAATAATTGTCTGATTGGGACATGCAGGTATGCCTCTTTTAGGTCTAAAGTTACAAGCCAAGCCTTCTTGTCCAGCATGGGCAGAAGCTGCTGCAAAGTCAACATTTTGAATTTTGGAATATCCAGGTAAGGGTTTAGAATAGATAGGTCCAGTATTGGCCTCCAGGCTTTGACCTTTCTGGGCACCAAGAAAAGTCTTGAGTAAAATCCTTGTCCCTGCTCTTGCTGTGGTACTTGCTGTATGGCTCTCATGTCCATGAAGGATGAAACTTACTTTTGTGCCTCTGCCCATTGATTTTTTGTCAGGTCTGGCATACCGTTTGTCCTTGGCAGGGTGTGAAAGTGGAACCTGTAACCTTGTGACACTATGTTCAAGACCTATATGTCCTGGGTGATTAGGTGCCAGTTTCGAGAAAAAAAGTGCTAGTTTTCCCTCTAAAGGAGCTGCCAGCAGATTAGTGCTTGGCGCTGGCAGGGGGAAGTCATTGGGACTGCTTTCTGTATGGCTGTGACTTGTCTTCTCCACTTTTGAAGGTAGAAGCTCCCCATTGTTTAGACCTGTATGAGCCTTGGGGCTGGGATCTGCCTCTAGGGCGTCTGTATCTGTCTCTTTGTGGCCTGTCTGACACTGGAAAGGACCAATTCTTTGTAGGCCAGTGTCTGCTAAATCTTGGAGGCTGTACATGTAAGAAATCCTGGACTGTCTGCATAGATTTGACTTTGTCCTCCATTTTCTTCAACACCTCTTATGCTTCAACACCAAACAAGGTATCATGCTGTAATGGAGCATCTAATAATTTTGCTTTAACATGATCAGGCAGATTCTGTTCCCTTAACCAAGCATGACTCCTAATGACAGAACCCATAACAGCAGCTCTGCAGGAGGCCTCCAAGGAATCAAAACCAAATTGTAAAGTATGCTTTCCAACTTGTTGAGCTGCATGCAATAAATCCTGCATTTCTTTATTTTCTGCACATTCAGAGTTTGTCAACATTTTCTGTTTAAGCAGTGACATTATGTATTGCTGATATTTAAGCATATGAAACTGACTATTTAAAGCCCTTATAGCCAAGGTAGCAGAAGTGTAAATCTTTTTTCCCCATCTGTCCAGTGCCCTGGAATCTCTGTCAGAGGGGGTAGGGTTTTTTGCAGTGGAAGCCTTAACTCCCTTGGGACCCTGAGAGATAAGTTTCTGGGTCAGCAGCAGGATTTTTAAAAATAAATTTGTGGGAGTCTGGAACCCTGTAGTATCTGTCTGGCTTAACAGGAGCTGGAGGTAAGGAGTCAGGAGTCAGATTGGACTCAGAAAATACATCATCTACAATGTCTAGCACAGGTGGAATAGCAAGGGGCCTGTGCTGAGGCAGTAAAAGAAAGTCTCTGAGCCTTTTCTTAGATTCTGAATAATCTTGGCTCTCCCAGTGGAAATGCTCCCTCATGGTATGCAATATTTCCCCAAAAGAATAATCCTCAGGAGGAGAAGCTGAGGGGATAGATTCTTCAGCATCAGAATCCTCATAAGGAGGAAGAGAGTATTGCTGATCAGAAGAGGAATCAGATGAAATGGAAACCTGATCTGAAGATTCATATTCTATCTCTTGCCTAGGCCTCTTGTCAGGAGGGGGTGCGAACCCCTGATCAAAGTAATCAGGACTTCGGCCATTTTGAGCATCTGTTTTTTAGGCATGGAGGCCTGTCCATGGGGCTGTTGTACTTGTTTGTCTTTAAAGCTGCTTTAGTCTTTGCCTTTGAAGCTGAAGTCATTTTAACATATAATTGTGTAGGCCTGAAAACGCCCTCAGAAGCCGATGCCTGCTCAGCGGCTCCGGACCCATCTGAGGGAATGGTTTCTGAAGGTCCAGTACCTTGAGTTTCTGTAGGCCTGGTTGACTCCACGTGGGAGTCGGTATCGGCATACGGCTCTAAAGTAGCAGTCGTCAGGAGATGCGAAAGCACCTCACTGAGAACCGGCGACTGGCCTAGAAGAAGCCTCGTCGGTTTTGGACCTCGGATGCCTGTCCTTTTCTTTTTCTTTGCGTTTTTTGTAAACTCTGGTAGTCGGCTGTTCTGAAGGCATTATATAATTAAATCATCTGCCAAAGTAATGAAATGCAAAATCGTACCAATGCTTAATAGTGCGTTGGTTAAATCTAGCACAAAACTGACAGCTAGCAACGTCATGATCAAGGCCTACGCAAGGAATACAGTAAGAATGAAAATCGTTATGAGGTATTTGCTTCCCACAAGAAATACAATTATTAAATTTTTCTGACATCGGTCTGGAGCAAAAAAAAAAGTTTCCCCAATGGGGTACTTAGCTTTTAATGAAGACTTTGGATCTGAAATTCGAACTTGAAAATCTCAGGAGTAGGCCGACCGGCACTTGCGAACTGCTTTTGCTTCGGGCACCGTGTGGCAAGAAAGACTGAAGAAAATGTCGTCGGCTGCATCTTTTATACCCCTGGCGCACTGAGGTCAGGGAGGAGGTGACAGCAACCGACGCAGGACCTAGACTTTGGAATTCAGGCCGACTGCGGGTAGCCTGCTAGCAGGATAACCCAAATGTAATGACTGCAACAGTGAAACACGATGAACATCAATTGTTTTTTTATCACAAAAATGTGGTCAGGGTATTTAGACATATGCATGTATACAGCAACTCATACAAGTACATAAATGCATCAGATTCAAGCAGTTTGCCATTAAATGTGTATTTTGTAAAGGACCCACACTGATGCTGCTGTGGAACATATGTTCTATCCTCCATCTGTGTACCTACCTTTAGGGTACACAGGCCCAATGCAAATACACCTTAAAAAAATAAACTGGTCATCTCTTAAAACTCTACCCTTAGATGAAGCCATGGAGTACTTTTAATACTACCTACTTAGGTATCCTTAATCTTATGGCCCCACAATCTATAAATTGTACTAAAACCAACCCAGACCCCTGGATTGCTAAAAGAACACAAGATTTCTACTCATACAACGAGACATAGCTTGGGCAGCCTGGCGTACCAACAAAACAAGTACAAATCGACAATACTTCCTAGAGCTCAGAAACAAAGCAAAAAGAAAAATGCACAATGACAAAAAAACTTTTTATATCCAGCTACAAAAAACTTACAACCCACAAAAATTCTGGTCCGCAAGCAACCACATTATCCAACCAGGCAAAATCACCTCCCCAAACAGTAACACTGAAGGCGATAATGATATTGCCACCCAGTTTAATGACTACTTCACCTTCTCCATCCAAATATTATTAAACGATTTCCCCACTACTACTACTATAACAAATACCCCCAAAATACAAAACTGTCACCATAAGACCAACACCCAATTCTCTTTTAAACCAGTTTCAACTGACCTAATTCGTAGACACCTTGCCAAATTGAAACCCACCACTCTCGCTGCTGATAAACTGCCTCTGTTATTGCCTACCCTATTTCCATACTCATCAATAGATCCATAGCTAAATACACTGTCCCCTCTCGCTGGAAAATTTCTTACGTCGTTCCCCCTACACAAAGGTGGTTCCTCAACAGAACTTGGTAATTATCACCCCATGGCTATGCTATCTCCCTTATCAAAATCTTAGAAAAATGTGTACACAGCCAACTAGTGAATCATCTTCTTCAATGTACCCTGCTAGCAAATTCCCAACATGGATTTTGGCCAAACCATAGCACCACTTCTGCCCTTATATCCTTTACTGACCACGTCAACCAACAAAGAAATCTTGGTAACTTAACTGTTGTCTTCCTAGACGTGTCAAAGGCATTTGACATGGTATCCCACCGCAAATTACTATAGACTCTCTCAGAGCTCAATCTGGATAACTCCTCTCTACTGTGGTTTAAAAATTATCTGTCCATCTTGCAAAAAGCTGTAAAATAGCATAACTCTCGCTCCCCTCCCCTCCTAGTGGGACAAGGTGTTCCAGGAGGATCCATTCTTGGTCCCTTACTATTTTCAATCTTTACCAATAACCTCCCCTCGGCTACCCAACAAACTAATATAGTACAGTATGTTGATGACACCCCATATTTTCTCAGCCCCCTCTCTACAATTACTCCAAGACAGAACCCAGGAAGCCTTCACTACTATAGAAAAATGGCTGAATTCCTCCCAACTCATACTAAACCCATCTAAGACCCAACTCGTGATCTTCCACCCATCCAAAACTTTCAACCCTCCATGGCCATTTTCAATAACATCCTCCAACAATACCCCTATCACACCAGTAACTTAGGCCAAGCTACTAGGTGTAACGATTGACCAAAACCTAAAATTCGACAAACATATAGCACTAACAATTGCCAAAGTTCATAAAAAACTAGGTTCACTCTACCGCTGCAAGAGCTTCCTCACACAGGAATCCCGAATCACTATCTCTCTTACTAATCGACGCTCCACCTTACTATATGCTTCCCCAGTTCTAACTAACCTAAACAAATCTCATCTTCTGAAACTATCTACCTGCTACAATAAAATCTCAAAATTTGCAACCAGTGCTAAGTTTCGCTCTCATTTCTGCCTGTCCCTAAGACAACTATGATGGTTAGCACTCCCCAACCTACTAAAGTGCAATCAACTTCTCCTGACCCATCAACTGCTACACCAACAAATAAAATACCTGCCCTCTCTGGTCTGCTCACCTTTCATAACATTGCACATCAACTAAAATCTTTCAATACCGCCCTACTGTTAACAATTGCTTACATAGTTCAGGCCAATCTCTTTATTCCTATGCAGTTGCTAAGGCCTGAAGCTCTCTACCCCCTGACATTAGATATCTAAATAGTAAACATATTTTCAAATCCCTAATAAAAGATGACCTATTCAGAACTTGGATATGTTCCTGTACAAAACCAGACTACTTGCACATGTACCTGACTTTCAACATCCCTAGATAACAAGTGTGCTGTGCAGTTTCACTTAGTGCATAGTACTGTGATCCAGGTGTTTAGACCACCTTTACAGTTATGATTTCTAGTTTATGACCCTGTTTGTCTATGGAAACTTCTTTTTGAATTAATGTTCAAGCAATTCTATCTTTGTTGTATAATATCTTGTTTGGTTCTCAATATTTTTCC